>NW_027104031.1:28163-431449 GCF_902728285.1 Clytia hemisphaerica
CCATACGACTCTCAAGGTATGAAGTTGTGGATCGATGTGTCCTTGAGCATTGATTGTTGTTGAGCATTAAGATTTTCAATGTAGTCCACAAAACCAAGTCTTGAAGTTTTGCTTCAGATGAATGATTTCGACTTTATCTGATGGAGATGTTGAGTTTTCGAAGCTGTTGGTGATATATCTTCAGGGCGATGCTCTTGTTTGGTGCCAACTTGGTGAGAGGGGCAACAAAGGGTAGAGTTGCAGTGAGTGACAGTTTTCGTATCAGGGTCGATTTTAACAGATGAATCAATGATGTTCTGCTCATATTCTTCTTTGATGCTGATTTCCTCTGGGATGTTTTGAATTTTCAATCGTTGCATTCTCTGCACTTGATGCACCGATAAGATATGGTTGTGAACCAGTTTGATTCTATCTCTTCGAATTGCTTGATGGGATACGATGAGTAAGAAAATAACTTGTTGACATCTGGATTCACTTGAATTCCAGTTCGGTACAATGATAATTGATCACTCAAAAATCCAAGGAAGTTGGTTTGATTGAAGAATGTTTGATGAATTTTCGTGAAAATCTCATGAGGTTCCAATAACCCCACGACCACCATCTTGTGTTGAAAACTGATTCATAGATCGTCAGTCCTGACGCAAGTTGATATACGACTTTTGGGTGATATCGTAAATAGCTAATACCAACCATGAAGTGGACATCTCCTCCGATACTTGAAGGTACAGATGGAAGTCGAGTTGAACAATGATCGGATGAGTGGTAGCTTTGAGCAATCTCCGTGTAAACATCAGTGAGTGGATACTGTGGAAAGGTAGCGGTTATCGTATCAAGTGATATGCCATTGAATGATGCTAAATTGCCATCGTGCATTGGGATTTTGACGTTGAAGGTTCCAAATGACTGCAATGATGTTTGACCAACTCCGCCGATGGACGTAACTTGGGATGACATTTTTGTAGCTCTTGAACCAAGTGATTGAATGCTGAACGTTTGACGATAAAGTCACTACACCTGTGTCATAGAAGATAGTGTATGGGGTGTTGTCAATTGAGATTGTTTGTAGCATGTAGATACCACGCTGGTCAGTTGATTCTTTATCACCAGATGTTGCAGTCGTCTTGAACGATTCATGTGCATGAAATGATAACTGATGTTTTTGGAAAATTCTGGCAGATTGGAGCTTCGGACACAGCGTTTGTAAGTTGATAACAAATCTTTGTTGACTTGATCCTCCTTGTGGTCGTTGCAAACAAGGACGTGTTTTTTGGTTGGATACTTCTGGTGGATAGGATTTGGGCAGTGTGTAATCACGTTGACATCTCCCTTCTTTGTGCTTAGGTGATGAAGCATCAGCACCTGGAAAAAGACACTGAAAGCAGTATCTTTTGCTTCTTAGTAATGTGAGTCTATCAGCTGGACTCAATTCTACAAACTTCTTGCAGGTGTAGTACTGTAGAATCCTGGTGCCTCCAGGACCAAGAGTGGATACATGTTCATCAGTTCCGTCTTTTGCACCACAGATAAAGCAAATGGGCTCAGATTGAGGTATGGAAGGAAAAGAAAGAAAAATCCATACCTCTGAGTCCCGTTGTTCTTTGATGAGTCTTGATTTGATCCAGTTCGTTTGGATGAATCTTGGTTGTTTGGACGTTTGTGATCGGTCTTGTTGTCTTGAATGCTTGATTTTACTGTCAGCTTCTGGTGTTGGATTTTCAGCTCATCTTCGAGGAAGGTGCACATTTTGACCAAGTCTCTTCAGTGTAAGAGACGTGACGTTTGATATCTGTGTTAACCATCTTGATAGCCTGGCATCACCAAGCAGGTTATAGACTTTGTTGATTGCACCACCGTAATACAGATAATTCTCGACGTGATGTTCCCTTGCCAAAGATGTAAGGTCCTTGATGAGGTTGACAATATTGGTCATTGATTCAATGATTGATCCAGTGTCTTTGGAGCGTTGAATGGAACTTGATGACGTCAGTTGGTTGATTTTTCTTTGGAGGATGAGCATGACGTTGCCATAGGCTTGATTCAGTCGATCCCAAATTTCGTCTATGTCATCTTGAGTTTGGACACAACTCAGGGCTGGTTCCTTCAGATAGTTATTCTTGAGTAAATCAGCAAGTAGATGTTTCGGAGTAGTTTTGAGATGTAGTTTTTCAAATTTTGACTTGAAGGTATAAATATCGATACTATCTGAATATCCAGAAAATTTCTCAAGTTTAATGTTCAGGTTCGATTCAGAAAACAACTTTTGCTTATAGACTTGACGGTCATCGATTTCTTTGTTGAGATCTCTGATGTACACAGATTTTGATAAAGTCAAATGATCATACCGTTCCAATAGACGTTGGATTGCTTCTGTAGTAGTTTCATTGTTGGTTTCAGCTGAAGAGATGGATTCAAGACGTTTTGAAGTTTCATTGACTAAGTTGATATGTGATGATAGATTTGATTTCATGTCCATTAACTCCTCGTTAGAACAGTCTTTTGGTTGGCGTGAGAACTGAGTAATAAGCTCCTCGATAGAATTTTTGGAATCTTTTATTGAGAATAGAAGTGATTTTTCCTTACGGTCAACAGCATCACTTTCCTGCTTTGCTTGTACCATTTGAAAATGACGTTTGGATTTGGTAGCATCCTTGATGTAATCCTTCATCACGTTGAGTGTCTCTAGGATGGTTGTTGTCAAGATTGGATCGGGGGTTTCAGTAACGAGAGTTTGTTCATTGGAACGAATGGATTTACGTAACTCGATTAACCTCTCGATGACGTCTTTGTAGTCAGCTCCAGGTTCGACAGGATTTTCGTCAATAGTGTCAGCTACCTCCTGGATAAGGACTTTGATGTTGATTGCAGATTGAGATGGCATCTCGTTGAATGTTGATCTTGTTGAGTAGATTTGAAATTCAGTTGAAGACTCCTTTGACGTGGCAACTTTCTCGACTAGCTGCCCAGTAGAGTTGAGTATTTTGTAATCGATCCGACGAAGATTACGTCTTGACATTCACGTAAATTGAGTAACGTGAACAAGTTGATAATAAATTGAGAGATTTGACTGATTCAGTTGAAATAAGTTGAATGAATTGAATTGATTGAAACGATTTGCTGCACGATCAGCGGTTGTTGAGATGGGTCCTGTTTGAATGTAAGTCCACGCACACACACAGACAAGAATTTGTAACGTTGATTGATGAATTGATATTGAGGTTCAAGTTCAAACTAAAAAATAAAATGAATGAAAATTCCTAAGTTTCTAATTAACAAAATAAATTGAGCCTTGAATTATAAATGTATTTGATAAGTAGAGCCTAACTTAACTTAACCTAAGGCCTGAACAGTCACTATGCAAAAGAAACAAAGAAAACAGAAAAAGTGCAAACAAGAAACAAGAAAAACCTACCAGCTGGCCAAGAATGTGTGCTGGAAATGTGAGCCAGTGAAAATACAAAGTTGAAATTGAAGAAATTCTGATTATTGTCATTTGTCATTAGTCATATTGATGTTGACTCTCTCATAGTCAACTTGTGACTGAGTAGCGAGTGAGAAAAAGTTGGCCTTTTTATATAAATTTGATACAAAAAAACTAGTTTGACAAGATATAAAAACAATGAATATATAACACTCTTGAGAAATCAAATGATAATTAAATAAAATGCGTGTGAAATAATTAATTACTAGATAATGACTAAATGACAAAATGATAATAACTGACAAAGTATTTGAAATAATTGATAACATAGATAAATGACTTTAAACATAGAACAAAACAAACGACGCATGAAACACGAGAATGCACAAGAGAGAAAAGACGCTGAAAAAGAAAGCACTGGGAAAACAAAGGACGCTGGGGACAAAAAGACACTGACAAAAACAAGACACTGAAAATTGAACTATAAAATATTTTTGCTTTTTTAAATATACTAAAAATTTGATGAATCACATTACACTTGTTTATACACTAAAGTAAAAACAATTCTGCACATATAAATGGGTCATTGTTTGAGGTCTGGCAAAACTTCCCGGAAAAAGCCTATCCGGCGGTGCGTGGATCTAGAGGTGGGTTCTGTCTCCCCCATAGATCTTTTTCTTGCAAAGTTTATCTTCAAATTAGTTTTCAAGGTTGACTTGGCCAACCTTTTCATCTATCTATGGCTCAAGTTTTAGGCAATTTCTCATAGTTTTTGAAAAAGTAAATTTCATTAAAAAGCGCCGGGTTATTCTTTCATGAATCCCTTTAGACGTTTTGCAGCACATTTTTTTGCTTAAGCGAGTCAAGTAAATGATATAGCACTTTCACATCATTAATCTTTGATACGCATTTTGGTGGGACACTAGTATGTCTAACTGTAGGGCGGCCAAAGGGTTGCGCCTCACACGGTAAGAAATTCGCAATTTTAGTAAAATAAAGTTTGGGGTGAAATATCTTACCATAGAAAGTAGCTAAGATAAACTTTTAAACTAAAGAGAATTTACTCAGCTTTCTTCTAAAAAAATCTGCATTCTCATATCTTTCTTCGTTTCTAAATTATTAAGGAAAACCCACTGCGCGGTCTACCATATTCCGCCTACGCAAAAACGGCACCGAAAAATTTTCTAGATACCCTTACATAAAAAACAATTACGAGTGATGTCTTTCATCTACCGGCATAATTTTTTCACCATACTTTTGCCACGTGATTCTTGCTTTTCCCCAATCAACGCTTTTACTTGGGTTTTCCTCTGGATTCGGGTCAAAAGAGACATTTTAGTTTTGTTTTCAGATTTTCTTTAAAACTTTAAAGGTTATTAACTAAACGCAAGGAGCCATAAAATTGGAACTTCAAATTGATACCGTCAACTGCTCTAACTTGGGACTATCTGACAAAACATGGGACGGCAATTTGGCCACCATTTCACCGAACCTCCAAAGTCATTTGATTTGAGTTAATGAATGGCGTATTAAAAAATACACGATTTCTCTTTCACACCTAGTAGGCTTTTAAATCGAAATCCGTAGTGGAACACACATGAATGTCTGGAACAAAGAAGACCATATTAGTGGCAAAACGATGGAGCGTTTGACGTCACTCGCGCGGCAAGTTACAAACTCGTTATTTGTTAATCCCATCGGGCGATAGGCGGTGGGCGTTCTCTAATTCTCCAATCGACGTCCGGTCATTTTGAATGAAAACAAAAAAAGTTAAAAAGGGCGCACTATCAGTGAAAGTTATCGTGACATGTTATGACAGAACGTATGAGTGATAAACTTAGTGGAGTTATCAAAACAAATTTGTTGTCAAAGAGATTAAACAGTATATAAGTGAAAATACAGGCCAGAATATCAACAGTCCCATGTTTCGATCAATCGTCCCAAGTTAGAGCAGTTGACGGTATACAAGAACTAAAACTTTTTGCCAGGTATAAAATGACCCCTCATTTATGATAAGGGCTTTCAAATGGCATAGGTTTTGAATTTGAAAAATAAGTTTGAAATTTAGACTGGCAGCTCTAGTAACTGTAGCGTTGTGGCTTCTTCATAAAGACGAAAGACATATCTGGACTTATTTCGTACTTTTCAGTCTCTTGTTTGTAGTTTTTCTGACTTCCTGGTTCTATGTGACTTATTTTCTATGTTTTCCAACTGACTGATTGACTTACTGAAAGATCGCCACCGGTGGGATTTGAACCCACCAAATGCAAAGTCGCATCGTTTGGAAACCCAATGCCTCATCCACTGTGCCACGGATTCATGCTGGGAGAGTGTTTCTGACGGCTATTTATATTGTACAAACTACAGACCAGACTATATGAAGAGAAAATCACAAAAGAGTGCTTTTTTCGAGCTCCAACCCTAACTGATAATAACCCAATTCCTAGCCAATCTGGTAAGTAACCACATCCAAACCACACCCATACCAAACCCTACTAGGTCGCCTGCAGGTCCTGACACTATTCCTGCATCCCGGATCCGAAAAATAGATATATGTCTTTCGCGTTTATGAAGAAGCTTTCACCATCTGTAGCTATGTAATTATTACCGTGAAGTCGGGTAACTTACTTGCATCAGTGGAGGCTAACATGCATAGCCCTCAAATGACTGACCAATCAAAGCAGCAAAATTCCAAAACAAATGAACTACGCAGCTCCGGTTGCAGCTCTACTCTACCATTTTTGTTTTGATTTAACTTTGTATTTTAAGGACCAGCCAGGTCATTCGTTTAAGGGCTATGCGTGTTAGCCTCCACTGATGCAAGTTACCTGATCTCACGGTATATTGTTTGCAAAGAGGACAGTAGTACAGTACTCATTATTTTCTGACTTTCTGGAACTCGAAATAACTTTTCTCTGGGTTCAAAGTGACATGTCTGCCAGCCAAAAAAACGCCCAGCCTTTCTCTCTGCTCTGCTATTCTCAAATCATGTCATCCAGCTATATTGCACAAGGTGGCCTACCTTTTCCTGTAGCTATTACTGTGAAAAGTCAGGTAACTCGCATCAGTGGAGGCTAACATGCAAACATGCATAGCCCTCAAATGGATGACCTGTCTCGTCCTTAAAATACAAAGTTAAGTCAAAACAAAAATGGTAGAGTAGAGCTGTGAGCGAAGCAGCGTAAGTTCATTTGTTTTGAAATTTTGCTGCTTTGATTGATTGGTCAGTCAGTTAGGGGCCGTCGAAAAACGACTTTCCTTTTTTTTAACGGCCTGAGGCCGTTGTTCAGACCCCCTCCCCCCCTACGTCTTAGCTGCCAAAAAAATTCTTCAAAAGTAAATACTTTCACTGGTCCATGGCCGCCATGTTCTTTCGATTCGTAATCCTCAAAGTTCTTCTTTTCGCACGGAATAAACATGTGGTTTTGAGCCGTGACCTTTCAATTTTGAAACTCCAAGCCCCGCAGCAAGTCAGGGCGGGATGGGTGGAGCAAGGAGTCAATTGAGACGGAGGGAAAAATTGCTGACTTTCGTCACATGACCAGTCATTTTTCTCGTTGAAGCATTAATTGGTGATCGGGAATAAGGTGAATGTCGTGTCGTTGCTTTGGTCTTAGCCTTTCTTCACATGTTTCTACTTTTTGGACTGATAAAACTTGTAAGTGAGACTTTCCCTTTTTTAAAAACTTTTTTAACGGCATTGCAGTGACCACCACCCACCCCTTACGGCCAGAAGCCGTTAAAAAAAAGGAAAATCGTTTGTCGACTTTAATGTAAAAATTTAAACCCAGAGCAAAATTTACTGATTGATGATTGATGTTTTTTTGCTGTGAATTTGGACATTTTCTTCTACGTGCGTTTTAAACGTGGAAAACTTTTGGTTATGAATTTGGACATTTTCTTCCATGTGCGTTTAAAATGTGGAAAACTTTTGGTTGTGAGTTTGGACATTTTCTTGCACGTGCGTTTTTTCAAACGCGGAAACTTTTGCTGTGAATTTGGACATTTTCTTCCACGTGCATTTTAAACATGGAAAACTTTTGGTTTTGAATTTGGATATATTCTTCCACGTGCATTTAAACGTGGAAATTTTTGCTGTGAATTTGGACATTTTCTTTCACATGCTTTTAAAACGTGGAAATTTTTACTGTGAACTTGGACATTTTCTTCCCCGTGCGTTTAAAATGTGGAAAATGTTTGTCGTTGACTTGACATTTTCTTCCACATGCATTTAAAAAATGTAGAAAAGTTTTGCTGTCAGGCAAAAATAAAAAAAAATGGAGTGTTTCCGGAATGCGGGTGAAGGAAAAAAGCTTTGATGCGGCCGGCCAGAAAAAAAATTTTTATTTGTAATTTGATTTTTTTGATGACTTAAGTAATATATATATAACATCATTGAAATAGAACTTTAACAATAACTTTTATGTACAAACAGTATGAAGTAAGCCCTGAATATACTAATGTATCAACTACCAACTAACAAACAATTCTTGATCTACAAGTGGGAATATCTAACCAAACTACTTTTATAGCTTAAATGCTCCAACTTGATTTTTTTTATAATGAACTATATAGATGAATCCATAGTCTGCGGCCAGATCAGAGAATGATTATTTTTCACCCGGTTGGTTTCCAGAAATGCTACATTTTTTTATTTTTGCCTCAATTGAAAATTTTTTCAAGCAATATCCTGGCATGAAGACTTTTTTTCTTTTTTTCTTTTTGGAAATTATGATTGCCAATGTGACATTTTTGTGCTTTTGCAGCATGCTTTTGAAAATTACAAAATGCCTTCTGCTAGGGGAATTTTTTCCTTTCGATGTTCTTTCAGATTATGAAAATATTTCCCAGTATATATGAGATTTTTTTTCTTCTTTTGCATTACACTTTTTTTATATAAGAACCAGTAAAATTTTTTTTTTTTTTTTGCACTTTTAGCTTCTATCATGTTCTTATTAATAGGTATTTTAGGAATTATACCCAATTTTTATTACGTTGACCCCTAAATTGATTGAAATTGAGTAGTTTCAGGCTCAGCATTGTTCTTAAAAATTGTTCTTATTTTTTTGGCGATTTTGAGCCTCGTTGTTCTTATGAAATTGTTTCCCTGTTTTGAAAGTTTTTTACTTTTCGACATGCATTTCAAAAAATATAACTTTTGGATGCTATAATTTTTTACCTTTTTTTCAATATTTTATGTTTTACCTTTTCTCCAATATTTTATTAAACCTTTTTTCCAATATTTTATATATGAAAGAATATGCAAAATATTTCATCTATTTTGAAAATATAAATTTTCCTTTGGTTTTCTTATTGTAAAATATTCTCAATTTTTGATGAACAAGATCAATTTTTGTAGATATACATTACCCCCTGATTTAAGAAAACGAAACTAGAGAAAAAGTATTTTAGGTTGAAATTTTAAGATATTTGAGTTAAAAAAACTTCAAAAAAGCAGTTTGTTTGAAAATAGAATATCAACTTTTTTTTGGTTCACCAGAGTTTGTACATGTTTAAAATGCATTGATAGAAATTTTCCTTGCTCTCGTGACGATCATGAAAATTACCCAAAAAGGTTTGTTCACCATGCAAATATCGCGAAAATAGCCCAAATCATGCCTTGAATTATTTCCCGATCATGCATCACTCAAACGGCTGGGTACAACTTTTTAAAATTGTATCATAAAATGGCTAACTTTCTCATTCCCGGGAAAACATACCTGCCCTGTCTACTTTTTGGCGTTTTGGTCCTTTTCCGTTGTACACTAGCAATCGGAAAGTTTCGCTGGGAATATAAAGGAAGTTTAGCAATCCTACGGTATGTAGTGAAAAAAACCTTTCGCTTGCGAACACGAGATTTTCGTATTGTGCGTAATCCCTTTTACAATTGATGTAACTGTCAGTCATTTGAGGGCTAAGCTGAGGAGGGCTATGATGTATATGGCGGATCTCTAGAAATTGTTTGGTTCCCGTCATTTCGACTTTAAAAAGTGGGTCGGTCGGTCGGTCGGTCAAAAATATTTTTTTGTACATACATACCATCTTTGTTAATTGAAGGTACCTGCATTGTTAGCGACTCCAGAAGTCATGCAACTTTCGTTAATTCAAACCAAATGTTTCATTTTTCTGTGAACTTTGAACCCTTGGAACTTTTCTTCTATGTATGCTAAAGCGTTCCGGTTTTTACTAAATGAAAGCCCGTGATCTTAGCTTTCCAGCGGTATATAACACTGTGGACACGGGCTAGACGGCAAATTGGTAAAATGCCGAACGTTTTGCAATATTTTGAAAATTGTTTGCCGACGGGAGAAAAAAAATTTGCAACTATCGAAAAACAAATGTGTCTGGAAACGGAGGAAAATGTGGTCAAAAAGGTGTTTAATTTTGCATAAATTAATGCAGATTGTGGGGAAATTCCCTGTTTTCCATCACTTTGTGACCACAAATAGGCCCATAACTTTTGATCTAGAGAAGTTGGGACTTTGGTGTAATACACTTTTTTGCTCAGTTTGAAGAGCTCTATCATGTGATATAGGTCTTTTTTTAATTTGAAGACCCCCCAAAAACCATGAATTTCCAGGCCTTGCAACTTTGCCTGGAAACGCAAAAAATCGCCAATTACTCGTAACTTGCACGATAATATCGTGGAAACTTTTTGATTTTGGAGTCTACATATACTAATTCGTGAGTTTCCACCAAAAAAAGTTAGTTCTAAGATGTGTGTCACGAAACGAAACATTTATCGACCTCAGCAGCGGGACTAAATGCAATGTCTTCTTTTTTCAAAAAAAGATATATCTTTCGTTATTTTGATAAATATACTAAATATTTTACAAATATTTTTATATAATAATATTTTAACACCATCAAAGAATTCTCCCTGCAAATTTGAGGTCTCTAGCTACAGTAGAAAAAGAGATATGCAAAATTTAAGAAGCATGACTGGAAAATTTCTTTTTTTCTTTTTTGACACATTTTTCAAATTTTTCCAAGCTATTTTCCTAACCTTTTTTTTGACATTTTTAGTCAAATTTTTGACACTAAAATTTGAATATCTTTACAACCACTTATCCTCTGGAGGCCTATGACCCCTCATTTTCTTTCTTTTTCAAAGCTCTACAGGATAGGATAGATTTTGAAAAAAAAATTAAAACTTGAAAAATCTTCTGGAGTTGCTAGCATTGTGAGCCCCATAAGGCGATGGGAATTTGATGTTCTGTTTACCGTCGACCGCCCGCATGCTCTTGAGCCACCGCTCAAAAAAGTTCATTATTTCTTAAAAACTCATTATTTTCTTCTTTTCCTGTGCCAAGCTATCCAAAACACTCAAAGTGAATCAAAAATAACATCTTCGCTAACAAAATGTGCGCCTCGAGTAAGAAACATGGTTCCAATAACATCCGCGAATGGGGCGGGCATTTTTTTAAGCAGTAGGCGGCATCAAGGGCGTTTTAGAAATTCGCGTTTTAGACGCGTCTCGAACGCGTTTGAATTTTTGCGCATGTCATTTTGATTCCAAAAGTGAAAGCAGCTCGATTTCACGTTGGAATTCAAATTCGTTGGAGATTGAAAGCACCAGGTAGGAATAATGAATAATGAAATTTTGCCGCATCAAATATTTTTTGAAACGCGACGGTAAACAGAACATCAAATTCCCATCGCCTAAACATCACGCAACATCTTGATTTCAGAAAGTGATGCTTTGCGAGCGTGGTCTGCTTCCACGAAGGTCCGAATTATGAAATCGGGTTAAAAAATGGGCAGGTCTAAAACGCCTAATACTTACTACTTAATACTTACTACCTAATACTTAATATTTACTATATATACCTCAAAATCGCTCGAAAATACCTTTAGAATGATCAGCATGCCAAACATGACCAAATCTAAAATTTTGGTGTTAAAAAAATTTCAAGTTTTTGTCTTACAGCGTTTTGAAGACATGAAAATATTTTCTCTCTTTTTTCTCTTCACTTCATTTTCCCGCGCTTTTTCTATGAAGTTTACAGACTATACACATTTTGTCGAGAGACACTTTTTCGTAGGAGAAAAATATTTTGCTTGCTCATTCATATTAGTTTTATTTATAAGAATCAGTTGATATGATAAAGATAAAGCCCTAGAAACCAATCTCAAAAAGTAGTGTATGACACTTTACTCGATATGATGCAGATAAATACAAAAGGATACAATTAAATGACCTATATATTCAATCTCAAATAACGTTTAAATAACGTTTTAGCAATTTGGATCTTTATAAAGGAGACAGGGGTGTATAAGAATAACTGATTTTAGATATTTGCACATGTGTTTTTATAATTAAATCGAAGTCATAATAGAGCAGTAAAAGGAAGAAAAACTAGATAAAGATAATAACCTTTTGCTTTGTACTTATATGAGGCGAAGAAAATATTTACTTTAATATTCAAATATTCTTTTAGATAACACATTCCACGAAACTAATTTTCTTAGAATATAAATTTCGAACAGGCGAAGGATGGAGAGCCAGGGCCTGGAAGTTCTGGTCTGTAAAGTATCCAAACGGATTAGGTAGTCAGTATTAGGTATTAGGTAGTAAGTATTAAGTAGTAGGTATTAGGCGTTTTAGACCTGCCCGTTAAAAAATCGGGAAATCATGGATAAACTGGTTTTTGGTTCACTTTCCGCTGGCGCGCCGCGCTCGCTATTTCGATTTGAAAACTTGTAAACACTGAGCGCGCAGAGGTTGGTAATTAGGAATCCAGAAGTGGCAAAAGGGGTCTCCGACTCTCCGACTCTAACTTCAGAGTAAAAATCAGGGTCGGTCGGATGACGGGAACCAAACAATTTTTAGAGATCCGCCTATATCATCGGATATATGATGCATGGCTGGTGTCATGGAGCGAGCTAGCCTGGAGATCCATGCTATGATTTCTTATTCTATATACTGATGGCGAAATATATAGCATGGTATGGGCTGAGAGTTTGAATTTCCCATATCCTAATAACGGTTGAAAACACAGCCAATCAAATCCTGTTATTGTTTCACTACTGGTCACACTTTCTTAAAGAAAGCGCAACTTCCGAAATTTGGTTTTTATTTTAGTTAGTGAGGACAGCGCTAAATTCGAATTTCCCACATTAATTTTTTTGAGGCCAAAATCGGACTCACAGCTCTGACCCGTCAAGTATTCATCAGATTTAAAAAAAATACGCAGACGGGTTCCTGTCTAGGAGCGAGCATGTTTTAGCCTCCACTGATGCAAGTTACCCGACTTCACGGTAGGGGTTTTGGACCTACCCGCAGTGTAAATATAAGACAAACATTCAAAAAAAGTAATATAAATAAATACCTTGTGTGATGATCGATGATAGTGCTTTGTTGTGTATAAAATGTGTCAAGCAGCCTGGATGAGCTTTGCTTGAGCTAGTTGAGCAGATATGAAATTTTGCAGTCGCCTTCAACCTGAATAAACCCTTCTTACAGAATACTTCAGGTCGAGCCCGACTGAATAAATGCCTCTCCCCCGCTTTTGTCTCGATACTTTGTAAACAATTTTTGACAGCTTTGGCTCTGTTACTCAGCAGCAGCGCCCGTAGTACACCCACCGCCCCTAGGCGCACTTATACTTTTAAGTTAAAAGTAGTGACGTCAAAAAATCGAATGTTTGGAGCCGTAAACCGTATACCGTAAACCTGTACCCTGGGTCAGGCCCAGAGGCCCAGTTTTCATAGAGAAAATACTATCTTATTCGAGCTGTGATACTCACGGTAGTAAACCTGGGCTCAAAACATTCGAGAAGTCGCAAAGTGGAATAGACGTCATACTGTAATCAGTTAATTGTGATGTGAAGATAAAAGCCCAGGATATATAGGGCTAAAATGACGAAATTGAGAGAAACGAACTTAGTTGTGCGCTATGCTGTTACCCTGAGTATCAGAGGTTAAGTTTTCAAAGAATATAATATCCTCTGAAGACCAATGATAGAAATTTTATCGCGCATGTGTCAATCTAATCACTGTAGAAAGAATCAAAGATGAAGAGCATGTATTACCTTATTAATGTCTAGCAGACTATATCAGTGTGCAGTTTAATATTTACGAATTCCCCAGAAACCTCCAAGTGTAATTGAAGTGAGTTTCTTTCGAAAGAAATCTTTTACATGATCCCCAAATGTATAACAGTAATTGCCCCCGCAAGGAGCGCAGCGACTGAGGAGGCACTCATAGCTTCACGCAATATATTGGACTGGAATCTCGATTTTTTGCGAATTGTTTTTGTTTTTGTGTTTGCGTCGTAATCGGCTTTCCGGCCAATTAAGTGTTCCGCAAAAATATGGCGGTAAATTATACAGCGGTAAATGTTATACATATTTTCATATTACGTTATATGCTATTACCATTATTGCGTATTACATTTTATTAGTTTCGATTTAGCATTGAAAAGCTGAAGCGAGTGTTATAAATGCAAATTATAGAAAAAGTATAGTGATTACACCATAACACGAATTACAATATTACTTGTGCAAATCAAAACAAACAAAATGGCAGACTGGTTATGATGATGAGCTGATTCGTTGACTGGAAAAGGTGTTTTGTATGTCAAATTTTGTTTCTTGTCTTTCAAACTGAATACTAAATACTGTAATTTAGTCAGAAGAAGTTTATTTCAGCAATGATTTCAATTCTTTTTCTGGAATCTTTAAAGAAGTTTGCTCAAGTTTTCAAATGTACATTTGATATTTTTGTTCAAACTGTAATTTATCTTTGTCTGTTATTATATTAATAACTAGCTTAATTGTTTATAGAGCTTTTTGAGCTTTAAAGACCATCATATGGTCGTAACTCGAGAAAGTCCTTCTTAGCTTGGTAAAACAAGGTACCGGCAAAGTACAAAAAAGTTGAATGTGCACGTGAGTAAAGTTGAATCCAAAAGTGGTTGAATGTCAATCAATATATTTTTTTTGGTCTTCAAAATAGATTTACCTCACTTAGAGTGTTTTCACTGTTTGTGTGGTAAATCTATTTCAAAAGCCTAAAAAAAGTTCGTTTACATTCGTTTAACTTTGCATGCGCTCGTTCCACTTTTTCATGCAGTTGTGATAGAGGCCGTCCATATAGTCCATTCATATAATAGTACGTACGCAAAGATTTTCCAAAAATTTGATACCCCCTCCCCCCTTGTACGCAGAGAACAATAGAAATGATGTCATTTAAACAATAGATGTACGCTTTTGCTAACCTCTCCTCTCCCCCTTCATTGCGTACGTACTGTATGTGTATGGATGGCCCCATAGCCTAAATAACTTACGCTCTAGGGGTTTGTTGAAATAGCTCCAATTCTAGCTTTCCAAGTTATGGCATTTAACGGTGGTTAGAGTAGGCACACAGACAGTCATACAGGAACACCATAAAGTGAGAGTATATAGCTAAAAACTCAAAAAGTCTAGTTTCCTGAAGGCCCGTCTCTTCATTGTCTGCGCTGCAATCATCTTAATGGCTTCGATCCTTGCAGCTTGGAGAAAAGATTGCATCATGAAAAAGTACTATGCACTTGAAAAAAAATTAGGCACATTTCAACTTTTCGACTGTACGCCTGGACCACAATGACATTCCTTTATTTTTCTTTTGACTGCAATCACAGCGTACGCAAGTGGAACCCGGGCCTTAACTAGGATTGGTCTATTTCAGATGGCGCAGAACTTTTTGATGGATTTTATACGCAGTATCATCTTATCATCTTACTATTGTTTATTAGGCAAAGTAGCAATAGAGAGTTGTTGAAATATATAGCAGCCAATGAAAAATAAACAAGCTATTTCTGATTGGTTACCTTGTTGATTTATTCACCGCACCGCTATATATTTTGCCTACAATCTAAGATGTCTGCTGCATTATCGGAAAAGGTCATTTAGTGAATGATCATGACATATATTGTTGTAAGAAAAAACAAACAAACAAGGAGATGTGAAAGTCAGTAAGATAATGATACCATGATTTTCGAAATATGTTTTTGAGAAGCTTTTCCAGCTTTTCCTTGAATTTCATTAAATTGTCAAGCTGCATGAATTCTTTAAGTATTTTGTTAATGGAATATGATTTTTTTTCAATCAATTAATAAATAATTAAATCAATCAATTATTCCTGATTATTTTTATTAAAAGCTTTATAACTGCATGACATGACCTTTCTGTGGGGGCATTTAGTGAAAGCTATGACTAGTTTTAATTACTAAACTATTAATTATGGAAATGTCCCAACTACAATCATGCTCGACATATATTGAGAATTCCGGTTATTTTAACGTTTTTTCAATATTTCTCTTTAATTTAATCGAATATTTCAATTGAAATGGGTTAGCAGACTTCCCAGGCTATATTCTGAACCTTATCGGACTTTTTTTGAAATTTTGGATCTAGCGTTAAAACTCTATCCTTCAAATCGAACCTACTTTAGAGCACTTACAAATCGATTATTGTGGTTTCAAAACTTCCTGGGGAATTTCCCTTTTTTCTTATCATTATCAAATAAGACCTTGATTGTAAAATTAAAACATAAATTAGAATTGCAAGGGTCCAGAATTTTTGAGATCTCGATGTAGAAATTTTCTTCCAACGCGCTAAAGCATCGGAGCAAAAGCAAGGCCGGGAATATTTACAAGATCGGAAATGGTTTACTTTAGATTACGGAATTTTGCAAGACCGCGATTTTGCAGTGGGAGAACTAAACCATCGTAGCCCTTGTTATCTCGTGGATTGTCTGGTTCAGTTCAGCCAAAATACTTTCAGCCTGAAGGGCAATGGGTCACCGCTGTTGAGCCAGACTGCGGATGCAGCACATAAAAGACTGACTATTATTCCTTCTTTTGATTTGATGGATTGAATTTTAAACTTCACTAGATCGAGCTTCGGACTTTGTTTTGTACCTTATGTACCCCAAGACAAATGAACCCATTTTCAAGCTTTAATGACTACCTTAAGGGAGCTTTTTTTGGCGGCAACTAATTTTGGCGGGCAGAAAATAATTTTTTAATTTTGGCGGGAACTTATTTTGGCGAATGAGGCGAGACCAATTTAATTTGTTGTTCTACGGGCAGATCGTTAGCAAAATATGGGTTGGTCGGTCGGTCGGTAAAATAAAAATAAATTTTTCATTTATCAGGGTTGGTAAAGTACCGAAAATGTTTTCCAAAAAATATCTGGTTCAAAAATTCCCTTTTTTTTATCTTCGATGAAGATCATAATAAAATCTTAGTGTATGGAATGCTTGATTGTCTAAATTTTTCAATTTCTTGAATTAATTTTCAGCTTTATTCAAATTTGATTCTTACAAATAGGTATACATTGTAGTGGAAATTCAATATTATTATTTTTTTGATTTTAGCAAAAATAGGGTCGGTCGGGCCCGTAGAACAACAAATTAAATTGTTGTCGCCTGACAGCGTAAATTTGTTCTATTTTGCCTTATTTTGAGCAATTTTGATAAATTTCAGGGATTATTTAGGCAAGGAAACAAAAAATGTAAATTTGGCGGGAACTTATTTTGGCGAGTGAGCAAAATATTTAATTTTGACGGAACTAATTTTGGCGAATTTCGTCTAAATTCGCCAAATCCGCCGAAATAAGTTCCTTAAGTACTCTTCATTTCTGTCAGATATGGTACAAGGTACAATTATAGTTTTTGTCAATCAGGAACTTCAAAAATTGACTTTCTAGGGTCTCTTCGCTAAAATGTCATTACCCCCTTCATTGTTCCATAGAAACTTTTCGAAGTCCCAAGGGACCACCATATATTGAGAGGATATTGGGGAATAAAATGAGACATGTTCATGGTAAAACTTACTGTATGATTTTAGCGAACATAAGGTAAAAAGTATACGAACCACTAGTTTTAAGAAACGTTTAACAAAAAGAAGTACAGTAAAGATAAAAAATTGCTGTTTGAAAGAAAGTTCTTTATAGTAAGTAAGATGGTATCTTTTGTTGTCGACTTGCTTTTCAAGCTAGCCGTTTGATTGTTCATGACTGCGTTTTAAGACACGACTTTCTTTTTTCATCTTCGAGTAAGAATCAATTCCGAGATATTGTTGAAGACAAAAAGGCAGATTCTCCTTCAGATACTGGTCATTGTTAAGTCGTAAGCAAGCTAACCGAGCATGATGTTTTAAACTACGATTAAAAGATGGTAGATAATGCCGTGGTAACAAACTCCTTTCTATGTGGTAAGGATCAAATTCTTTGGACTCCAATACAATTTCTCGTTTATCCCAATTGAACGTGACATTGTCGAGTTTATCAAATTTAAAAGAGATGACCACATCATTTGATTGTATATCAATCAGGTTGAAACCAATAAAACATCGGCCAAATATTGGATGTGGTTGAAATTCAATAATGTAGAATTGATCAAAGAATCTTTCAATTTTTGTTTTCTCAGAAAAACTATCAAGGAAAATCTCATCCTTTAATTGTAAACCGGTTTCATTTATGTTGAAGATTTGAAAAACTTGACTTTCTTTATCATCGTCGTCAACAGCTCCATACACCAGATAACAGAGTGATCCTTTAAGTTGACCAAACTTCATGAAATAATCGTATCCTTGCAATGTGAACTCGATATTGTGGATAAAATATTCGTTACCGTAAAAATCAAATGCTAAAAGAGATTTATTTGGATAGTCCATAATGAGTAGCATGTCCAATTCAAGGTTTAAGAAAGTCTTACAGTTCCAAATGGACATCAATCCAGTGCTAGGAGAAATATTCCTGATACGTTTGAAAAGGGAGGCTTTTTTCTCATCGAACTTTATGATATCGACACAATAGCGATGTTCAAAATAATGTTCCAGAACAACTAAAATGAGGTAGCCATCTTGAAAACAGTGTTCTTGCATAACTTTTGGTGAAATTATTCGGAAATCAGGTGCTACATAATCAAGTTCTATAGTGTTGTCTATGGTGCATTCAAACGTTGTTGTGAGAACATTTTTTGATAATTGACCAAAGAGTTCTCTCAATGTGCCTGTATGGATGGTCAAAGTTTTGTTGTTGTTGATTTTATCGTTTCTTTGGAAGAGGAACCATCTTGTCGAAGATGCATCATAGAAAGGTAGATACCAATTCCTGGTAGATGGACATGCTAACTGAAGTCTTAGTAACTGACATTCAAACTGATTAGAAGAGTCGTTAAAATAATGTACAGGTAGCGTTACATCAACAGGGTGCAGAGTGCTTGGAGGTGAGATGATACCATTTGAAGCGTACATATAACTGAAATATCTTCCACTGCTATCAAAACCTTTTCCAATGCAATCTCCTTTACCAAACAAATCATCGATTTCGTAATCACTTTTTGATGAAGTATTTTCAATCGAGGATATGGGCACCAAGTTTTGACGTTGATGGTAGCTCCAAGACATTCTTGTTTGCTGTGTTTAATTTTGTTTTTTAAACTGTAATACAAAGTAGAATGATAAATTATCGATGATGATGATTTTGTTAGGTAAAACCCAACAAGTCAGGGCTAAGAGTTTATTTATTCGAAGTAATATTATAAGGTCAACGAGGCTAAACACCAAAGTTGAACAACCAGCGGGACTAAAAAGGCTACTTAAAGTTCGAGCCCAACTAAGATATACAGTCGAATTCCAGGATAAAAGGTCATTCATTGGTTCAATCTAAGATTGGAAAGTAGAGGAGAACGGAACGGGATAACAGCTTTTTTTTATTTTGGGGTCAACTTTTATTTCATTTAATAGCTTATGTACATTGTGAGTAGGACAAGCAAAAACAGAAAAAAAAGATAAAAAAACGATAAACAAACTAAAAGAGAATATTAAATTGTTAAATTGGAAAAATGGTATTCTCTACAATACAACATAATTTATAATTTTCATCTTGTTACAATGAATAAATTGACCTGGAAAAATGCTAGTCATTTCTGCGAAGAATAGTTGTTAATTAATAAAAACGCTTTTTCCATTTTAAAAGGTTACTCAAAAGCTGATCTACTTGTGCAATTGTCAAAATGCTGAAAGGATAATTGTTCGCAAAACGCCAGAGAAATTTTATAAACAAATTTACAAATGGAAAGGGGAATTTTTTGTTCCTACTAATCCTAGAAAATGTTGCATGAGGTCTGTTAAATATAATTGTTTTTAAGTCCAGGAAAATCTAATTTTGATAAAATTATTTCAGTACTTGTTGAGTGTTTAGAAGTATTCTACCATATTAAAGACAAAGCTCGATTACCCAAGCATAAACAAAGGATTTTGTACTGAAAATTATTTTAGCAAAAAGTCAAAGTAATCAATCTCCATAACCAGATGTTTGATTGGTCACAAGACTTGAAGAATGGTGAGGAAATAACAAAAAAACAACAGTGATACACAGAGACAAATAAAAATCTAAAATTCTGACAAATTGATGACTGGTAGATTGTGATAGAAGACTTATCTGCCTGTGTGCATAATTGAGGGAAAAATTTGTCAGCATTTTGCAGAAGGACTAACCAATAAGATAGACTGGTTGTTTGTATAAAATCTATTTTTAAAAACAATAAATTTAGGAACACGCTAAAGTTTACGATCTCATAAAAAAAGACCGATCCATGAAAAACTTTTCATTGTAAACTCAAATTGATTAGGAGCTTAGTTGTTGAGAATCTTGTGAGGCTTTTTCATCAACGAGACAGAAAATGGAGCTTTAAAACGTATCGAAAGGAAAAGCTCAACCTAATTATTCGTTAAAGAGCAATATCGACCAGCTCCCTTTCGTTTTCTCAACAATTTCCACCAAACTTCTTCCAAATAAAAAACTTTTCTTTTATCAACATAAATCTACATTGGTGTAGTTCGTAGCAGTTACGACTTTGTTTATTTACGTTGATTGACTGATTTGGAAAGGATGGCCATCGAAATTCCATTCAAATCATGATGCAGAAGTCGAGACAACTGCACTAGAAGTTTGTTGTGAAGTGCTGCTACTCTGTGAGGTCGACGTCGCGTTGTTGGAAGTGTTGGAATTACTGTTGCTTGAAGATGTGGTTGTGTTATTGCTGGTTGCGTTGCGAAAATGTTCTGGAATCAAGACGCTCTGTAAATTTGCATTCTGTGAAAGCTCTGTAAAGTATTAAAAATGTGAAAATATTGAATAGTGTAAACAAAAAAGATATCTAGATTTATAACATTAGAAAGGAGCTGGATCGGAAGATAAACTAATTTTTGTCTAATATTTTTGAAAAATTATTCGAACCTTGTGCAGAGAAATTGAAGAGTTTTGGTAACTCCTTCCCATTTGGAAGTTTGATTCCAGGTTCACGTAGTTCATCAAAAAACTTATGAGCGCAAGCCTGAAGTGGGGTGCATCTGCTGCCAGGTGTATATTCCAATAGTTGTGATGTCAAAGAAATTGCATCTGCCGGTGTCCTTGCACGGAAAACCTGAAAATTAGAGGTTGGAGGGTGATTTTTGTAGCATTCTATTTAGCAATTGTGGCCTCAAGCTTAATTTATGTCAAATTCACTCCATAAAGGGCAGAGCCAGCTTAACATATGTAGGGAGTGACTTAAGGTGGCCGTACTTCTGAGCTAACGTAAACTGAGATCAAATGCTATGGTTCACGGAAATTTCATGCAGTTTTGAGCTAAAAACTTTAAAAGTTTGCATAATTTAATTTGACAGTGAGGGTTCCCAGGAAAAGTAACACTAGCTAGTAAATTAACATGTTCAAAAACAAAAGTTGAAGAAGCCATTTTCTCTCATGTAACTAAAGTCAAAATAATTGAAAAGTAATTGGACTAACCCTCGACCAAGGGTGTGGTTTGATTTGTGGAAATTTGAATTCTGTATAATGTTGGTTCATCTCACGTATCTGTTCTCTCGTTGGTGTCCCTAACACTTTGATGATTTCAACAAGTTGGTCTACACCACTGTCACCAGGAAAGATAGGTTGGCCAAGAAGAAGTTCTGCTAAAACGCATCCAGCTGACCAAGTATCTGTCGAAAGGAAGAACAGCTATAATTAAAGAATGAAACCAATCAATGCGTAGATGACGGTATCCATCAAAAAGAGTATGTAAATTTATGAAAGATTTTTAAATGCCAGCCTCTTACTTTTTGTGGTTTTGTTCCTTTTAGAATAACCTTTCAAACACATAATTTTCACATGGTGGTTCAAGTTGACTAGTTTGTCACTTACCAATATTAACTGTATAATCAACGGCACCAAATATTAGTTCTGGTGCTCGGTAATATCTGGAACAAATGTAAGCCACGTTGGGTTCTCCAGCTACCAAAATCTTTGCACTACGGAGGAAAAATGAAATTTTACTCATAATGAAATTCTAGTTTCTTTCGAATTTCAGTCATTATTTTCAAACAGACAAAATTGAAAAATAGACTAAAAGACTACAGCCAAATTTCAGACACGTAATAAAAGGCACACCATACAGGTGTGACTATTCGAGGGACTTAATCTAACTAAACTCAATTATTTTTTAAAACGATCGCGGATCAAATATACCTTCTTACTAAGTGTAGCTAATAAGCGTTCAGAGTGTCAGCCTCTATGAAGTCAGATTAATCAAGGATCACCATGATATAAGAGAACACAACTAGGAAAGATCCAATTTTGATGTCAATACCAAAATTTAAAAAGAAATCACTCAATACCTTCCAAAGTCACAAAGTTTCAATACAGCTGTGTCCGGATCCAGTAGTAAATTTTGTGGTTTGATATCACGGTGACATACCCCTAATGAGTGAATGTACGCCAGTGCACGAAACAGCTGGTACATATACAGCTAAAATAAACAAGCAACATGCTGAATGGACCTACCTAATGATTAACATCAGATGAAAATAAGAAAAAAGTGACAATAATTGTACAAAAATTCAGAATGGAAAAATAAAGCTTGTGTGTTGAATAATGTAAAATGGTAAAAAGGAATGTCCCCAAATACGAAAATCACTTAAACCATTCAGACCCAAAAAACCTTTTAAGCTGTTTTTGGCCCAAATTTGCCCAAAAAAATTTTCCTTAAAAATCTGGCTCCGTCACATTTTAGGCATTGCCATTTTGCATCATTGTGCAAAAAATCAGAATAAAATAACGAGTCAACTTTGAGAAAAGCTATTTTTTCTTATTTGGTTAAAGGGAATTTCCCCAAAATACGAAAATCCGTTTTTTAAGGCGAATAAGAATTTTCCGGGAAAAACCACTTCAGCCATTCTTTAGAGAATCTTGCCCTCCATCTTTGTACAAAAAATCAGAAAAAAGTAATAACAGAATTTTGCACAAAGTCCAAAAAACCCTATTTTTAGGTAGTTTTTGGCCCAAATTTGCCCAAATATATTTTTTTTCGAAAATCGGGCTCCGTCCCATTTTAGGCATTGCCATTTTGCATCAGTGTGCAAAAAATCAGAAAAAAATAATGAGTCAACTTTGAGAAAAGCTATATTTTCTTATTTCCCCAAAATACGAAAATCCGTTTTTTAATGCGAATAAGAATTTTCCGGGAAAAACCACTTCAGCCATTCTTTAGAGAATCTTGCCCTCCATCTTTGTACAAAAAATCAGAAAAAAGTAATGACAGGATTTTGCATAAAGTCCAAAAAACCCCATTTTTAGGTAGTTTTTGGCCCAAATTTGCCCAAATAAATTTTTTCTCAAAAATCGGGCTCCGTCACGTTCTGGGCATTGCCATTTTGCATCATTGTGCAAAAAATCAGAAAAAACAAATGAGCCAATCCTGAGAAAAGCTGGTAACAGACGGACGGACGGACGAACGAACGAACGGACGGACATGGCTTAATTTATAGAACCTCCACCGGGGCACCCGGCGGTAGGTCCAAAAAGAGGGTTAGTTCTTCAGTAGCTAGCAATAAGCAAAAAGCTCGTCCCAAAAAGTCTGAAAAATGGCAAAAAATGAAGTTTTCAGAAAGTCAAAATTTTTTATAGACATAAAGGATATCATTTCATGAATAGTTTGTGAAAAAATCAGAGCAGGAACATGCTCCATTGAAAGGTTATGACAAAATTTCCGATTTCTGGGCTAAAATCCCTGGAAAGTTAACAAAAATCAAGATTTTTTCAAAATGGGCATATAAAGGCTACAAAGTAGTTTACCTTACCAAATGTTTTTAAATATTGATAATTTGGATGTTACTGAAGAGTTTAAGTCATTTCAGTTGTCCAATGAAGTTTTTGGGGGTCTAAAATTTTGTTGCGCCGTGACGGAAAATCATTATTAAAAAAAAAAATTTGAACAAAGCAGAATTTTTTCAGTTTTTAAATGTTTAAAATATTAGACCTATAGGGCTGTTGAGAATCACTAAAAGAATTCACTTAAAAACACCAAGGTAATCTTTTAGTGCACTTTTAAGTTTGTGTTGCGCTGTGACGGAAAATCCAGGTCGGCGTTTTAAAATTATCTTTTCTCCAAAACTTGTTCATCAATCAACTTGATATTTATATGACATGTTCAAACAAGTCATCTGATGATATTTAGCTATCAAACTTTAATTTTAGACTTAGTCATGCCTTAGAAATAGTCAAGGGAAAAATATTAACAGATTTTTTTCAAAAATGTTTCATCCTAATTGTTTTCCAAAAATGTCCATTTTTTTTCAAACAGTGCTAATTTTTCAGTATATGATTTTTGATCTTGGAAAATACATGCCTTAGGAAAGATTTAATAACAATTTTGATGACAACATGTTGAAATAAGATGAGAAAATATATTATTCATATTTGTGATTTTCACTGTTTCATCAAATTTTGGGCCAAAATGGACCATTTATTAACCTTTCAAGAACCAATATCTTTCCAGCACATTCACAAAACCCCGGGATGTTATATATCATTGAAAGCAAAATTTTAAATAGATTCTGAATATCTAATTTTCAAAATTGGTGAGAGCTATAGTGCTTTAAATAGTTTTTTCAACAGCTGGGACGAGCTTTTTGCTTATTGCTAGCTTCTCTATTAACATTGCATTCGTAAAAAAGGACTTGCTCAAATGCATCATTCTGTAGTGTGATAATATATCCTGTGGTAAAATTAGTTGAGAAAGAAACAGTTCAGTAAGAATTTTTGCTCTGTAAAGCAAGAAGCGCTATCAGCATACATAAAACAACAAAAGTGTTGAATCGGAATTTTTGTTAAATCTATTTGGTTAAAAACCTAAGCAATAGAAAAAGTTGAAGAGCTTTTTAGACAAAGTTGAAGAACTTTTTAACATCAAACAATATTTTTTGCCGACTCCAGATTTCTTGAAAGGTTTGAGACTTTATTTAAAAAAGCAAGGCACAAAACAATGAATGGTAATAAAAATCCATCCTGCACAAGTTAGACGGAGTCATACAAACCTTAATATATATCAAGGGAAGTGTCTGTCTATTCTTGCAGTAATGTCTTGCCACACGATAAACAGTTTCTGGAACAAACTCTTGCACCAAATTTAAGTATACTTCTTCTTTCTAAAATTTAAGAGAAGAATAAAAAAAGTGTTATAATCATCACATTTGACTACAAGGACAAGAACAAGGCACTTACCAAGCCTAAGAATGCATCATTCGATCATCGTGCTCATACCAATAAAATCATATACAAAAGTTTCTAGGGTAGACTAAATCATTTTGGGTGCATGATAGCACACACTAGCCTCCTAATATACCTGAAATCTCTAAGGGATGTGCTCAACCACACCAGAAATTGATGTATTTTGATATTCTTTGTTAGTTAATCATTTTTTTCAGAGTTTTAATTCTTCCCCAAATTTCAAAATGAGTGCCACCCACTGTTCAAGTGATCTTTTAATGCAAGAAACTTTACCTTTTCACCACTTGTGTAGAAAAAATACTTGAGCTTCACAATATTACAATGATCTAATTTCCGCATAATCTGTAGTTCTCTATTTTTAAACCGTTTATCTTGCAGCACTTTTTTTATTGCAATAAGTTCATTACAGTCCACTAGTCTTGCTTGATATACAACACCAAAAGAGCCATTCCCAATCACTTTATTATTTGAATAACTGATTTCTTCTGCAGTGTCAGGTAATGCTCCAGTTGTTGCAAGTACTGTCGTCACTGTTCCTCCATCTTTGTCTCCTATAAAACAAAGATTTCATATTTATTTCCTTTTTAGTGTCAGCCTGGCTTCAGGTCTAAGGAAAACTCTACCAACCTACAATTTGAATCTTCCTAAAGTTATAATTTTGGTGTAGTTTTCATGACTTGAATGAAAAGCGATCTTTAAAATCTTTAAAATAGACATTGTATGTTGAGTGTACGACACAAATTATGAATAAGAATATTTCATATTTTTTAGATTCCATAAGTCTTCTTTTGTATCAAATGTGACAGTCTTGTTGGTTGATTTGAAATTTGAAAATGACTCTGGTGAAAAGTCTAGAATTGACATTGTACTCTAACTGACAGAATTTTGAACTTGAATGCCTGTATTTGTTTATAATGTTTGCGTATAATTTTTTGTTCAGACTTTCATGTTCCATTCAACGGTATCAATCATTTCTGTCTAATTAAACTTTGAAAAATTGTCAATTTTTTGCCTATTTTAGTTAGGGGCCCCCTCTGAAAGTTTCAAAATCATATCTACTTTCAAACCAAAACATGCCGTTGCAACCCACCAGACCCCACGAAAGGTTCTACAGAGCACAAAGGTTAGCCCTACTATAAGGGGGAGTGTTTTATCATGGAAAAGCCAAAAAATCTTTATGGCTGAATAATTCAGCAAACAAAAAAGGTTTTTCAATGATCAGTGCGTCACAAAGTGGAATATTTTGTTCGCGCGAAAGCGCACCAAAAAGCCAGCTGTTTTTTAGTTTTGTCTCGTTTACCCAAATGCTGCAATCTTGCATAGAATTAGGGCTCAAGACTAGAACCCCCAATACGAGACATTTGACTGACCAAAAAAATTCATCATCATCAATTTTGTCAATTGTTAGAATTGTTTACTCCCTGGAAATAAGCAACTTTCTGAAGTTTCACTTTTTCGGTTGTGCTTCATTAGAAAAATTACTATCGATCCCGCGAGTAAAAAAAGGTATTACGACTAGTCTACGAAAAGTGCGCTTGCGCTGCGAATGGGAAATCTCGCAAATTAATGTACAGCACCTGACCCTGAGAATGTAGTAAACCTCAAGAATGTAGTAAACCCCGAGAATGTAGGTTTCTCATTTATTAGCATTGTAGGCCTAACGATAGTTCAACTTCATAAAAAGTTGTTTCAGAGGATACTGTTGCATAATTACTCATTATTTCTAGACATTAAATTTTAGTTTAAGTTAATTCTTTTTGTATAAAAATCTGAATCGCAGTTGATTGAATACTACCCGAATTGAGGCATTTTTAAAATAAATCGAAATCTATTGGAATTAAGTTATGATGATAAGGTATTTTCTTACTCATGAGCAAAGTAAATGAGGAAAATAGTCCATTACAAGATTTATTGTTCCAAGTTAGATATTTTGACAAAAATGTTTGACCTACTTTTTTGGGTTAATTGACCTTCAATTTTGGGGTCTTCATAACCCGATATAAAAAAGTTTGTCAAATTACTTAAAACTTGTTTGTTGTACTTTCATAACATGAAAGTACTACCTGAGAGATGATTGATGTTGACATTTTGAGCTTTTACAACATGTCACAGACCCGCTGGGACCCAAGTCCAATCAGAAAATTTGCCAAACTTTTGAACAATAGAATTTCTATCCCCATTGGGACTTTAGTAGAAATTTTTGTCCCCATGTGGGAAAAGGTTCCAGCGGTACTGTGAGGCAGGGGTGTTGTTACATTATTCACATATATCAGCACAAAATTTTCAACCCACAAAATAAATACAACTTTTTTGTCTCTTCTTTTAGTTCTTTCTTTTACTTTTCCTCATTTGTAGCACGATAAAATTAATATCTTTGTTAAATCTTTGTCAGAATACATTTTTAAAGCATAAATTTCACTTACAGAACAAAGATTTCTGGTGAATACTGAAATTCCGCTAACCCCTGGGAAAGGATTTTGGGAGTTCCAAATTTCGTTGAAAACATTCAATGTTTTTTAAAATGCAAATCTACATCTTTCAGGTCTGATTCAAATTTCACCTACATTCTTGGGGTTAGGTGCTGTATGCATAAAACTGACGAAATCCTTTCTTTTCTGTTCTTTTTTATTCTTAGGTGACGTCACCATCGATCTTGACTTGACAATGGAGAACCAAATTTGGCAATGCATAATTCTTACAAGCGGCCGAGCAGAAAGTTTGTGTGACACAAAAATAGCACGACAAACAAAGCGCTAGAAAAACGCCCACAGAAATTAGGAATGTATTGAATATTTCACTAATGAAGTCTCAAACTTTTTGTTTTTTGTAATTATCATAAATTCATAGTTTTTAAATACTATTTTTTGAAAGTCAAAGGACAATTAAAGTGAATTTAAGATGATTGGGTGGATACTGGGCAGACGGGCGTATTGCATGCTCTGAGATCAGAAATTAGACCAGACAGGAGCGTTTTAGTATGTGATATTAATTAATCATTTCTTTATCTTTATTATTTGCAAATGCAAAATGAATTATGGAAATATAATGTAATATATTATATTTGATTGTCAATGCCAAGTAGTAGGCACTTCAGTCACGTCACTAAAAACATGCGTATATATTGAACCCGACTGTGGACTGACCGAAAGAGTAATTACATAAATTATTGTGGAAGTGACTCTTAAAATAAAACGAATGTATGGGAAATAAAAAAGACAACTTTTGTAAGGATGTTAAGTTTTTTGAATATCAACATTTGTGATAGACTGATGATTCTTTCTTTGTTTGAATGCATGTTTAATTCTTTTCAATCCAATGCAAAACAAGTGATACTTTTATGGACCTACCTGGTTATGCATTTAACAAATATAATTGATATCTACGTGAGCATGACCGTCAAACAATCATTCAGAACAGAAATAGTGACGATCTATTAAAATTAGTCGTTTGTTTCTTATAAAAAAAACGTCTAGAAACCAAAATTTCATGCTCTTGAAATAATCTTTCATATTCAGGACTTCGTGAGCAAAAAAAAACATCTTTCTTATTAAAAAATTGAGTAATTTGGCTAAGAACATTGGTGTATGCTTATTAATAGTGATTCTTATAAATAAAGATGCGTATTTTTAGCTGAAAAATTCTTTTTTTTACAAAAATCTGCTCGAGCCATCTTTTACCTACTTTCATGTAAAAAATCAGAAAAAAACAATGATCCAATGTTTCACAAAGTCCAAAAAACCCGTTTTTTTAGCCGTTTTTTGCCCAAATTTGACCAAAAACATTTTTTTTCGAAAATCGGGCTCCGTCACATTTAAGGGTTTAAAGTTATGCATCTTTGTGCAAAAAATCATAAAAAATGAAAGAGCTAATCTCAAGAAAAGCTAATACCTAAGTAATTGATAATGTGCTTATAAAAAAATACCGAATTCGGCAAGTTTTTCTATAAAAACACGCTAAGCAACCAAAATTTCATGTCTAAACACACATACCCTCTAAAAGTAAGCCCTCATGAGCAAAAAAAACATCTATCTCATAAAAAAATTGAGTAATTTGACTAAGAACATTGATGTATGCTTATTAATAGTGATTCTTATAGATAAACATGCGTTTTTTGAGCCAACAAAATTTTTTTGCGAAAATCTGCTTGAGCCATCATTTACCTATGATGGTACCCTACTTTCATACAAAAAATCAGAAAAAATAAATGACCCGATTTTTCACAAAGTCTAAAAAACCCGTTTTTTAGCCGTTTTTTGGCCCAAATTGGCCAAAAAAATTATTTTTTCGAAAATTGGGCTCCGTCACATTTTGGCCACCACCATTTTGCACCTTTGTACCAAAAATCAAAAGATTCCTATGATTCAATCCTGAGAAAAATTTGTAACAGACGAACAGACGAACGAACGGACGGACGAACGAACTAACACAGGTTAATTTATAGGACCTCCACCGGGGTAGGTCCAAAAATGTAGCAGTAAAATAGAAACCTTAATTCCCCTTCAAATAGCAGTATCACAAGCTATTAATATTCAAAAGCATTGAGTGAAAAATTTCTAGAAAAGTCAGCATCAGCTGGTACACTTTCCCACATGCTTAGAAAACACACTCAACACATTACTAGGGAGCATAACTCTGGAATTCTTGCGGATACATTCTGACTGCCCTAAACGCAACAAACAAGTTATCGACTGTTGGAACAGACAGTATAGACCTAACTCTTCATACAAAAATTACGGGAAACGCATATTTGGACTTTGTACCCTATGCTGCACACAAGCACTTAAGCCAAAGTCCCGCAAAGGCAGGACAAAAATCAGTTTTTTGAAGTTTGCAAAAAAACGCCACATAGAAGATCTTTCAAATTCAGTATGTGAATAGAGCAGTAAAAATATAACTTTTCTATTTTTCCTTTTTTTTGCAAAAGTTCTAGGAATGAAAATAAAGGGATAATGATAATTGAATACTATCCACTGATGATCCGCAGCACTACCGTAAAGCTAGAATCGCTTGGCATACTCCTTCGCTCTGCTTCGCTCTGCTTCGCTTGAGAAGATAATTTACAGATTAAAGTTTTTCACCCGCGCGGGAGCTCGCAGGCATTCTGTGCGCGTTCTTGGCTCAATCCTTGGACCGTGTTAAAATGGTAGACTCAGCTATGACAGATCATTTCGATGGAAGTTGTTGGAATGTTTACAAGACTCTTGACAGAAAATCCTTTGTTTTATTGTCAATGATGACAGTGCTGTTATTAATTTTGTTAGATCTGATATATTGATGTTTGTAAGTGCACTTTATAGTTTTGATTCCCATTGAATAATCATATTCTGGTTTTCATGTTATAGATGCTGTTTTAGAGCTTTAGAGCTAGCCTGACAGAACACATATTGAAGCCTTGACACACCAAATAAACAACCTCTGGAATGAAATGAAGACAGTAATGCTGAACACTCAAAAAGAACATGTGCCAATCAAAATAACTGGTTGCAACACTTTTCTCCTCAATTGCTTGGTTCACCCCACAAATATAAGAGCAGCTTGAATAGAAAAGTGTAGGTACAGATGTTATATATCAATTAAAACCCAAAAGATTGGAAGAGGTTAAAAAAATCACCCGGTCGCGTTCAGTGCCCGCTAAAGGGCAAAGGCAAAATTTGCTACGAAAAGTTATCATCAACAGCTCTAACTTGGGACTATCTGACAAACCATGGGACATTCGGCTACCATGGGACATTCGGCTACCATTTCACCAAACCTTTTCAAAGCTAATCAAAATACAAGCTCAGAAACTGAGGAGCGACTCTCCTGGTGACCATTGCTGCTAAAAGTGAAGCAATCGTCTTCATAAAACAAAGAAAATTGGAACTAGCCAACAGGTTTTCGTCATCAGGTTTCTGGGCTATACAACCCTGGATAAACAGTCAGTGATGCTGGAACTTCGATTTTTGAGGATTACGATTTTACCAGCTTTTTAGCGATTTTTGCCTCACTAACCCAAATCTTGCAACCTCTTTACCTTAAGGAAGATCGAAATTAGAGTTTTTCAGTGTTCCGAAAAAAACACATAGCACTTAGCAGAAATTTTTTCATCTTCACAGGATCGATTCTCAACAACAAAATACATCTTTTGGTCTTTGGGTTTGTTTCTGACGTTTTTCCTTCAAAGATTATTGATCACTTTCCTTTTCTCGCGCGGGCGAATAAAGATGAGGCGGCAATCTTGCACTGAGGGTGCTACTTAGTAGTTTCTGCCCTATTTTACGCCCACAATAGAATGGTCCAAATACGGGGGTATTCTAAATGATAAACTATGTCGTTCTGTAAGTGTTTATTTTCTGAGAGATACAAATAGTATATTGAATATTAGTAACTTATTTATTTAAGTATTTTTGAGTGCAAATTTAAATATATGGTTATAAAATAAAAAACAAATGATAGCAGTTCTGTTTTTCCTCAAACCCGCGGGAAAAGTTTTTTTGCTGACTTAGCTATTTTACAAATCTCGGAAAAGAACTCCCATACAGTGTAGCTGGAACCTCGATATTCCAGGATTAGAAAAAGCTATACCTGTTATCTTTTTTCTTTAAAGAAACAACAAGCCATCAACATCAATAAATTACACACAATTCCTCAGAAAATTTAAAAATTATCTGCCATTATGACTTTCTTGAAGCCGTTCCGAAATTAACCAATCGGGTTAGGTATCGGAATTCCTATGGGAGTTCTTTTCCGAGATTTGTAAAATAGCTAAGTCTGCAAAAAATCTTTTCCGGGGGTTTGAGGAATAAACAGAACTGTTATTATTTGTTTTTTATTTAACCATATATTTAAATTTGCACTCAAGAATACTTAAATAAATAAGTTAATAATATTCAATATACTATTTGTATCTCTTAAAAAATAAACACTTACAGAACGACATAGTTTATCATTTGGAATACCCCCGTGTTTAAGACCATTCTATCGTGGGCGCAAAATAGGGCGGAAACTAAGTAGCACCCTCAGTGCAAGAACGCCGCCTCATCTTTATTCGCGCGCGCGAAAACGCGAGCTAATCATTTTTTTCTCGCGCGATCAAGGGGAAAAGGAAAGTGATCGATATTCTTTGAAGGAAAAACGTCAGAAACAAACCCAAAGACCAAAAGGTGTATTTTGTTGTTGAGAATCGATCCTGTGAAGATGAAAAAATTTCTGCTATGCGTTTTTTTCGGAACGCTGAAAAACTCTAATTTCGATCTTCCTTAAGGTAAAGAGGTTGCAAGATTTGGGTTAGCGAGGCAAAAATCGCTAAAAAACTGGTAAAATCGTAATCCTCAAAAATCGAAGTTCCAGCCTCACTGCCATAGGAATTCAGATACATAAACTTGATTGGTTACTTTCGGAACAGCTTCAAGAAAGTCATAATGGCAGATAATTTTAAAAGTACATTGAGGAAATGTGTGTAATTTATCGATGTTGATGATGGCTTGTTGATTCTTTATAGAAAAAAGATATTAACAGGTATAGCTTTTTCTAATCTTGGAATATCGAGGTTCCAGCTACATTGACAGTGGACAGTTTAATTGTGTAATTTGATAATACTTTTTAGAACTGAACAAAAACACCAGAGTCTGGTGCATCGACAGAATTGCAGGATTGTAAAGTTGTTTTCACCGTAAATTTTGCAATGCGTGTGATGCTAACAATATGAAAAGTATGCTACTCACGAGTGATCCTAAATCCACCATGTGATCCAGGAGAGGAGTTTCTTCCAGTTGGGTCTACTAGAGAAGTTGTTCTTTGCCTTCCACTCATTTTCCTACTTTACATGACAATAATTTTCACAATCAAATAGTCCAAACAACTGGAAAATGTAACTTTATTTGAGTTCCATATCCAACCAATTATATTACTCCTTTGAATTACTTTGCTCTAGCAAGAGCGAGAAAAACTTGAAACACCTCAAAACTTTCACCATAAACAATAATATGTTTTCATGTTGCAATATTCACAAAACTTTTTTTGAGTCAAATGCCGAGCACAGCTACGCAAGTCGGCCATGAACATATCCTCTCTTTAATGAAGAGATAAAAGCTGTTATCACGAAATGAGGGAGATAACAAACCCGATTTCCCCGATAAATTTATTTGAAAGTTCAATTGCACTATTTTAGGGACAATAAGTACATTAAAGATTAGCTGGCTGTTTGTAAACATAGCAAGCATTTCCAAATGGAAAGTATTTCTATTCAAATAACCAAGATGAAATCCAGAAATAGCCAATTAACCGAAGTACGGAAATATCGGGAAACCAACTCGATAGCAGCGTTGATTCATTAGCTCCCGAGTATTGGGCCAGTTCTGTCAAAATCAAAACCGAAAGAGGTTTGTTTTGAAAGAGGCCACGGAAAAGAATGGACTTACGTCTTCGAATATAAATTGAAAACATTTTTCGGCAAAATTTTCGCGGATTATTTTTTTCGCGCTCGAAGTTTACCGCAAAAAGGGAAAAGGGAACAGGGAATGCGGTTTCAGGAAAATCAATGGTATCGAAGTAAACAAACAGGGAAACTGACGTGTAAATTGGTGAGTTGTATAATTGTCTACACGTTTTTTAAATAATTATAAGAACAAACCAAACAAGAACAAATAAAGCTCCAATGGTCAAAATATTAAACAAGTGTTAAGAACATTTTAAGGCTTTGCGGACATCCGGTTTCTTAGGGGAATGGTCAAAAAACTCGCAAAATGGTGAAAAAATAAGAAAATAGTAAGAGCATTTTTAGGCTGAAATTTAAAAAAGTTAATAACATCCGAAGGCTGAAAATTATTGGATGTTCTTATAAAAAACGTGTACCAACCTCTACTTGAGCTGGTCGATCGTGTATTGCTGTGCGATCGACTTGAGGAAGATTTTCCGCCACTGAAGACTGTACCACTACTCATCAGCAAAGATGCTTTCTTGACCATCCAGTCAAGGTTCAAATATTTTCAATTAATTGTCTTTGTAAACGTGATGGTATAAAAAGCGAATCCCTTTTCCGTCAACAGTTCTCATACCATTTACGCAAATTCCGCGAATATTAAATTTAGAAATTCCAATGAAATGAAAAGTAAGGTCTGTCGAAACACCAAGAACTTCAAGTTAACATCTTTCAACAAAAACAAATGATTTAAAGATATACCCCGATGCGGGGAAGAAATTATTATCTTCTTCTTCTGTTAATTTTTTACGTATCCATTTTGATTATTTTTCGATTTTTTTGATACCCTAAAACGAGAGATCAATTTACAATCAACAATAAAATCACAGAGAAAGAAAATACACAAACAGATTAACATCAAAACTTCCTACAAAACTGACAAAAATCATTCAATGACAAAAGGAAAAAGTCAATTTAATTTATGCAAAAAAATATTATAAAAGAGAAAATGCTCAGTTTTAATTGCTAAGCCAATTAACCGAGAACAATTAAAAATGTATTGATAAAAGCAAACGATTGATTACACAATGCGCTACGTCCAACCCGCTCGCTCTTACAGCGCGCGCGTCATTCGGTTTGTGACATCAAGCCAAATAATAGTATAACACGAAAATCACCCGGAAGTAACCGTCATGTAAACGGAAACAGCCTTCTTCCGCATTTAATCAATCAGCAATGATAGGCAAAGACATTGAGAACAAGCTTGCGGAAAATACGTAGAGATAGATAGGAACATCCGAATGCTCCAAAACTATTCGAAGTTGCTATGAAAAATGTGTAATATAGTACCTTATTCCGGTGGAGAGGGGATGGCACTGACCTTAACAGCCGACAGGGTGTACCGCTTAAGTTCAAAAAGCGGATCCTGTCATCATAGTGCGGAAAGGGGTCTGACCCCCCCTTCTTGGTACCCCCCCCCAACCTTAAAAAATGCCTATCCCCCAAGGGTTTTGGGCTACATTTTTTATGGTAAAAAGGGAAGGGAAACAGTAAAGAAAAATTAAGTCTGGCAAATATAATACCACTTTTTAGTGAAAATAAAGAACTTCCTTTCATGCAGACCAAATTTCATAACAGTGCTAGAAAATAATCTACAATATTTTTAAGCCCCTCTTCTTAAACGACCCCCCCCCTCCTTGCTATCCCCCCATTTTAATGAAAATTTCTGACCCCCCTTCTTCACTTTTTTGGAAGGTGTCATACTCTAAGGTCCCGAATAGTAGGGGGGGGTCTGAATAAAAGGGGGGGTTCGAAATTTTTGCAAAATATAATAAACGGGGGGGTCTGAATAAACGGGGGGTCTGAATAAACGGGGGGTCTGAAAATATTTAGGTAAATAAAGGCTAAAACCAGGCTATTTAGAGCAAAATAAGGGTCCTTCTCTTTGACAGCTGAAAATATTCTTAAAAACTAATAAACGGGGGGGGGGGTCCTAATAAGAACGGGGGGGGGTCCGAAATATTTTCGAAAATTAATAAGCGGGGGGGGGACGTCTATTCGGGACCTTAGAGTACCCCCTTAAGAAAGGGGGGGGGGTCCGAACTATGGTCATATATGAATGTTTGGTAAATTTGGGACCCTGTCAGAACGAAAAATCGTAAGCAATGGAAAGTGGCAAAAATGACTAAAGTGAAAGTAGACGAATAAATGAGAATTTTCTTTAATTTTCATCATCCTTAAAATTCTCAAAAAATAACCAAAAGTCAAGTCTGCCAGACACACATCTTATTAAAGATTAGTAAATTTGGGACCCTGTCAGATATCTTCAGAGTCTAAAAAAGGGAACTCTGAACAGCGGCACTTCCAAGTGCCTCCCTGGGCCTTATTCTTCAAAACAGAGATGCTTATTATCAAACTAAATTAAGGAGAAAACTAAGTGTGTTGTAGCAAAATCACATATCCCCCCTCTTCTGAAAAATTTCAGTGAACGCTCTTTGCTAACAATAGTGACTTTTTGTACCCCTTTGGCAACCATGGACGTTTTAGAACAACCCACAGTTTTGACCCACAAAATCGAGGACGGTAAAAATGCTGATTTATCGTCATCATTAATCTAGACTAGGAAACAACGTCGTTGTATTTTGCTACAGGTTACGCTTGCAGACGCTCACTTCGCTGAATACAATGGCTTTCCAAACCACGCCCATGGCAATTTATCTTTTTTATATAATGTATCTTTTTATATAAGGACTATTTCTGCGTTCTTGTTTCTCAGTAAAGGCACGCACTTGCTAGTCTATCCTCAGTCAGTCGCGATCTAACGAATCAAAAACCAACCGTCTCCGTCGCAAAAAAGCGCCATATATAAACACCCCAATGACAAGAAGTTTACAAAGAACTGAAGAACTCTTTTGTTCAGCTCGCAAGATGAGTCGTGTGTTTCAGGAGCAAAAAACAATGCTGTATCAGGTTTAATCGAAATTTCTTTTACCTACCCCCTTCTAACTCCTACCCTGCAAGGTTGCCACCTAGTTAGCCCAGAAACCATCCTGAAACCCAAAATATAGGTATGTTGGAACTCAAAAACAGTGTCAAACCTTTTTCATAACCAAGGTGGGGTACATGCCCCACAAGGCCTGGACAAAAAGGGTATGTGAGTCAAATGATCAATGTTTGGAGAATATTTGATCATAGCCTTGGTCAACTGTTTAATTAAGTCACACAAGGTCACTGAGACAGGGCTGTATATAATAGTTCTAAATTGGGGAGCTAAAGCAGTTGATTTCAGTTTACAGAGCGTAGACTTGGATTAAAAACCTTCGACAGGTATCTGATGTTTTAGAAATTCAATAGTCTGGCATGTTAGACGAGACTAAAATTAAGCACAAAATAATGAAAAGAACGAATTGTAGTTTACACAGACTGTAACAATTATGGTATTTACTATCATATAAAACCTATGTATTACTCTATTACACATTACACGGATTATAAAACGACTTCAGTTCTAGAAATGTAAACACACGTAAACCCTTCGACGGCTCTTCCAGCATCTTGAGGTTTGCCCCTCCCAAACGAATTATTTTGATAATTTTTGAAAAATTATTCAATTGACTTGAGATTTTGCAAGTGTTCACCAAATATGAGTTAGTATCTTTGGGGAAAATTTCGACATTTTCCCATTGATGACGTCATCGACTCCTGATGACGTCATCATTCTTTGAAAATACCGAAAATAGGACCCCCTCTAACTTTTTTTTCGCTTTAATTTTTTTTGCTCAAATTTTGTGAGGCAACTCCACGTGACATGATTTTTTGGGGCAGAAAGTCAATTTTTCGCCACCTGTTGGTATCGTGTATTTTACAGACTGGCCCAAAATTACCTTTTTTTGCCTAAACAGCCCTAGGATACTGTATCTAGTGATTGGGGAGTGCTACTGACTTGAAATTAATTAATCAACATTATATATTATTAATAATACAAGCTTGTAGTCAAAATTTCAGCAAAATCGGACGAGTGGTTATGCTGAAAGTGAGCATTTTAGGTAAAAACGAACCGGTCTGTAAAATAGCAACCGATCACGTGATTGAATTTTGCACACTGTCTTGGATGGTTAATATCTATCACTGGTGAAAATCTCAAGTCAAATCCTCCAGCAGTTCCTGAGTTCTGGCAGGTAGTCAACGTGAATTATACAGACCGGTCTGCAAAGTACCAAATACTCATGGGATCAATTTTTTTTGTTACTAGTCTCTTTTATTTGACAAATCAACCTTCAAGAACAAATTTCAGTCAAATCGAACGAGTCAATCAGTCAATACATACTTTTAAAATGTATACTGGTATCAAAGAAGGGCTAATAAAATGTGTGTTTCGAAAACAAACATGCATAGTTTATCGTGAAAAGGCACAAAATCATGAAAATATTGTCTCTCTAATACCATTCACGAAATTAAGTCCCCGCGAAATCTTAAAATTTCGCGGATGAGCTCAACCGCGAAAGTCACCCCCGTAAATTTATTCCATTAAAGTACGAGAATAATCATTAGTATTTTCAGTCTTATACCTTGATATTTCATCCACCACTAATGTAGTTTACACTCTGATGGAAATGTATATAATCTGTAATCTGTGACAAAAAAATTGAATCCACAACAGAAATGTAAACTTTCTACTAAAGAGAAAAAATACGAAAGTTTTATTTACAATGGCACTGTGTCGTATCAATGACAACGGTGTATTAAGTTCATGGAATAATAACGATATTACCAAGTTACAGGTTAATTCGCATTCTTGTATACTGTAATACATTCTTTGCTTATTTTATCGATATATGGCATAATAAACCTGAGAAAAAACTACAGTGCATTCTCGCCTACTCAAATTTTTCTTGGTTAAAGGGAAAACCTAAAAAACTATATTTTGAATCTCTCTGTGATTGAAACAAATTAGACTTCCTGTTCGAGTTCGAATAAAACAGCCGTAATGACGGCTGCAAACTCCCCCGGTAATTGCCATGGGTCAGCCTTTCTTAATATATCTAACATAAAATATAAAAAGTATATTCTAGTGAGTCCGAGCGCAAACGGAAACAAAATCGGGAAATCAAACCGGAAAGATCGGGAAATCGAAGCCGACTATCGCGATCGATCGAATTACAAATGAAAAACACTGATTTTAAGAAACTCCTTAACCGGAGTTTAATTAGTGAGGGTTAACTGTACTAGGAAAAACTGAGAAAAATCTACTTTCGATTATAAAGTCTCCATAACGCAAACACACACACCCACGCAGGAAAAAAAATTTCGAGTTATGGAAAATTCAAATCATAAAGACTATGAAGGGTACCAGAAAACTTGTTCCATTTTAGTGAAAATTCGTGTTATGGAGACTATACTGTACTGTACACTGGGATTTCTATAGACAACTCTTTCCCTAACTCGATTTTCAAACGACCATTGCAAGAAATAAAGAAGACGTGTTTTGCTACATAAACTTTCTCAATTTACTCATCCCCGAAAATGATGCAAAATGAATTAAATTCCAAAGTCTGTAAAAAAGAAAATTTTTGTCCCCTTTTTAAGGTCTGAACAAATCACATAGTAAAGAACCGAAAGGGCAGAACATTCAATATGTTAGTTGCAAATTAGTTTGAATCCAAAAACGAACTGCAATTAAAAACTTTCCTTGAAATCAAACCTTGTTTTCCTAAATAACAGTAAAGCTATAGTATTGAAAAATCCTCGCATCTCAAATAGGTTTTCTCAAACTTTAAACGTTGTATCCAAAAATAACAACCTTTAATACGAGGATGAAAGACAGGACTTATCACCAATTAAAAGAAGAGGATTTTCAAGATTTCCTTAGGATTTAGACAACTATTTAAAAGATTGAAGGTCAAAGCAGGCTTAGCTTACAACAGATTTTTGTACACTGTTTAATTAACTGTGTTTTCAAAGTTGGAAACACTGAAGCTATTGAAGGATGGACCTCTACAATTGTTTGTACAGTATGTAAATGTAAATTGTTTGTATATATTTGGAAAAATTTTGCATACAGTATGTGGCCCCCAAAACGTCGATCAAATTTGAAATTTCTCTCAAATCTAGAGGAAAAGAGGTTTTACAAAAGTTTTTGCTGCATGAAAAACTTTAACATCTCTACTTCATTTCCTGGAAGTTCTTTTTCAAAATTTTCAATTTCAACAATATTTTCCAATCGCTTAAAGATAGGTAGCTTTTAATGGCCCCCAAAACGGAGGTTTGCAATTTTAGCGATTTCTCGAGATATCTTTAAGATATGAATACAAAATTTTGACCACAGTTTGGAAATGTGTTTTGGGCATAAATTTGTTTGATAAAATTTTTACAGTATACCCCTGGTTGTCAAAACGCAGGTTTGGGGCCCCCAAAACGTAGATGTAGTTAAAATCAAATTATTAAGCCCAGTGGTAATAGGGGGGGGGGGGGGGAACTATGAACATATTTGTTTTCCCTTAAATTTACGACCTGATGGATGTAAAATTTATGATTTTTATCAAATATTTCAAGATTTTTGTCCAAAATGACAATTTTGATTTAACAACGTCTTAATCAAGTTTCTGAAAACCAATCTCTTTTGAAAATAGTTCCATTCATGTACGGAATAAGCTGTGAAAATTTTAGAAAAAAAGCTTAACTGAAACTGAAAATATTAAGCTTCAAAGGTATTTTTCTCCTATATTTTGCAAAAAAATGACAGAATTTGCCGTTTTTGCTGATTCAGCGAAACATTTTATATATAATGTTAATTTTTTGTTATAATTTATTAACTCAAGCTGATAGGAATGGAATTCCAAGATTTTTTGCTGTTTCTCATATTTATAATTTTCGGTTTTATCAATGCTGATTTTAGGGCCCTAAAATACTGGTTGACCTTTAAGATGCTATTATCTTTTATCCATTCTCTAAAGTCACAGATGTATCTGCATTTTCTGAACAGCATTAGGTGTAGAAAGTTTCCTATACCCCATTCTCATAACTTATTTTCAATATCCAAGGAGCTAGAGTGAGTTATATGCAATTTTTATCTAATTTTGGTGTTAAAATATTTCCTTCAGATGCAAATATGTTATTTTGAATCTGTCTCAAACCATCAAAAACATGCTCATTTTCAAGTATAACCATCATTCTTTCAAAATAAACGAAACTCGTTTAATTCTGATAAATCTACAAGTCAGAATCCTCATTTTAATGTCGACCTCCGTTTAGGGGGCCGTCTCCGTTTTGGGGGCCATATACTGTACGTTAAATTCGCTTTGAGTGAGCTATAATCTTTGCTTTGCTTGCTATTTTTCAAAGAATACTTCAATTTTAATATAGTATATACCGTTGAAAAGAGCACTATCCGTGTTTTATAAGCATTGCACTTATAAGCATATGTAGGCTCAGATATGGCAAAATTTTAAGCATGTGCTAAACATTTCCGTGAGCCTAAGAAAAACTGTTTTTGGCTAGGATTTTATGTTTTTTCGGAATTTCCCTAAAATTTTGCTTGAGATATAAGCATCCTTATAAGAATTTTTCAGCCTTTTTAACCCCTCGATCTAAGCATCTCCGAGCCTGTTTTCAAATTTTTGTTTGTTTATAAAAAAACTTGTAATTTCAGCGAAAAATAAAGATGAGGAAAATGAACTTTTTATTTGTGTTAGAAAGTTCATTTTGGCACAGAGACACTTTGAAGCCTCCTGATTAAAGATATCTATGCAATTATTTCTCACATAAAATTACTGCATATAAAGACATTAGAAAGTTACCTGTTGGGTGAAAAAAAAACAGCAAAAAGACGGGGGTTTCTAGCAGAAAAGGATAAAAGTTCATTTTTTGTTCTATCTTTTAAATTCTTTCTCTCAGAAATGAAAGTGTTCTGATCTTTTTAATTTTATATATATAAGTTCTTAGATTTGAAGCAAATCGACTTTTAGTACCCAATGATAAAACCTTTTAGGTTTAGTACCTCTCACAGAAATAGTTCCAGAAATTGATGGGTTCAAATTCGCAATATCCATCCCTTAGAAACTCCCCTGTCTCACTCAATGATGTGTGATAATTGACAGGACTGACAATTGTTCTCTCTCCTGAACTGCTTTTTGAAGGAGCTATCCCAAGAACTAAAAAGAGATGAGTGGAAAAAGCTTCGTTTTACATCATGGGACAAGAATCTGAAGAAGGTTCAATATGAAGTCACAAATCAAGCTCAATTTTGTTCTCAATATCAATCAAGTGAAAATTTCCTTATCAACGCGACCACATAAAAAAATATCTATACCAACGAGACAATCAAATTTCCAAATATCACGTCAACATTTGCAGTAGAAAGGCAAATAAATACTCATAGAAAGTATATGAAGCAAAAACTAAACAACAATTTTTTTCACGAAATGATCAACCATCACCTCTATAACTTTCAGTGTTTTTAATAAGTGTGAGAGAGACGAAGCGAACTTTCATCCCTCTCACATGTCATAACACGATGACGACTTAAGAGAGATACACGATTTTTATAAGAACATTCAAATATTTTGAAGCCTTGGGATGCTCTTAACTTTTCCAGTTTCAAGCTTAAAAATGTTCTTAACATATTCTTATTTTCACCATTTTGTGGGTATCGTTATCCATTTTACTAAGAAATCGGGTGTTATAAGGCCTTAAAATGTTCTTAACTTGTTCTTAATATTTTGGCCATCGAAGCCAGATGTTCTTATAAAAAAACGTGTACACCGTTCGTTTACTGACTGACACACTATACACGTATAAAGATCAAATTACATTACGTCATTATTAAGGAATAAGTATTAGCAACTTTATATAAGCCTCAAATGAGCTTCTCTGTAGAAATTTCCAACATTTTACAGCTCTGCAGAATGCGGAGTACTTTTTGAACTGATGATGAATCCAAAATTTTTGAAGCCTTAGGATGTTCTTAACTTTTTGAGTTTTAAGCCTAAAAATGTTTATAAAATGTTCTTAATTTCACCATTTTGTTAGCATTTGTGTCCATTTTCTTAAAAAAATTGGTTATTTTAGAGTCCATGATGCCTTAAAATGTTCTTAACGTTTTGGTTATCGAAGCCCTGTTCTTATAAAATTTGTTCTTATAATAAAAAACGTGTAGCCGTAGAATCTGAGAAATAGCGAATTTTTGTCTTTGAGATAAGTCGAAGGAGACGGTATAAGACAAAGTCCACATATCCCCAAAGTCGCCGTCCACTTGCTCGACGGTGTGAGCAAAGGCGATATAGAACCGTACATCAACTATCGACTTTGTTCTCCGTCGACTTCAATAACCGCCGATATCATCCGAGACATAAACTCGCTAATACAATCGAAACTGTCTAAAAGTCCTATTAGCCTGTACCAAACTCTTCTTCGCAGGAAAAGAACTACAATCAAGGTCATTTTATTTGAGAAAAAAGGGAAATTCGCCGGGAAGTTTTGAAACCACAATCGATTTGTAAGTGCTCTAAATTAGGTTGGAAGGGTAGACTTAAGACCTTAGGATACGAGGATCCAAAAGATCAAAAATAGTCCAATAAGGCTCAGAATATATCCTGGAAGTCTGCCAAACTCTCCCAAATTGAAATATTCGATTAAATTAAAGATATAGCCCAATATCGACTTTCTCGCCGGAACTTTAAATCTTGAAAAACGTTAAAACAACCGAAATTCTCAATATATTTCAACCATGATTGTAGTAAGAACCGTGAAGTACGAAACACAGCAAGATTTTTTAAAAAGCAAAAATTGCCCGTGGTAGGGATCGAATCGGCTAAACACTTTTGCCATATTTGACGGAAGATGAATTGCCGCTGGCAAGAAATGGAAATTGACAATCCAATTAGCGTCCTTTGATCAAACGAGTTTGTATAACAACGCGAGCGGCAAGGGCAACAATTTGTCACAAATCTTTCCTTGATATGGAAGGTAAAAAGTCTCCATAACTCCAGCCTCTACTGATCGAATGTTTCCCCAAATCCAACAAGTTTGCTGGTCCCTTCAGTTAACAACATCTTATAAAATAGTCTCCGTAACTCGAATTTTCAATAACTCGAACAAGTTTTTGTTCCCTGTGCGCTTTTGAGTTATGGAGACTCCACAATCTTACGTCGCATATTCGCGACGCGAAAGTAGGAAAGAGGTGCCGAAAAGTCTACTGAAGAGCTTTCCATGCCTCTATCATCATGCTACTGTCTGAAAGTCTGCAAAATAGTTAACCGAGTTCAGTTGAACAAAATGAACAAGTACTCCAGGAACGAATAACTCAAATATCGATTTCCAAAAAACGAGAAGAACCAAGCCTGCACAATATCTTTCCAAAAAGAAGAGCAGATTTCTTTCCAATCTTAAACCTTCATCTTCTTTGATGTAAACGTATTTAGACTACTCTAAAATTCCAATTGAAATGAATAGATAGGGTGATAAAAATCAAAATCTTTTACAATACATCATGCAGCGTTGTGCATTTGAAAAAATTTATTTTCAAAAAAGAAATCGTTCATTCAATGGTGCAACCATTTATTATTGAAATATTGTAACGAAATTTTTCACTGCATGGATTCAAGTCAATACCCTACAGTTAAGCATTGAAAGCGGTTTTTCTTATCACCTACGGTATCCAAACTACGTAAAGATCTCAGTGGGGAAAATGGACCACCCAAAAGGAGATACAGTCAAGTCTCTGTAATTCGGAACTCTATTTTTCGAATCTTTCTGTAATTCGAACTAAAATGTTGGTCCCCTCAGCTGGAAAGTAGTTTAAATTACTCTCTGTAATTCGAATCTTTCTCTAATTCGAAGAAAATCTTTAGTCTCATGAAGACCGAATTAGAGAAGGTCAATTGTAAAGAGTTCCAAGCATTGGCAGAAAGCCCAACGTTATTTCAACGCCAACCGAAGCTCCATCGACATTTTTTAATGTTTAGAAATTGAGATGAGGTCCAGGATGCATGAGTGATGTTGATGGCATCCAATTATGTAACAATAAATTCTTCATAACAAAAGTCAGAAGAAATTACGGTAAAAAAAAAAAATCTCTTCCAACCAGTTTTCTTCTGATTGAGTTAACGTTAAGTCTACCCATTCTAGTCCGTTTCAGCTAATGATTGATTTTGTCAAATGGTGATATATACCAAAAAGTTTTTTACATCTCAAATCTTCACCAAAATGGATTTAAATTGCCAAATGGAAGGCAGTACATGATAAACGATTCAAAACCAACAAAGTGATCTTCTCAATCATTCCTCTCTAGGCTGCGGTTTGTAGAGGTCTGCGATTCAGACTAAATCCTTCCAAAAAGACGTCACGAAAAGCCGACCAAATTCTTTGCCAAGAAAAAAAGCCGATCAAATTATTTTAAAACTAAGTCCTACTCCTCATATCCTCCAACTATTTGGAAACCATTACAATTACCTTTTAATGTCACCGTTCATCAACAGTAAGTAAATCTATAGTGGGTCGACTAAAATTCGGGAAAATTGGGGGGAGGCAATGTTGATTTTGGCGCCCCCTAAGAAAAGAAATTTCTTTATAAAAATTATGCAAACGAAACGAGCAGGAAAATTTTGGGATATTTTGTCTCTTTTATTCCGAAAACTGCCAATTCTAAGATCTAAAAAGCAAAGGGGCGCCGAATTTAGTAATCGGAGGTGTTTTTTTTGTTTTTTGTTTTGTTTGTGTCTTTTGTATTTAGGCGCCACCACGCCACCACGCTACTACTTCGGATGCTCTACCACTGCATTACGGTCGCATCATAAATGAGGGTCGACCAACATCCGAACGGGTGAGAACATAGGTTCAACCAAGCTATGCAATACTGTCATACTGCTTCAAACTAAACGCTATAAAGAAACCAAAGCCTGTAAAGCACAGGAAGGAGATGGAGTTTTTACAAGCTCTTATTTGATTTGGTTGGTCGTTAACCATCAAGTTGCGCAAAAAGCCGTGTAGCCCGCTTCGAAGATGTAACCGGTTAACAACCAGTAATTCAACAATTTTGTTACTTTTTCTAAAGAACACGTCATTTTTGTTACTTCAAATGACAATTATTAAAGTATCTTATAAAAACTCCATCTCATCTGAAAGCACGATGCAAGACGATGAGAGGGATATAACATTTAGTTACATGAAATTTCAAATAGCGAGGTCTTTAAAGGACTAAAGATAACAACTTCACTGTAAACAAATGATGACGTCAACACTAACAAAACTTGATAAATAACAATAACAGACCGCTAAGACAATGACGGTCTTGTTACAAGGGCTACAAGGTACTCATTGTTGGAGGATCCTCCAAAAAATGGCGAAATGTTGTCCAGCTCTGGTAAAGAGACCGCCATCCATTGCACAAATGGTGCAACCATTTATTATTGAAATATTGTAACGAAATTTTTCACTGCATGGATTCAAGTCAATACCCTACAGTTAAGCATTGAAAGCGGTTTTTCTTATCACCTACGGTATCCAAACTACGTAAAGATCTCAGTGGGGAAAATGGACCACCCAAAAGGAGATACAGTCAAGTCTCTGTAATTCGGAACTCTATTTTTCGAATCTTTCTGTAATTCGAACTAAAATGTTGGTCCCCTCAGCTGGAAAGTAGTTTAAATTACTCTCTGTAATTCGAATCTTTCTCTAATTCGAAGAAAATCTTTAGTCTCATGAAGACCGAATTAGAGAAGGTCAATTGTAAAGAGTTCCAAGCATTGGCAGAAAGCCCAACGTTATTTCAACGCCAACCGAAGCTCCATCGACATTTTTTAATGTTTAGAAATTGAGATGAGGTCCAGGATGCATGAGTGATGTTGATGGCATCCAATTATGTAACAATAAATTCTTCATAACAAAAGTCAGAAGAAATTACGGTAAAAAAAAAAAATCTCTTCCAACCAGTTTTCTTCTGATTGAGTTAACGTTAAGTCTACCCATTCTAGTCCGTTTCAGCTAATGATTGATTTTGTCAAATGGTGATATATACCAAAAAGTTTTTTACATCTCAAATCTTCACCAAAATGGATTTAAATTGCCAAATGGAAGGCAGTACATGATAAACGATTCAAAACCAACAAAGTGATCTTCTCAATCATTCCTCTCTAGGCTGCGGTTTTGTAGAGGTCTGCGATTCAGACTAAATCCTTCCAAAAAGACGTCACGAAAAGCCGACCAAATTCTTTGCCAAGAAAAAAGCCGATCAAATTATTTTAAAACTAAGTCCTACTCCTCATATCCTCCAACTATTTGGAAACCATTACAATTACCTTTTAATGTCACCGTTCATCAACAGTAAGTAAATCTATAGTGGGTCGACTAAAATTCGGGAAAATTGGGGGGAGGCAATGTTGATTTTGGCGCCCCCTAAGAAAAGAAATTTCTTTATAAAAATTATGCAAACGAAACGAGCAGGAAAATTTTGGGATATTTTGTCTCTTTTATTCCGAAAACTGCCAATTCTAAGATCTAAAAAGCAAAGGGGCGCCGAATTTAGTAATCGGAGGTGTTTTTTTTGTTTTTTGTTTTGTTTGTGTCTTTTGTATTTAGGCGCCACCACGCCACCACGCTACTACTTCGGATGCTCTACCACTGCATTACGGTCGCATCATAAATGAGGGTCGACCAACATCCGAACGGGTGAGAACATAGGTTCAACCAAGCTATGCAATACTGTCATACTGCTTCAAACTAAACGCTATAAAGAAACCAAAGCCTGTAAAGCACAGGAAGGAGATGGAGTTTTTACAAGCTCTTATTTGATTTGGTTGGTCGTTAACCATCAAGTTGCGCAAAAAGCCGTGTAGCCCGCTTCGAAGATGTAACCGGTTAACAACCAGTAATTCAACAATTTTGTTACTTTTTCTAAAGAACACGTCATTTTTGTTACTTCAAATGACAATTATTAAAGTATCTTATAAAAACTCCATCTCATCTGAAAGCACGATGCAAGACGATGAGAGGGATATAACATTTAGTTACATGAAATTTCAAATAGCGAGGTCTTTAAAGGACTAAAGATAACAACTTCACTGTAAACAAATGATGACGTCAACACTAACAAAACTTGATAAATAACAATAACAGACCGCTAAGACAATGACGGTCTTGTTACAAGGGCTACAAGGTACTCATTGTTGGAGGATCCTCCAAAAAATGGCGAAATGTTGTCCAGCTCTGGTAAAGAGACCGCCATGGTTAAAACTCCAAATCATTCACAAAAAACAAGAATTATCCAAACTACTAGCGCATTTTGAAATCAAAAAAATATTTGAAAATTTGAAGTCACAGAGTGTTGGTTAGTTAACCAAATGCTTTGCAAATGTTTTGGTCCCAAAACCAACACGTTCTTCCACGAAAATTATAAAGTGTAGACCACACAACACAAACATATAATAAAGAGAAAAACTTATCAACAACTTCGTAAAATTTGTGAACAACTTTTTCACCTGAACTTTCATTTTGTTCATATAAGGAAGAGCCTTTTTCTTCTTCTTCTTCTTCTTTATTTTGCTTGAAGAATAGAAAAAAAGATGAAGAGAACTGATAAAAACGTGAAAAAATTATTAAATGAAAAGGAAAGTTGATAGATTTAAAAATTGTTAATACACATAAACTTTACAGTAAGAATGAGCAAGAATGTTCGAAAGGAGACCTCCATTAGCCAGATAGGAAGCCGGTTAACACTCTAAACATCCATTGCCAAAAACTAGCCTACCGGTCAACCTTAGCTAGCGCGTAAGTAAATTTTCACAGGCTACTCAAAATTCTTACTACACAAATTACGAATTACGAATTTTGTATATTTGTTCTTATAATAAGTTGAAAAGGCAAGGAAAATGAAGAGATTTCGAAGGAAAAATTAATACTTTTTGGTATTACCTTCAAAACCAAACAGAAATAGTTTTGGACCGCCTTTAATTCACAATCAAATTTAATCCCTCATTTTTTTCCATTTAAGAGAACACTTTACAGTCTAAGTAAGAGCGCTCATCAAAAGGCTAGGCATTAACTATTTACTAACACAGCTTAGGAAAAAAGGGAAAGAGTAAACTCACAACTAAGAAAAGGATTGATAGCACCAGTAGCATGATATGGGTTATTTATTTATAAGAACAAACTATATAAGAACATAAGCCTTCGATGGCCAAACAAGTTTAAGGCTTTGCAGGCTCTAAAATACCCGACTTCTTAGGAAAATTGCCAAAAATACTCACAAAATGGCGAAAATAAGAACAGGTTAAGAACATTTTTAGGATTGAAACTCAAAAAGTTAAGAACATCCGAAGGCTTCAAAAATTTGGATGTTCTTATAAAAAAATGTGCACCTACAAAAATCATGGTATGGTTTATCTTTGCCACACATTGACCAGTCACCTTTTGTCCATTCATTATAATATTCCTGAACCAGGATACCGCCAGAATGTCCTTCTCAATCAGCACCTCAGTAACTTTTTTGTATTTTTCTGTTATTTTTTTTGTAGCATATAACTGAAAAAAAAAGAAGATGATAGCATGTCAAAACATAGAACATAATATGAACCATATAACATGTTTAGTAAAACAGTAACAGTAACAGTAACAAACAAAATATTTTAATGTTTAGCAAAATGTTAAATCCGTCTCTTACTTCATAAGCTAACCCAACAATAAACCTATCATCCAGGGGCGAATGTATAACTGAAGTTCTTACGTGGGCGTACTTACAGGTAAAGAGATTTGAAGTTATCCGGGCCTTTGGTATTCTCAAAAAGCATTATCTGATTTTCCAATGGCGGATTGGCGACTGCCACGCTGAAGCTCTAAAGAAGTGGGTCAATTTCCAAATGGCAAGCTGTAGCCCGCTCTTTGACGTTCCCAAGTCCAGTCCAACTCCCCTTACGCTAAAACCTGAAAAAATTGCAGTTAGACCCTGATAACCCCCCAAATGAGGGCTGGGGTCCAGACCTCCCATCGCAGAATCCGTAGCACGGTCAGGCAAAATTTTATATTGCCAATCTTTCCATATGTTGAAAGTTTTCCCGACCTAAAATTCTGATTCGGATGTCAGAAAAGCGTTAGGTCTGATAAAAGTGTAGAAAGAAACGATCGAAACTCACAAACTAACGGGTTTCATGTCTTCAAAAAAATATGATGTCAAGTATTTACAACGTAAGTAAAAAAACGTGTATCAACATAAAAACTATTCTAACTTTCAAAATATCTAAATATTAACACAAAAAATAAGTTTATAAATGTACTCAAGAGAATAATCGAAAGGGTCTGGTGAGGGGAGTGAGGGTCACGAAGAAATAAAATGATAGGTCAAAATCGGTCGAAATATCATATAATAGGGAGGGAGGGGTATTATGGGATTTGACGAAAAAAGAGACGGGAAAACGGTATTTTAAAATCAGACGGTGACGGTATTTAGCCTTATTTTTTGTCATTATGCCGGTATTTTAACCTCTACAAACCGGTGTGACGGTGTTACTATTTTTTTCAATTTTCGGGATTCAACAAAAATTTTGACGGGAAAACGGTATTTCGAACCCCTACAATAATGGGCGCCCTAAACATCAGTTATACAATAAATCTTCATTTTTTCACTGTCTAAGTAAATACATGTAATAAAAGAAAAGTAAAACTTAAAAAATATCTCTAACTAAAAATACATGGTAAAGTATACAACTCAAATAAATCAGAAAAACTTTAAAAAGCAAAGATAGACTTTGTATGGATGGCAAACCACCCAAAACACAAATATTCTTAAACAAAAGTTTTATTGTACCGTAAAATACCATTTTAAGACAAATTTCTTGCCATGATTAAAATCTATAACTCATCGGCTCTGGAGAGAAAATTATTGGATGTATTCTGAACAGAATGACCGCCCCTGACCAAATTATGATCAACAAAGAAATGCATGTAAAAATGTATGGTTAACTTCTCTAGGACCCAGTGGAAACACGTTGTTTCGACGTCCGGTTCACGTTACATATGTCATAATGGAAGGCAAGCATTTACCGTAAATGTATATCCAACTTTAGGATCCGTGGGTGCACCGAATATTGCAGCATGTAACAAGAGTCTTATGAAAATAGTGTTTGGACATCTTCTATGCGCATTTTCTGTCGGTCTTTGCTCGATTGTTTTGGTCCGAACGTTCGTTTCATCATGTCTCGTTTTTTGTCTTGTAATTCCAACATCTTCTCTTCCACTGTGTTTTTGACGACGAACTTTTCCAGAAAAAGAGATAATAGAAATAACGTACGAATGTGTCCGAAAAAAATGTAAAGTCAAAATATACAATTTCCTAGTGGCAATAGCAGATTCATGAAAACTAGTTTTTAATACAAGACGCGTAGTTAGATACTTTTAGCATCATAATTTGACGGGAGAGAATGATAAAAAAGCTTAAGAAGAAAAGAAGAAAGTGAGGCGTGAAGCTGGCATTGTTGCGCAAATTATGAAAGATACCTTGTATACTTTGACTTCTTCTGTTTGACCAAGGCGATGACATCGATCGAAACACTGATCTTCCGATGCAGGGTTCCATGCCTGAGAAATAAAGATGAGCGACTTTCATTACTACTATGTATGGGGAAAATCTCCAGGTATATCAGTCGAGGGTAACCTTTAATTGTGCTGCGACTAAGGTATATCGAGAAATAAAGAACTAACTTACAATCGCTACACTGTGTTTCATTCTGACACAATCTTCAGGCAATACAGTGTATAGTAGATTCTATTTCAATCCTAACTTAGGTATGTAAATTTGTTAGTGAAGCTTTATACCGCGATCGGGGAATATAATCTGCCATTATGTTTCATAATATACTTCAATTGTCAGGTTTCCCAAGGCCTGTCTAAACCCTGTCAAGAGTATATTCTAGGGGGTTGGGATTAAAGAGTATAAAACTAAAAACTACGTAAAAGTCAAAACATACCCTCAGACATTGACAAAGTTTCCAGAGTGTGTCTAAACCCTGTCGGAAGTATAAAGCTGTCCAGGAGTTGACATAATACTCGTCGAGGAATCATACTAGCGCCTGGTAAATACCGTGTTTAAGTCAAAATCTATCCTCATACATCACCAATAAATGTCTGGATGTCAAAATGTTTCCTTATCGGGAACACAAATTTATAAAACCCGAAGGGCTGGATGTCGTGCTTTTTAGCCATCACGGGCAAAAAAAAAATTGAATATCGGAAAAATATTGTTGCTATTGTTTTCGAAAGCCTGCGAAGCTTCTGATTGGTCAAGCGATGGAATTCTATTGTAATGTCACGTGACCTAGGTAGGATTTCCTACCTAACCACGGCACACTTTTCAGCCGAAGCACGACATCTAGCCCTTCGGGCTTTTTAAATCATGATCCGGAAACACCATGTCATATAATAGGACGATCGTCAAATGATGCATTTTCAGCTGAGGACCTTCATTCAGCCTTTATTCCTGTATGAGCAAATTGAAGTCAAAACCAAAACAAGAAATCCAGAGAAAACTTACAGGGTCCATAAGGAAAACGCGAGTAGCAGCCGTCAGATTTAATCCGACACCCCCTGCCTTCAACGACAACAACATGATAGTCGGGGAATTATCGGATTTATCAGAAAATCGGGTTATAGCATCTGTTCGTTGTTTCATGGTCATGGAACCATCCAACCGGACAAACTTGTATCCGGATTCTTGTATCGGCTTTTCAAGGAGGTTGAGAAATTGTGCAAATTGAGAAACGACAAGGTGTTTACGGCGCGGGTTTTCTTCAGACTCCTGTTTTAGCATTGTGATTAATCCATCGACCTATTGGGAGAAATTTGTGCATTATTATTTCTAGTAATTCACCCCCCCCCCATGTCCTAATTTACAACCACTGATGTACTACTACTTGACTGGACCGAAATTGCTACCAATTTTAGTGCCGGCTAATCCACTATCTTGTTTGAAGACCTACAACCAATAAACTGATTCAAAACCCTGTCATTCTTGAATGAAGCTTTTTAGCAAACTAGTAATAATACAACTCAATGTGGGTACTTACTTACTAGCGTTTTCGCGATGAGGGAAACGACACGATTTTTCAGAGAAAACGTCAATATCCCCTTTTTTGAAAAACTGAAAAATTCGATGATTCTGAAATCAATTTTTCGCATCTTGAATGTTTGAAATTCTTAAATTGTACGGTATTCCAGAAAAAATTATTTTAGCCATCAGGGCACTCTACGTCTCCACCAAAGCAAAGGTCATTACAGCTGACGGAGACACTATTATTTTTGACATTCATGCTTGAGTTTTATAAGGTGACACCTTAGCTCCCTTTCTTTTTATCATTGTTTTAGATTATGTTTTAAGAATTTCTGTTGACTTATCTAATGACAAGAGAATCAAAATCAAAGCTCCCCTGCGCAAGCGTAACCGCGGCCTTTTTCTGACCGATCTTGACTTCGCTGACGATCTTGCCTTAGTTTCTGAGACTATTCAAAATTTTGAAGGTGTTCCCGTCAAGTTGGTCTTTATTGTAATGCTGGAAAAACTGAATTTATCAGCTCCTCAGGAAATGTTCTCCCTTTAACTTCTAAGAATGGTGTCAATATCAAACTTGTGAAGGATTTCAAATATCTTGGCTCTCATATTAACAGCTCTGAAAACGATTTCAAACTTTTGAAAGTCTTGTCGAGCCCATTCTTCTATATGGCTTGGAGACTTCGACCATGACAAAAACCATGCTGAAGAGCCTTGATGGCTGTTATAGAAGCCTTTTGAAAAGAGTCCAGAATCTTGATTGGCGCAACCACCCAACCCTTCAAGAGATCTATCATGGACTCCCAAGAATCTTCTGTTTTGACCAGCAGGATGCTCTCCTTTTCAGGTCACTGTTTCCGTGCGAAAAACGAAATCGTGTCAGAATTCTTACTTTGGTGTCCTGCGGGCCCTAGGTGCTCGAGAAAGCGCACATTTCTTGATATTTTGAAACGGGAAACAGGGCTAGAGATTGAGGAACTGGGTACTGCAATGGCTAATCGAGAGATGTGGAGGGAGGGTTATTGTTTATTTCCGACCTAGGTCCATTTGGACCTACATCGAAAGATAATGATGATGAATGTTGGAAACTTGGAGGGAATGAAGAAGTCGGATTTAGCAAGTCTTTTTCATGTTGCGTCCTCAGAGAAATCGCCCTATCATAGCGCTTACTGCCCAAAGGGTTCAGATAGCTGGTGTGGCGCTCAAAGAGACAAAGCAAATGGAACTAAGCTTTATAAACCTGGTCCTGGCTTTGTCCCTTGAGATAATTAAACATGTTTTAAGCCAATTTATAATGACCACAGCCAATGACGTGTTTTGTTGGTAGAAATGTGTTTGGTGTCCATGACGCAATCTGTCATTTTGATATAGGCACTAAAGCTGCCATAGAAATCTATAACAAGTTGAACATTGTACCTAACTGCAACAACCACTGCAAGGTTGTGATCGCATTAGGGGGGGGGGTTAAGTAGTTAGTAAAAAACACTATGCCTACTAAAACTCAGTACAGCTAGTACTAACTGAATTCTAGATCAAATTTACATATACACCACCCTTGAAAATGGCTTAAATGTTTCAATTTTCCATATTTCAATAGGAAATTACAACATTTTTTAAATATTATTGAATATTCAATTTCTATGACAACCGAAAAATCATTTTTCTAACAACAAAGTCCAATTTTAGATAATTTATATGATGGCGGCAGGCTCCAGGGTTATCTTTTGTCTAAATACCATTGAAATTTCATAAGGAATAGATGAGAAGTTTGATAAACAAGAACTTGCATATTTTTGATATACTTTAAGGGCAGAAAGTTTCACGAAGTCAAAAAGTCGCGAAATTTAGCTATTTAAGTTTCGCGAATTATGGTTTTAGCCGAAATTTCACAGATAGAACTTTTGCAAATACATATAAAATTTAACTTCTTTGGTAACAAAAACTCAAAGAACACGCAGAAATTTAGCAAACAGTGCAAAACTGACAGGTTTAATTTTTTACCTGGCAGAAACTTTCGCGGAAAAGGATCAAAATCGCGAAAAACGCGAAATCGCGAAAGTTTCTGCCCTTAAAGTAATGGTTGCTGGGTGGTTGCTAGGGTAACAAAGTAGTCATTTTATTTCAGAGTTGATATATGTGAAAATAAATTATTAATCTAGTACAAAGATAATTTTTCTTCTAAAGTAAATGGGCCCCTACCTTAATATTTTGGACAAGACGGTCGTGATATATAATCATAATCTTGCATAACGTCGATTATCAATTCTAATCGAAAACTAATACATTGATTGATATCGATTGGTTATCGATTAGCACCGTATGGTTTGCACCCTAAAAACTAGACTGGGAATCCAGTCGTTTATAACGTTTTTGTTGAAAGCGGGAAATTTTTATGTCGGGATATGGTTAAATTAAACTATATTGATGCTCAAGTTTTCTACTTCCTATTTTTTACTGAGTTAAGTCGTCTAGCATACTAGACTACCTAAAAACAGGCATCCACGTTACAATTAATTTTTTAGAAGCATGATTCCATACTTTTTGTTCTTTATCCAAAAAGTACACGATTCTTTTTCAGTCTCCCGATATCATATTTTATTCGCCTAAGCTGGAATTTTTTTGTGTAACAAACCCTCTTAATTCGTAAACATTGAGCAACATTTTTAAAATCTTGGAATATTCTCCTCAAGTTTGAACTCACGACCTCGCATACTGTAGGTGAATGCTCTACCTCTTGTATTACGGTCACTGGTGTAAACGTGTACTTTATAACTTTTGTAACTCTGTAACTTTTTGTGTTGTACTAAATCAAATAATTTAATGCTGAATCAAGCATAACACAAGAATTTTAAGACAGCATGATATATTAATATTTTGTTAGAGTCGAACGGACAGTGAGAAAAAAACCCTTAAGATCCACTGTGACCTCATTTGGATCAATTCTGAACACCCACGGTTTCATTTTCTTGAACAGAACAAAATATGCTCACCTGTGATGCAAAAAGAAAAACAATTTTTAATGATAACTTGATATAATTTTGAGCCAACGTAAATGACAAAAAATTTCAAAAAGGTTTTGTTTGTCCAGCTGATACTTTACTGTCGAACGTGCTAACCGCACTGGCTCAACTTCAGTATCTTTGAAATCATTCGTAGGCTCAATTGTAAACTTAATGGCTTAAGAAAAATTATAGCATTTTGGGTTTTGGCCTCGTTTTGGTGAAAAACTCATCCCCAGGCCCCAAAAATCAAAATTAAAAAAAAATGAAAAAAATACCCCCAGGGATTTGCCCAAGGATCAAGTGTGCAATACTTCAGCCCAATCGGACCATTTTTGAAGGCTCCAGCCTGCCCCAAAGTTTTAGCCTCGTTTTGGCGAAAAGCTCGTCCCCAGGCCCCAAAAATTAAAATTTTGAAAAAATGAAAAAAACACCCCCAGGGATTTGCCCAAGGATCAACTGTGCAAAATTTCAGCCAAATCGAACCATTTTTGAAGTCTCCAGCCTGCCCCAAAGTTTTGGTGACAGACACACAGACAGACATTCTCAGATTCTAGCTCAACTAAAGTTGAGAATTTATTGGGCTTTTTTTATTGGGCTTTTCCAGAAAAAAATCGTGCACCCCCTGTTGAGGAGGTCCATTTCCGTTCCAAGGGGGTAAGGTTTGAAATGCAGTGGAATTCCATAAGGGTAGACGAAAATCCGTCAAAAATAAGCGGAATTCCAAGGGGGTAATGATTGAAAATTTGTAAAAAATTCGGAATTCCAGAGGGGTATGATCCTAAAATTGCCTGGAATTCAAAGGGGGTAGGTCACAAAAGGTTGGACCTCCTCAACAGGGGGTGCACGGTTTTTTTCTGGAAAAGCCCATTTAAACAAGACATAAATCTATTATGCGTTGTGCAGTCCGGGTCTTTTGTTTTTCTCAGTTCAGTTCTTTTACCTCGAGATTTAACCCCCTTCGTGTTCGAGTTCCAAACGTAGAGTGAGGCAAAGAACCATCAAATCACCCCAATGAGATCCTTTTCAAACTATTCAGAATAACCCCATGTTAAGATGAATGACCGAAAATTGACCGGGAAATTCATCGGGTAAATAAAAGTCAAATACATACATACATATATTGATAATATCGCAGGGTTTTATCTTTTTAATGGGTTTATTAAATACCTCTTATAGTTATATAGGTTTTTACTTGTATAAGTTTCTTGTATTAACCTAAAATAGTATGGAATTTTGTAATTTAATATTGGTTGAATATATAAAAGATTAGAAACAGTATTAATAGCTGGGTCACGCAATAGCAACAGAGGGGTGCATTTGTTAATAATCAGGGACAGTGATTTTATACCGATTACATCACTACAGTCGTTTAACAGCCGTTTTCGCTGTGAACGAATCGAATTCTAAAATCTGTCTTTTTACACTAGGTGGACCAAAGATGGCGGAAGCGAGTGTGGTTGTGTTCTTTTCTGTCTCCGTTTTTCTCGGTACCATAGCTTTCAGTGCGACTGGTTTCGCCATGGCAATCATTTTCTTGTTTCTCTATCAATTGGGATCACTGGATTGGCTGGAGTGTTGCAGTATTAGATACGCTGTCTTCATTCAGACGGTTGCTTTTGTTGTCATTCTACCCGTTGTTCTATGGCGCGCTAATTTGAAGAAAAATATCCGGTTCGACCTTTTGTTAGGGTTTGTACCGGTAACTTTAGTAGCGACGCCGCTGGGCCAGTACCTGCAAGATTCAACACCTGTTGGGGCGTTGAAGATCGTGGTGGGTGTTTTAAGCATTTTGGTATCGTTGTGGCAGATTTATCTTTATATATCGAACAAACGAAAAGAGAAAGCCGATTTAACAAAAAAAGTACAAGATGCGAAGGCGGGAGACATTGCTCACGATAATGAAGCATTTGAGGAATTCGGAGTTAACGTTGGCAAAGATAACATTATCAAGAAGGCTAACTGGGATAAAAACAACCAAAGTACTAGTGCCTCAAATGTTTTCTTTTTGATTGGTTGTCAGCGATCAGGGAGTAACTGGCTTCACACCATGATCACGGATAGTGAAACGATCGCTACACCTCACCCTCCACACATTCTGAAGCACTTCATGCCCATTCTTCACAAGTTCGGTGACCTGTCTATACCTTTAAATCTTCAAAGATTGATAAATCTGATCTGCGAATTTGTCGAGAAAAATCCAGTACCATGGCTCGATGAACATGGGGAGAAAATCAAATTTGATCGAGAAGTCGTTTACCAGCAATGTGAAAGCACTGACGTCCCACTGGTAGCCATATTCGGGAGTCTAATGAATGAATTTACTGTAAAGAACGGTCGCAAAACTTGGGTTTGTAAATCAGTGTCATACGGCAAATTTCATAAAGAGCTTAGTCAGCATTTTGGTGATCGTTTACGTTACATATACCTGTATCGTGATCCAAGAGATGTCTGCTTATCTTCTTACAAAGCATCCCAGATCGCAAACTCTCATTACTACACCATCGCTCAAACATGGAAAAAACTGCAACTAGTTGCCATCAACCTGACAGAAACTCTAACAAGCCAGCAGGTTCATCAACTGTCATACGAATCACTATTAGCAGACAAAAAGACGACTTTAGATGAATTATTCGACTTTATGAACACCGAAAATACTACAGAATCTTCGACACACGCTGGTAAAGAAGCGGCTTTGAGAGCGAAGAAGTCATCTTTGTGGAAAAACTTGACACGCGGGGAAAGCCTCAGGACTGAACAAATGAAGAAATGGGCAAGAGAGGGAGGTCTTTCAACAAATGACGTTAAAATCATCGAATCTATTTGCAAAGATGTCATGCAGAAGTTAGGTAAAGGAACACTTTTTAAGTCAGTTAACTACCTTTGCTTGGCATATCAAGGTTATACATTGGGCTTTTTCAGAAGAAAACAAGTGATACTTTGATGGACCTACCTGGATTATGCATTTAACACGTTTATAATTGATATCTACGTGACGTGACCATTAAACAATCATTCAGAACACAAATAGTGATGATCTATTAAAATTAGTCGTTTGTTTCTTATAAAAAAACGTTTAGAAACCAAAATTTCATGCTCTTGAAATGTTCTTTCATATTCAAGACTTCGTGAGCAAAAAAACATCTCCAAAAAATTGAGTAATTTGGCTAAGAACATTGATATATGTTTATTAATAGTGATTCTTATTGATAAAGATGCTTTTTTTGAGCTGAAAAATTCATTTTTTACAAAAGTCTGCTTGAGCCATCTTTAATCTACTTTCATACAAAAAATCAGAAAAAAACAATGGTCCAATATTTCACTAAGTCCAAAAAACCCTTTTATGGCCGTTTTTTTAGCTGAAATATACCCCAAAATTTTTTTCTCCAAAAATCGGGCTCCGTCACATTTGAGGGTTTATAATTATGCATCTTTATGCAAAAAATCGTAGAAAATGAAAGAGCCAATCAATCTAATACCTAAGAAATTGATAATGTGCTTATAAAAAAATATCGAATTTGGCCAGTTTTTCAATAAAAAACATGCCCAAACAACCAAAAATTTCCCTGTCTAAACACTCGTGAGAAAAGAAAAACATCTATCTCATAAAAAAATTGAGTAATTTGACTAAGAACATTGATGTATGCTTATTAATAGTGATTCTTATAGATAAACATGCGTTTTTTGAGCCAACAAAATTTTTTTTGCAAAAATCTGCTTAAGCCATCTTTTACCTATGATGGTACCCTACTTTAAGGCAAAAAATTTGAAAAAAATAATGATCCAATTTTTCACAAAGTCCAAAAAACCTGTTTTTTAACCGTTTTTTGGCCCAAATTTGCCCAAAAACATTTTTTTTCGAAAATCGGGTTCTGGCACATTTAAGGGTTTATAGTTATGCATCTTTGTGTAAAAAATCATTAAGAATGAAAGAGCCAATCTCGAGAAAAGCCAATACCTAAGTAATTGATAATGTGCTTATAAAAAAATATCGAATTTGGCCAGTTTTTCTGTAAAAACACGCCAAGCAACCCAAATTTCCTGTCTAAACACACATATTCTTCAAAAGTAAGCCCTCTTGAGCAGAAAAAACATCTATCTCATAAAAAAATTGAGTAATTTGACTAAGAACATCGATGTATGCTTATTAATAGTGATTCTTATAGATAAACATGCGTTTTTTGAGCCAACAAAATTTTTTTGCAAAAATCTGCTTGAGCCATCTTATACCTTTGATGGTACACTACTTTCGTGCAAAAAATCAGAAAAAATTAATGATCCAATTTTTCACAAAGTCCAAAAAACCCGTTTTTTAGCCGTTTTTTGGCCCAAATTTGCCCCCAAAAATTTTTTTTCGAAAATCGGGCTCCGTCACATTTTGGGCATTGCCATTTATGCATCATTGTGCAAAAAATCAGAAAAAACTAATGAGCCAATCTCGAGAAAAGCTGGTAACTAACGGACGGACGGACAGACGGACGGACAGACGGACAAAGGTTAATTTATAGGACCTCCACCGGGGTAGGTCCAAAAAACGTATATCCCCTGTTGAGGAGGTCAATTTCCGTTCCAAGGGGGTAAGGTTTGATATGTGGCGGAATTCCATAGGGAGACAAAAATCTGTTAAAAATAACTGCAATTCCATGGGAGTGGCTTTTTAAATCCTACTCAAACTGCCTGAAAACCTGAAATTGCCTAGAATTCCAGGGGGTTACAGCATAGCCACATAGCAATGAAATGGACCTCCTCAACCATAAAAACCACGTCAGCTGAACGTTTTTGGGCAAAATTCCGAAACCCTTAAACTCGTTAAACTAAAATCAATCTTTTATTTTCAATCATTGATTTGGTTTTTATTTGGCGGTTCAGAAATCCTGGCAACATAGGAGTAGACTCCTATGAGCTAGAGCTTCCAAAAAATTATCAGGGATAAATTTGAACTTGTCTGTACACAGACCCAGTATCTACGGCTGATTTCAAAATTCATTGCCGTAGAGGGTCTGTTGTCATTGTCTTTTCTCATTTGAGATTTTTCAAACCGACCACTGCGATGGAGTGTTTGAGAGAGAGGGGAGACGGTGAGAAGTGTTGCTATTTATAAATCATACTTCATTGCAGAGGTCTCCGTACGGGAAATTTTTAATCAAACAGACAATGCGCACAGAGTGTAGTACGAAGCAATAAACCTGAGATACACTCTGGTACAGAGTAAATTTGGACATGCTCCTCACAAATCTGATGCCGGCAGAGAATAAGAGTTCTATTTGAAATTCTTTTCAGGATATATGTTGGAGTATGAAGGAGAACTTCCAGAATTCTCTGAAGAAGAGATCAAGGAGTTTGAAAGATTGAATGAAGAAGGGAAAGCACGAAAGAAGATACGATTGGCAGAGGAGGATCCAGACGATCATCAAAGAAGAATCACCCAAGAAGAAGTACTCCAGAAGATATCCTCCTCCTCATATGATATTGATGTTGAGTCACATCAAAATACACCTTCGTCAAAACCACCTTCTTTTTGGGCGGACGCCAAACAACAACTTTGGCCTTTACGCCCAATCATGTTTTGGATTGTATTAGCTGGCTTTGTGAGCGGCTTTTTGGGTGGCCTGATCGGCGTCAGGGGGCCACCTCTTATCATTTTATTCTTTTTTTTCGAATATCCCAAGTCGCAAATTAAAGCTAACGGAGCCATAGTAGCATCCATCAACGTTATAATCCGTATAATAACGTATGCAGTGAAATCACCACCAGAAAAATATCCCTCGAAAACATGGTTTACAGATGCCGACAAGTACCTCTATATCAGTGTAGCGTTGTCAGGGTTACTTGCCACACCAATAGGATTCTGGCTTTCGAAACGGATCAATCAAGCTTTGTTTAAGATGATATTAGCTTGTCTTTTGATAATCAATGGTGTCACAATGATAGTGACTGGTTCAATGGATTTGTGATAAATCAACCTCGTTCTCTGTGTATTATCGGTTTTTTTATGCTCGCTGATAGCGCCAGATAATACCCTGGTATTGTCGTTTTTCCATTGCGATAGATTGCATAATTCAAAAATAAACCGTACAAATTTTCATTTGTTCTTCTATTTTGAAGTCATTGCACTGCGGGGTAACTTTGAAATCAGATTTTTGCACGGCGTATTTTTACTCATACATATAGCCATTCAAATTTGGTTACTAGGGGCACCTTGAGTTAGCTTTTGGTCTTCGAAGCTTCGCCGAGAAGAAGTTTACAGTTTAAAAATGTGCGGCGACCTCAAAGAAAAAATTTTGCAAGGTTTTATTTAAAATCGTATTCGGGTCGTATTGTAAGTCAATTTATATTCGCAGCACCTTTTTTGGATTATTTTAATGAATATTTACTAACAATGATTATCAGTTTTTTGTGTATAAATTTTGTATTTTTGTATTTTGTACTATATTATCAGCCTATTTCGCTTTGCTTTTGCATGGCACTCTTTGTCTTTGGTGCGTCCTCCATATTTCTCTATTCTTCTACGGCACATTTTTCTTTGTTTTTATTTATTTTTATAGCTATCCAATCATCTAGCTTTTTTCAAATTTCTAGGAGACGTGTAAAATTTGTTTTTATAACATTTGTAGAGATGATGTTGCTCGAAGAAGACACTTGATAAGTGTCAAAATATTCAGCACTAATAACAATAAAGGAAATTGAAATCTAAATGAAAATTGACTTTAATAATTGTCTCTTCCGAGACTCCAATAATTTCCAGATACTTACTTTGGAGCTGGAGCTCCACGTTGCTTGCTTAGCTCCCCCTCCTTCACCGTTTATGATGTCATCTTTTTCGGCTGCCGGTTTAACTAGTTTCTCTTTAGAAATGTCGTTACGACACAATGGACATTTTGGTTTGTCCGCCCTGATCACACCTACAGTAAAAATTGCGGGAAACGATTAGTACTAGTAATAACATGGTTTGGAGGGTTATTTGGGAATAATAGTCCCGAGGTTCATCGAAAACATTTCAAAATGGTCCAAACGTAGTGAGGGCAATTTGAAATGTTTTCAATGAAACAAGGGGCTATTATTCCCAAAATCATCCGAATGACTATGTTATTTCTCGTTAATTAATATGGATGAATTAAAATTCAGTCACTCCTCATTTTTTCTTATTTTGTTCATATATTTTTTTTAATCTTCCTTTTTATTTTTGTCACTTAATAGAAGTTCGAATGACAACTAACCCATCAAAATATTCGAATTGCACAACTATGAAATCGATTAGTTTTTGAAAAAAGTCGTAAGGCTTTTCTTCAAAGATTTCTCTTTTCGCGGGGTAATTACAGCAGGGCTATTACGGATTAATCACCCCACTCCTCTTCAAGCTAAATGTAATCAGCCATATAATCAGCGCTAGAACGAACCCCTTCTTTATTTCGAGCGGTCACGACTTAGAAGTAAGAGGTTACTATATAAGAACATAAGGCTTCGATGGTCAAAATATTAAGAACAAGTTTTTAAGGCTTTGCCTATACCCCAATGTCTTAGGAAATTGCACAAAAATACTCTCAAATGGTGAAAATAAGAACAGGTTAAGAGCATTATTTTTTACTCAAAATGTTAAGAACATCCGAATGCTTCAGAAACTTTGGATGTTCTTATGAAAAAAAACGTGAAAATAAAATAGCTAGGTATCAATCTACAAAAAGTTTACCTTCGATGCAGGGTCGGCAATACAAGTGAGCACAATGCGTGATAACGGGATTGTTGAAAGCGTCCAAACAAATCGGACACTCTTCATCACCGGACGAAAGTAAAACGGTCAGGATTTGTTGGAGTTTCATCATCAACTTTTCTGGTGTTTGAGAGGCTCCTAAATTGAAAGTGAGAAAAAGAAAGGAGCAATCAGTGCCTATCTTGATTTTAGGGGAATTAAGCCATTAGCAATGGTCACTTTTTATGTCAGAGTCTTGAACATGATTCGTTAAACTTAAAGCCTTCCGAAATACTATTAAAAAATGTCTGTCAGAAGGGGATATAATAACATCACTTGAGATATTGGAGGATCAAAAAAAATCAAATCGATTATGATATAATGCTTACGTACTGATCTTTTTTATAAAAGTGCAAAGGGAATTTCCAGAACTACAGCAAGACAAAATATTCTCAGGAAATAAGCATGAAATCCCAGTTCTTGTTTACCACAAGTAAAAGTTCAAGCAAAACTGTTTGCATTACTATAACTTTTTCCTTTCTCACAAAACGTGGTCCGTTGTGAGTTGGTTATCAGGATCCTTCTAGTAAGGCGCGCCTGGACATAGCGTACGTCCAGGGGGTTGTCTATTCACCCTAAGTTAGACATCACCCGACTCGAAGCCCATCGGGATTGACCGCAACCTTTTATTTTTGCAAAGCGTTTAAGATTTGCCTTGATGCTCAAAGACATATTCTAATAACTCGTTTTGAATTTATTTTAACCTTCACAGTTCTGCCAGAATCGGTCATTTTCTCTCTAAGTTGAATGTGAAGCTAAAATTGAGGGTATCATTATTTGTTTCACGGATAGAAAAGGGCCAAATGAAGATTACTAAAAAGTCTTCAGTCCCAGCACTGAGCATCATGTTTAATTCCACTATTTTCCTTTGATTTATTTTCAAACCAAGCTAGAGGTAGAATTACCTCTCTCAAGGATATTAACCATGTTTTTAGCTCCTAAATTACGATGATGACCGAGTTTGATTTTCACAATCAAGAAATTGGATGCCAAAAGAAGATTCACCTCTGTTGTACATAGAGGCAGAATCTGTGACTGTTAGAATAAGACATCAGAAATGTAGTCGATTCCCTCTAGATTAAGCTACCAATTTGCACGAATCACTCTAAACTCTAGGCTTCTGCTCATCCTCTAGCGAAAAAAGTTTCTTATAGAGGCTGCTTAATACTCGGTAAATCCTCTTTCCCACAAAATGCTGCTTTATTTATTATTCGGCGAGAAGGCTATTTTTGCTGGCGAGTGCTTATGATGATTAATTTGCAAAGGTACTCTACCTGTTACGAAGTAGCATAGCTTTCGCTGTTCAAATTCAAGATGGCCGTCGAAGCGGGAAGTGGTTTTCGTCAAGCTCGAGTACTTGTTTTTGATTTGGGGTAGTTTGTTTAAGGCGAAAGAAGTTTTGTTAATACAATTACAAGTTTTAGAGTATACAATATGTGTACCAAGAAAAAAATTACCGTCTAGAACATTTGTTATCAAGCTTATAACAGTGGTCAAACCAAGGTTTCCCGTCTGAGACGGAAAACGGAATTTACATTGCAATTTTAGGACATACTCTTGAAATCTCATGCACATTATACAGAGTTTTGAGACGGTAAAGCCTCTTTGTTTACTTCACAAAGACGGAATTCCGTCTGAGATGGAAGAAGTTTGAACACTGTTATAATGTGGGATTTCGATTTGTTTTGGTGAACATTTTGTTCGTTTTGAACGAATGTAGAAAAGATACAGTAAGAGGTCTTGACAGGTTTGTGGGTATTTTAGAAGCTTATGATAGGGAAAGATTGTTGTTGTAAGTATCTAATATATTATTTTGTGGCTTTATCTCTTTCCAGAGAGCCTTCTTCCCTTTTACTTTGTGTCTACTTAAAGTTGTTTGAAAAAGTGCAGCAGCAGATTCTTTTATTCTTCGTTTTGTTAAACTTTGACAGGGACGGGAAGAATGTTGGAATCAGTTTTATTGATGAAACCCAATATGTCTCATTTAAGTAACCTGAAGAGGTTCTTTAGAAACAAATAGTTATAGTGAAATTTTCTTTCAAAGTATTTGAGAAATTCAAATTCGTTGACTCAAAGCTCTAATATCAAAACATTCGAAAATAGAAAAAAATCATTCGAAAATAAAAGAAAAGGCGTGACTGTGGCAAAATGGAATCCGTCTGACACTGGAATGTCTTCACTTTGATTTCTTTTGTTTATCTTTTAACTCACATTCGAGTTTCCATAAAACTTAGCAACTCGCCAGATAGCACGAGTCGGCCACCATAAGAGCCACCGTAGCGGGAAATCAATCCATACACTATTAAGCAGACCTATAGGAATCAGACTATCTAAACTCCCGAACTGAAACGAAGCCGCTGTAGTATTCAAGAATTTTCGTATTACTAATACGAATGACTCTCTATAATTCGAGCTAGTCTTCTCTAATTTAATTTGTCAGTTCCCTGTAAATCGAAATAATTGTAGAATGATTATTTTTTTGGATTATATTTGAAAGTTGACCAAGAACTGCCAGGTCAACAAAGAACAATACCAATACCTCCGGCTGGTTGGTTGAAACAGTCCAGGATTTGAGCACACAATTTAGGGTGACAACATAACTGTCGCAATCTCATCAAAATGACCAACATGTGAGCGTAACTTGCCGATAATTTATTTTCCGTGATGTATCTTAAATGTGAACAAAGAAATGTTGAAATGTTTAATATATTCTAAAACTCTAGCCAACATTATATAGAGGCCCGGAAAACCCGAGTTAATTACATATAAAATTTATTTTCGAGTTACGTAACTCGAAAACAAAATTTAAAAAAAATAATTCGAGTTACATAACGACAGAAAATAACTTTCTCGAGTTGCGAAGTCTCCTTATGACGTCATAATTTGAGACTTATGACGTCACATTCTTCGTAACTCGGGTTTTCCGGGCCTCACGTATATACATAGTAAGAGTAATTGTTAAACCTTAAGCTTAAAGAATTTCTGACCTTGAGTCAAAATGATCATGCTTACAGCGGAAGTTTTAGCTATCGGAGGATAGAAGTCTAAGTAAGTAAGTAAGTAAGTTTACGACCGCAGCTGAGGGTACCGGAAGGCTTTCTTCCTGTGTCAGTGTGTCAGTCCAGTATGCAAGAAGTGACGCCGAAAAAAAATGGTTTCACACAAGACCTTCCTTTACTTAGAAAAAGACGCGAGTTGCGAGTTGGTTTTTGCGAGTTGCAAGTTACGACTTGCTATTTTAACCAAATAAAAGTGCGAGTTGCAAGTTGAAAATTTCACGTTAAGACATAAAAATCGCGAGTTGCAAATTAAAATCGCGAGTTGCAAATTGAAATCGCGAGTTGCAAATTTTAATGTGTGAGTTTCAACCAGTGTGGAGAATTTTGTTGTTAGGGCGACATGTCCAGGTTCAAAATTGGAGAAAAGTTTTGTATTGGAAGCATAAAAGCTGATAGAAAACTATTTATACTGTGAAACCGTGTAATTCGAATCTTAAAATTTCATATAGTAGGTGGTAAAATAAATATTTACGATAGAATAAAGAAAGACAAGTGATACTTTTATGGACCTACCTGGTTATGCATTTAACACATATATAATTGATATCTACGTGAGCATGAACGTTAAACAATCATTTAGAACATAAATAGTGACGATTTATTAAAATTAGTCGTTTGTTTCTTATAAAAAAAACGTTTAGAAACCAAAATTTCATGCTCTTGAAATATTCTTTTATATTCAAGACTTCGTGAGCATAAAAAGACATCTATCTCATCAAAAAATTGAGTAATTTGGCTAAGAACATTGATGTATGCTTATTAATAGTGATTCTTATAGATAAACATGCGTTTTTTAAGCCAAATAAATTTTTTTGCAAAAATCTGCTTGAGCCATCTTTTACCTTTGATGGTACCCTACTTTCATGCAAAAAATCAGAAAAAATTAATGATCCAATTTTTCACAAAGTCCAAAAAACCCGTTTTTTAGCCGTTTTTTGGCCCAAATTTGCCCAAAAAATTTGTTTTCGAAAATCGGGCTCCGTCACATTTTGGCCACCACCGTTTTGCACCTTTGTACCAAAAATCAAATGATTCCTATGATTCAATCTTGAGAAAAGCTGGTAACGAACGGACGGACGGACAGAGGTGAATTTATAGGACCTCCACCCCACCGGGGTAGGTCCAAAAATCCTAGATTGGAAATAATAGTTGTACTCGTTCATTTGTGAGCATTTGCTCGATAGCTCTCATTCGTTCTGTCATGCCCTTGCGCTACTTCGAGAATCCCGACACTTTTATCGCAACAGTGGAACTGCACACTGAGATCTGCTGACCTCAAATCCCGTCTCACCGATCCACTGGGCCCCTGCGACGCAAGATGATAAATTTAACACCATGTTTATCCGAACACTTTTGATTAAATAATCGCTTGTGGTTTTTCGAATAGACCAAAACGTGGAGCAATCCATAGTAAATTTACTAGTAAGAGAACCCGGGGGGGGGGGTACTAGGGTTGGTTAATGAGGGGTATGTGCGGACGGGACCTCCGAAAACCGACCCTTAGAGAGACCAAATTTTAGTGAAAAAGTGACCCTTAGAGAGACTCTTTCGAAAAATTTTCTCTGATTTTCAAAAATTTCCTACCCTTAGTGAGACTTTTTTGTAATTGGTCAGCCTAAGCTGAGCATTCAAATAGGTAAAATTTTCTTCCATCATCATAAGACGGCAAAAAAAAAATCCGATTTTTCCGATCTCACTTTGATTTCTAAACTTTCTTTCGATCGGGTTAACTTTTTGGGTACTTTTAGCGTACTTTTTTTTACAGATCATAATGTGCTCACTTTGATTTCTCAACTTTCTTCCGATCGGGTTAACTTTTTGCGTACTTTTAGCGTACGTTGTTTTAACAGATCATAATGTGGTGTTTCAAGATGGCGGCTCAAGCGATAGTCAGATGTGATAAAAGTCAGTGTTGTACCAAAGTATTTCCAGTATAAATCTGTTGCAACCTTCAATTTCTGTCATTTATTTTTTAACTCGGCAAATCAAACACATGATTTTCATCAAGGGGACTCTTTTTCTATATCTTTTGAAGCTTTAAAGCCGTTTGCTCAAGTTTTTGTTTATGTTGAATTTTCTGATACTTTTTATTGCTGCTTTTTATTAGTTTTTGCAATAAAAACATATTTTTCTTGTTTGCCTCTAGGTGGGATTGATGGTGTTATAATGTTATTTTGGAATTTGATAAAATCAAAAGTACAGCTACTGTCTAAATTTGATAAAGACTGGATCAACAATTGTGCTTTTTTGGACTAAAAGGAATCGCAATCGCAAAAATTGTTTGGTTCCCGTCATTTCTACTTTAAAAAGTGGGGGTCGTTCGGTCATTCGGTTGAAAATATTTTTCTTTTAAGAAGCAGCTACATCTTGTTGAAAGGGAATCCGCCGTGTGGACTGATCCGAATTAAGAAATTGAGAAACCGTGGATAAACTGGTTTTCGGTTTACTCTCCATTAGCATGTGGCTCGCTACTTCGATTTGAAAACTTGTAAACACAGAGCATGCAGAGGTCGACAGTGGAAATCCAGCAAAGCAGCGGAAAAGCTTTCCGACTCTCCAACTCTACCTGCTGACCGTAAATCAGGGTCGGTCAGATGACGGGAACCAAATGATGACATCACATCTCCTATTATTGGACTTGCAAAATTATGACAAATGGTCTTTGGAATTTGATCAATTATATTAATATTAATATATACAGTTCTTGTTGAAATTGATCAAACTATTTTTCATGCAGTTCCGGACGCAGATTGTGTTTTTCTAACCTTTCCTAACTTTGGCGCACGTTTTGACCGAATAATGGAATGGAATGAATGGCGATAACAGTTTATACATATCTCTTATCAGACTTGCAGAAAGCGGACTGCAGAAAGTTATGAAAAATGCTTTCTAGAATTTAATGAATTATATCGCCAAGTTACACAACAACAGATCCATCTGGTCTTCATTTAACATTGTTTTAAAGTTTAAAAAACACTGCCAGTGCTTGGCACAGAAGAGAGGACTCCCAGTTGAAATTAATTGCTACTTCGCTGCCTTGTTGAATTTATTTATTATGGTCGTGTGTTTATTCCGCTAAGGCGGAAAGGCGATCGCCCAAATTCATAGACCAATCAAAAGGGAGTTTAAAGCAAAACGGGGGAAAAATGAGCTTCCCCGCATAGTTATGAATTTTAAGTTTTGCTTTCGATTATCATTTGCGACTAAACTACAAAATTTATTTACGCAGACTGGATGCAAATTATGTTTTTCTGACCTTGCCAAATTTTGGCTTTGACTGAATAGCAGTCAGTCAGTTTTACGTACCTCATTGCCCTTGCAGACAACTGATAAATGGTTTCTGTAATTTGACCAAGTCTACCAAAATACAGTTCCTGTTGAAATGTTATAAATATGAACTACGTTTTGTAAAGTTTTTGATGAAAATTGTGTTTTTTGTTTTTCTGGAGTTTGCGCTTTGTGACTTAAAGTTTGTAGCTTGTTAGTTTAAAGTGAAATTGGAGTTTTATCAAGTAAAACAAAAAGTACAGTTTCTGACGTTTTGGCAATTTTCTTATTTATTTCTAGTATAACACTTTGGTCAGATATGGATATTGTCTACATAGAACAGAAAAAATGTATCATAACTGACTGGAATGAAATTAACAAAAAGTTTAATTACACTATGTTTCTGTTTTATTTTATAGTAATGAACTATAGCTTAATTGTTTGATGTCATAAAAACAGTGCTACAATGCTAAAGAGAAGTATACTTTGAGTTTCTCGTGGGGGGGGGGGAGGTGTGAAGGAGCTCTCAGGCTTGTTATCAAATGTTTCACATTTTGTACATTACACGCTTTTTTTTTATAAGAATAGTGTACTTTGGTTGAGGGTAAGCATTATTCTTATTTTTTCTATTGTTCTAAACAATAGGCCTATTGTTTTAAACCCGAAATCTCACCCTGATATTCTTATAGAAGTTATTCTTATAAAAGAATAAGCGTGTATTCAACATTTTTAGTCTACTCTGTTTCAGTACATCTCTTACATCTGTTAACCCACTTATTAAAGCTATCTAGCTAAGCTCTATTGGCTGACCTTCCAGCCTCGGCTGGTTTATTTTTTCTTTCAAAATCAAAATATTTTTCTAAAAATCGTTATTTTTCCCACCCTTAGAGAGACTACTTTGAAATTTCCTGATTTTTGTAACCCTTAGAGAGACTTTGAAAGGTGAAAAACCCGACCCTTACCATCCGCACATACCCAGCACCTATTTTTGCCTAAGTACCCCCCCCCCCCCACCCCCCCCCCCGGGTAAGAGAATATAGAGAATTACTATCAGAATTTCTATCCTTTAATGGGAAAATCTACTTAGAAAAAGTAAACAACTATTTTTAGGAGCATTTAAAATAGGTATGCATGACTTTAAATATCTAGAAAAAGCTGAAAAACTTTCCCCAGATTCTGCGTATTCGTTCAAAAATGTCAGAGGAATGTCGGGAAAAATAATTTTTTTTTGAACCGAAAAAAATAGAGTGGCGTCGACTTCCTCTCAACAGTGGGAGTTTGGATTTTTTTTCTGGAAAAACCAGTAGTTAACCTTCGAATTCCGCGCTGGACGCTGCTTAACCTTAAGCTATCAACACACACGTACACTCACGAATAAACCCCCGCCCTGTGCTGTGCCGTGCTGCTTTTTAAACCCCGCACGCGCGCGCATTATTTCATATGGATAAGCACTATTCACTATCGTAACTCAGAAAACCAGACGCTCGATGGTCTAAAAAAACATTTCTTTACCCTCAAAATATACCGTATTTCTGCAAAATAAAGACAATAATCAAACTGCAAAAATGCGAAATTCATATAATTAAGAAAGTACGAAAGCAAATTTTCATTTCAACTGTCAATTTTAATTTGCAACTCGCGATTTTAATTTGCAACTCGCGATTTCAATTTTCAACTCGCGATTTTAATTTACAACTCGCGATTTTAATTTTCAACTCGCACTTTTGATTTTTCACTCGCGATTTTAATTTTCATCTCGCACTTTTGATTTTTCAACTCGCGATTTTAATCTGCAACTCGTGATTTTAATCTGCAACTCGCGATTTTGATGTCTTAACGTGAAATTTTCAACTCGCAACTCGCACTTTTATTTGGTTAAAATAGCAACTCGTAACTCGCAACTCGCAAAAACCAACTCGCAACTCATATTTGATAGCAACTCGCAACTCGCAGGACCAACTCGCAACTCGCATATTATCAATTCACAAGACATCAAACCTTTCCAGAATAGCTTTCCCTTCGTTTTTGAATGTTTCATAAAGTTTTCTTTCTTCTTCGCTCATTTCGATGTATTGGACATAAATATTTTTGGGTGGGAGGTCGATCACACTCTTGTTGTTGACCTTGTGTTGTTTCGTGCGACGAATGGAAATGTTCAACAGGATGGCTTGTAAAATCCTACACAAGAGAAGTAGTAGAAATTTAATACGTTCGTATTTATTTTCAAAGCTTGAATGGGTTTTTCCAGAAAAAGTCCGTGCCCCCCTGTTGAGGATATCGGATATCCAGGGGGGTTAACGATTTTTGTTCAAAGGTAGATATTCAAGGGGTTAAATATCTACAAGGAAGCGGATATCCAGGGGGTTAAGCGTCTTTTCAAGTAAAAAATACCTTATCCAGGTGTAAGGATCTTTATAAGAGTGGATATTTACTAATAAAGTAGAATATCCAGGGGGTTCGATACTTCGAAAAATCAATATCCTCAACAGTGGGGGTAAAATACGTTATTCTAAAGCTTTTTCCAAAGGAAACTTGCATTGAACAATAACTCTTCTCCTGTCAAGTACTCAACAATGCCTGAACATCTCGCCCCTTTCAGATGAATTAAGAGGGCGTTCGATGATCCGTTTTCAAAAATGAGGGTGTTTATTGAATGGTGAAACATAAAGGAACTAAAAGACTTAATGTAAGACGCCCTGAACATCTCCGGCCCTTTCAGTTGCATTGAAAAGCCGTTCAATGATTCGTTTCCACAAATCAGGGCGTTTATTGAAGGGCGAGACAAAAAAACTTACTCTAAGACACCTTGAACATCTCCGCCTCTTTCGGCAGCATTAAGAGGGCGTTCGATGATTCGTTTCCACCAATCAGGGCGTTTATGGAAGGGCGAGACACGGAGAAAGCAGAGGACGGCGTACAAATCTTTGAAACTGTTTTGAACAGGAGTACCTGAAAAAAGAAGGTTAATGAAATTTTCTTTTCCTTCTTTTCCTTTTGGAAACTGATTTTCACGGGAATTAATTTCGCTTTATTCGCGGTTTCAAAAATTTAATTAAGGACATTTCAGGCTCAAAATTTTAAACCCTAAAACTTCTTCAAACCTCGATCGACCCAAGGATTCTCAAAGAAGCGCAAGTACATGTCACAACGAACCTATGCTCACAAAGTAATCGAGTACATTTAATTATTTTACCAAACCCTATGGGGTCTGCGCAAGAAAGCACTTTCCAATAATAGGGAAATTAAACATCTCTAAGTAGTCATAAGCTTCATTTCCATAACTAGGGAGCTGTTGCACCTTCCCTAGCTAGGGGTTGGTTAGGGAAAAATCCAGATTTCAAGATCTGGAAATATACATTTCCATAGCCTAGAGAATCAAAAAAAATTTTCCTGCGTAGATAGGTTGATGGGTGTCACGTAGGAAGCGCTTACATTAAAGACCTGTGACAAACTTTCTTAATAAAAACTATTTTATTAAAAAACAGGCTTAAAACATTTTACCGCAAACTAAGCTTAGCCTGGAAAGGTTAAATTTTGAGGTCATTATAGTATAAACTGGGTAATAAAAACAGGATAATAACAATATGAGGGTCAAAGCCGGGTAAAATAAGAACAGCAGAATGTAGGTTGGAAGTGACGTAAACATACCTGTGACAAACCAACGGCGTTCGGAATTGAGAGCAATGCAGGCTTTTGATTGGTTGGAAGTGATATTTCGTATACAATGACCCTCATCGAGGACAACTCGTAACCAATTCACTTGATGGAGTGCGGACATCTTCTTGTAGTCTGTCTTCGACATCTAGAAAATAAAACAAAGTTCAATTCACCGCATCTCCATTCTGAATAATCTTACTTTATTTTGAATCCTCCAATCAGATAATATATGCTAATATATTCTTTGACAAAAAAAATATATTCTTGTTTTAAAAGTCTGCGCATTTAGAGCCGATTTGAAGGGTATTATTAATCCATAGAACCCGAGCTGAGCGGGCACGTCTATGTGTCAAAAAATAGGTAAGTTTTTATGGCTAAAAAACAACTTCATTACAAAAAAAGAAAAAAAGCGTACAATTTAGGGTTAATATTTGGGCAATCCTTATAATTAAAAACATCCATTTTAAAATAAAATCTAACTCAAGGAAACCTTTATTTGTATTTTCAGCCAAATTTAATTTGTTTTAGCCTGCCTTTGAGCCTGAGCGTCGTAAAATAAGTGGGTTCGAATCCAAAATTTTGGAATGTTTAACAGGAATAAGGAACCAAACAAAAACTAGGAATGATGCTGGCGCCATATACTTCCAAAACCATTTAATCGCGCCATCCAATTTATCAAAAGTGGCCTCCAAGTTAGAAAAGGTCAAAACATTCAGTTTCAATCCGAAAGACCGAAATCTGCGCTGCATTTCGGATGACAGATTGAATCTGGCAATCTCTTTGTTTTCGCGGTTTTCATTTCTCAAATTTTTGCGGTAAATGTTTCTTTCAAACTAGCGTTTGTATGAAAAGTATGCGGATTACGCTACTTATGTAGGGAATAAGTAGCTTCAAATCCTATAGGTGATACCTTAAGTTAGCTGTCTTTTGCAAGCGGTTTCTACTAAGCAAATAAATAATTCTTATAATTGAAATAGACGGCAGAGGAGGAGGAGAAAATGATGAACAACGATTGATTTTAACAACAAACTATGGGTTTCAGTTTTCTTTCGCTAAGAACTTGATTATATTCTTGTACACTCAAGGAGTTAACAAGCTTTGCTAAGTCTTCATATTGGGTATCATAAAGTTTCATATCAGCCACATTCACCATCTCCCTATGTTCCCTCAGAAATCCTGGATGCTCAGCATCATCACCATATTTTAAGAGAAGCTTCAACCGCCCAATTCTGACTTCCGCAAGAATCTCATGAAGTTTCACCAGTTGTTCGATACCACCGATGTGCTGGGGGTAAAAACTCCTCGGATGACACATAATGGCATACACCAAGTCCAACATATTGGTGTAGTATGAGTCTAGAATTTCTAGCCCTTCGAATATATTGACATTGGGTACAAAAAAGTTTCTTAGATCTTTTAGTTTCAAACTTTGATAAAACATTTCATAAATTTCGGCCAGACACTTTTCAAAGTCCTTATCGGTTGCGATTGTCTCCCAGAATGAAGGTTCCTTTTCTGCGTAATAATATAACATAACCGTCTTGATGCAGTAAGAGGGCAAGGTCTTAAATTCAATATTTTCGCACCATTTCGTATCTTTAATATGGACATAAAAGATCGATTTTGCTGCCAGATAAACCAGTCTGGAATTGTGTGGCATTGTTGCAAAAAGATATCTTTCAGCAGCCGAGAAAGAGACACGGAAAGTATTCTGATAACCTTCCACGTCTTTCCCTACCAAATGGCAATCCACTTTTGTTACTTCATTTACAAGTTCTTTGGACAGCCCTTTATAACTAGGCTTTTTATACCAATCGTCACAGCATTCAGGAAGGAAACAGAGCTTGATACAAGGAACAGTATCACAGGACCATTCCCCACATATTTCGTACGCAGTCTCTACGATTCTGTTGGAATAACCCATCGAAATGAACTGTCGTATATAATTATAAGTCAATGCTGAAGATGGTCAGGCTTTCTGCATATCCCGATCTCGACCCTCGCCGCGTTTTACGATCATATTGCTGGTATCTACAATATTTTCCTCGATTAACCAGGGCTGCATAAAGAAAGCATCTATTCTGTTCTTTAAAATTAGCTGCATGGCTTGGCATCTTTATATACTTTCCGGCATCCGTATATATTTTGTATACAACATCAGCAACGTATCTTCTATTTTCTTTCATATCTCTACGACAATGAAAAAATCCCGAGTGTCCCTCAATTGGGATGAGAAAATCCCTTTCGTATTCCTTTTGAAGTACCCCTCGCTCGATCATTGAATCAAATTCAATTTCTATCCGGTTACTTCGTAATGTTCGACAAATACTGCCAACTTCTACAGCACTACCGCTCATAAAAATACTCTCTCTTGATACAGTATCCCAGAACTTTTCTGCTTCCGATGATGGACTTATATTTAAGTGAGCATATTTCTGTTGAACATATAGAAACTCTTTGATATAGTTTTGCAACGCCTGGTCAAGAGTCATATACCTTCCAAATAAATCCATCTATTGAAACTTGAGTGTAATATAGCATCAAAAAATGTTTGTAAATGTGTTAATCGAAATAATTTTTTATATATATTATAAAGTGTAAAAGTTATATTATCATCACGAGTTTCATAATCGGTGTAATTTTAAAATATAATATTACGCTATTGTGCAATGTTTTTACTTCTGTAAAATGAGGAATTGCGTATGAGATTGACGATGAGACTTTTTTCTGTCGGTGTTTCGGTGTTCAAAGGAACAAGTGTCGGTGGTACTTTGAGCCTCCGGTTGTTCTTATTCTTTTTTATGATCTTTTCAGTCGAAATTGACGAATTTTAGTCCTTTTACCCAATTTCTATTACCTTGACCCTAACATTGCTCGATATTTCAGCAATTTCAGGCTCACAATTGTTCTTAAACAATTGTTCGACATTTTTGAGCGCCCTAGTTCTTATAAAATTGCTCTCTAAAATCAAAGAGAAAAAATGTAAGGTTGAAGTCAAATTTTGTCTAAACCGTAATGGATTTGACAGAATTCCGAACTTGAAATAACATAATTTTTCTCTTTGATTAATTTACTTGAAATACTTTTCAGAAACTGACGGATAAAGACAAAAATGTCAATCAAATGAAGCTTTGCAAATGACTGAGTTTTATGATACAAATTTGTAGAATCCTTTTTGATAATAAGTAATAATTATATTATAGAATAAAATAACAAACTGCAATGAAAACCATGCAATTCGTGTAGCTCTTGCTCTTTATATACCTTATCGATCTATCTCACACCCGGCTTTTTTGACCTATTAAAAGAGCTTTGAACAGCAGCGGTCGTCTTTAGTTGATTTTAGGGGATCAAAGGTATGGGAAGGAGATAAAAATCTTTTTTATATCTATCAATTCACGTTTATCGTAATTTTTTAACATTTTAATTAGATCAACCCATCGTAGATGATAGAGCAAAAGCGAAGAGAAAGAACAGTCGGAGAAAAGGCTTCTTCAACGACATCCCGGATTAGACTTCGAGATCGGAAAAGACCAATAAAAGTTAGGCAGTTCTTTTTGTTTTTTTACTTTGTCTAGAACTCTTAGCAGTAGGTTGGAAAGAATTTTTCTACCATACCCCCTTACAGAATCATAAGAAAAATGCAAATGATATTTCGTAAGGATTCCTATACTTCAATAAAAATCTCTTTTTGAACCAAATATAATATAATCTCGCTGCCATCGAGACAAAAAAGGTCAAGTCTCAAAATTAGTCTCTGAGAAAAAAATACATCTTTTTTTGGTTTGTTAACATAAAATTTTGAGATTGGAACTTTTCTTGTAGTGAAGAAGGATCTTACAGGAGAAAAGGATCAATCTAAAAAAATCTTAGTTTTCTCAGACACTTATTTTGTGATTGGTCCTTTTGCCTCGATGATTTTATCATACCTTTGCGAAGTCTGTACTCAGTGTCTGGTAGGTGGTAAGAATGACATCTTTCTTAGCCAACTCGTCCGGATTTTGACATCTGTCCGAACCATAGTACACATACACGTCCAATGCACCATACTCAAGGTGGGTTTCTAGTTGATGCTGTGAACAGAGGGAAAAGTATCATTTAGTTATCATTGATTAGAACATTACGCCACTTTTATAGCAGCTGATTGAGTTGCAAGTGATATATTGGGTCGGAAAATCAGTATTTTATACGATTTCCGGAAAAACTATTGTTTAGTTATAGATTTTCACAACATTACCCTACTTAGAGTTTGATAATTTTACTAAGAAAAAATGTTGCATTTGATTTTCGTTATCAAAACAACATGTCATTCGACACCCATTGCAAAAAATTTACAGTTTGAAAAAAAACACGAAGAGTTCAAGTAAGCAAATTAAAACAAAGATAAAGTTTGTTTCTTACCTGCCAATTATGAATTACTGACAATGGGCAAACAATGAGTGTGGCACGTGGTCCAGGGTGAATGTTCTTTGTAATCTTGTAAGCTGTCACCGTTTCTTAAAAAAGACAAAGAAGAAATGGTACTGCAACGATCGTCCTTGTTTTTAGATGTATCGTAATATTTTGAATAGAACTGCAAAGAACTTTCGGTTAAAATATCCCAAAAATCCATTTAAACAATAGCTCCCAAATTGTCTACCTCCATGATCGATTTTATTTTAATTGATTATCCTCAAAAGACATTGAAGTATCCTAGTTCGAACGTAGAAAACCCGAAAATGCCCTTTTTCAGCCCTAACTAAATAAAAGCTGCCACAACTTGAAACATCCAGCAAAGTCTTTAAAACTATGAAGGTGGTCTTTTGTGATTATTTTTATTCTTTATCATTATCAATGGGGGGATGAGCTGAACGGGGTTTGAGCTAGACACGCTATTGACGCTATTGTATCTTCCAAAAAAGAATGCAAATTAGCTTAAAACTTTCAGGAAGTGATTTTTCCCTCCTCCACTCTTTTTGAAAACAACTACAGATCCTACAAAAAGGAGCAGAAAGAATATGAACAAAAATGATGAAATTACCAGTGGTTGATTCCTTATGAAAGGTGGACACTGTTTCATTTTTCATAACATCTTTCTCTTTCAAAACAATACTCTCGCTGTTAGGAAAAGGTTGAGTTGTTTGTGGAACAGATTCTTGTGTTTCTTCCACAGCTTTAGATTTACCTAAAAATAAAAACAAATAATTCAAAAAATTTATAGTCAAAATTTGGAGGAGTTAGAAAAATCAACTAAAACTAAAAGAATAGAAGCTAATCCCTATAGCTCCATAAATTCTCATTTGGGATTCTTTATTAGTAAGTCAAGTGCATTACATACCCACCTAATCTATAAGAACTCATCAGTATCGACTTCGTTGGCATCGGTATCAGTCAAGAAAAAAAAGAAATCTTAAAAATACAGTGAAACATTTAATGACTTATCAAATGATGAATAATTGAGATTAAGTTCTTACTTTTTCTTCCCCTTTTCTTTTGTTTGGGTTTGACAGGAGAATCCAATTCTTCACCTCCAACCCAATCGTCATCATCATCGAAATTGTATCGTGGTTTCTTGCTGGCAGTTCTGAGGAGAGGTAAACATGACAAGAAAAATTGCAAAAGCTAAACAAATAAGGAAAAATTCTAAGGGAAGGGGAACTTAATATGACAAGTGTTTGCACCAAAACAAGAAATTGGACCTTTTTTAGTGCAGAAAGTGTATCTTTTCAAAATCTTTCAACACTTTGTGTGATGAAAAACTTAATAAAAGTTAAATATAATACAAACAGATTTGGAGAGCAGGCTTTAAACTTATGCTCAAAATTCAACGAAATTTCTAGAGAGTTATTATTCATCTTGGTGAATTTTCTGACTACCAACGAAAACTGCAACGCTGTTCTTTAATGCTATGTGAAGTAGCAACCCTGTCAAACTGATTGTGCGCACAGTAACACTAATTTGTCATGAGGTGTGTTTCTGAATACCGTAAATCCTCAAATAAGCGCCCGGGCGCTTATTCGAGCGGGGCGCTTATTTTTTTATTTCAGAAATTCGTATGTCAACAAATTCGGAATCTGCTTAAACTTAACTGTTTCAAAGGGTTGATTTTTCAAAAAAGGATGAATAAAAGAAAAATTGGAAAAATCCAATTGATAAATTTCTATCATTTTATTCTTAATCGCTTTCTTTCTTTTTAAGACACAAGTATCTACTCAATATCTTATTCAATCAATAACAATATTCGAATAAGCGCCCCTTCCTGGAGGGGGCGCTTATTCGAGGGGGGGGAGCTTATTCGAGGGGGCGCTTATTCAAGAGGGGCGCTTATTCGAGGATTTACGGTACTTGTGATTGAGGGAATTTTTTAAGGCTTTCTCACAGGTACACACACAGGAGGATTGTGGAAAAGGAATTTATCTAATGAAACAGGACTCGGGAAAATGATCCAAAGAATTGATTGCAGCCTTGGATCAGAAGAATCTGAAGTTATTCCTACTATTCTACCTTTTACTTCTTTTACTGGCAATAGTTGCTCCTTGAGAACTTTCTTGCTGACTTGTAGCCACAGTAGCAGGAGGCGGTTTGTAATCTACATCTTCTTTGTGATCAAACGAAGGGAGGGGTGGTTCTTCATTCTCTACGTCCCCATCTTCTTCTTCAATAATAACACACGATTCTTTTGATTTACGTTTACGTGAGACAGCTGGCTTCTAAATGAAATTAATTAATCAAGGAGTTTAACTGATCATAACACCTAATAATTTTAAACGTGCAGTTTCGAAGAAAGTTTGCATAATAATTTTCAATGAATCTGGAATCTGTGTGGCATACATGCAGTTTCGAAGAAAGTTTGCATAATAATGTTCAATGAATCTGGAATCTGTGTGGCATACATACTTGCAGCTAGCAATATTAACCGAATATCATTGCTTTCACCAGGAAAAGGTCACTGCAATCAGTATCATAATTCAAAGAAAATAAGTTAAGAGCCGCAGTAGTGAACAGTCTGCAGGCTGTATTATTTGATGCGTGAGATAGCAGGCGTACATCTTCACATACACCTAAAATATCTGAGGAGGGGATCAATCAATCATCATTTTACATTTGATAATCCTTCGGGTGAAACTGACAGTAACGTATTTTTTACTTGTTGACAAAGAAATGTTTAATTCTCAATCACACCCCATAAAGTTAGTTTCACAACTGGAATTTTCAAATGATGCAACCTAAGTCTGTGAATTTATTTTTTGTTTAATACAATTATACTTAAACCTAAGATAATTTTTAACAGTCAAAATAAAATTGACTGTAAAATCAGTGCCAAGCCTCCAAACACAAATTTCTTGAATCTTGTTTGACTTAAAGAAATAGTTTACCTTTTTCATGATATCTTGTTGGACACTGGAGGTTTTATCAATATTGACCAAAGGTTGTTCATTACGATAGTTTGTGACGATCAAAGAAATGATTGAGAGTGTTTTGCCAAGACCCATGTCATCTGCCAATATTCCACCTTTCACTATCTAGAAATCATAAAAAATAACCAAAGTTGAATTCAACAAAAATTCTATAAGATTCTTCGAGTATTTCTGAATTTTGAATCTGGTATAAATGGAACCTGTCAATAAGTAAGTGAATCTGAACATCGAAAAAAAGTTTAGTTTCATACATACAAAAACAAAATTATTTTACCTATTCCGAACCAGTTTCCTAGAGAACAATTGAAAGTCCAAAACAAGTTTGGAAAAAAGCAAACAATAATAGCTGCATTTTTTTATAGTCAAGAAATCTAATTCCAGTCTCGATTTCACCCAATTTAAAAAGCATTTATTATTCAAGGTGTAATGAAAAAAATTTACCTCAGGCTTTTCCTTAGTTGTGTGATTCACGATGGATAAATTGTAATTCGTCCCTTGTCTTTTCCAGAAAGGTGGTAAATTCTCATTGTTTTCTCGAGAGACCATCCAGGCTAAAGCTTGTTTTTGATGGTTATACAATGGTATTTTGATGCTCTAAAAAATGAATGTCAATATGAAAGCATCTCATTGAAAGCTCAGAAATAAACAAGTAATTTTATTAGCACTTCAAAGAACATTGGAACATTATAATAATCTGTGTGTTACAAATCTTAGCTTTACCTGACTGGGTTCTTTGATTTTTTGTTTTCCTTTATCAAAAGTTGATTCAAATAGTGTGTCAATCTCTCTTTCGAGCTTAAAAAAAAAATGCTACATTGAAGTGAAGTCATAAGAACCAACCAAATGTTTTCAAGAATTAATCTTGTTTCTTCGTAGTGACCAGGGAAATTCTATTAAATGACAGCCATTGTTTACGCACATGTAGCTGGAGATACAAAATACACCATCAGTTCAGCACACAAAGTGTTTTGAAGATAATTATTAAGTCAAACCTGTTGGCCTGTCATTTGTACGCGCTCTTTTGTTGAATTTGTTTTAGCAACATAAGAAGGTCTGGCAGGAGCTCCTTTGCTTGTTGACTGACTTGCAGAGGAACCATCAGCATGTCTAATATTTAACAGGAAAAAACTTCAAACAATTTCTAATTAATTGTAGTCAGGTGGAAGGACTTGTGATTAATAGCTTTTAATTTATAGCACAAATTAGACCAGATTTTGTAAGCCAGATAAAGATTTGTAGAAGAGGAAAGTTGCTAATATTAACATACTTATAACTTTTTTTCATAGCAACAATATTAATACACCCCCTTCTCTCTCACAGACCCACCAGGATTTTAACAGCTAGTGGGGATAAAAATATTGAATCAAAACTTGATGGGAATTTGAATGCTTTTTATTGCTGGGGATTTGAATTCCTTTATTTTCTAGCCAGGAAATTCAGTGGGGATGAAAAAATAGCACAATATTTTCAGCGGGACAAAAACTAGATTATAATTTTCCACTGGGGACGGTATTGTGGCCAATTTTTCCAGTGGAAAGGGTTTCCAGTGGGCCTGTGAGAAGGGGATGTTGAAATTGAAATAAGGTGCATGACACATCATGCATAAATACCTTTTGTTATCAGAATTCATACCCAGCGAGTATCCTCTTCGTCTTAGAAGATCTTTACAATATTGTTGATTGGCAGGTGAACCACATAATGAAATATCACATGGCATTGTAAACTTATTTTTTGTACCAAAAGGGACAACCCTAAAGAAAAAATTCAGTAATATCTGTACCCTTGAGTAACTTTGTTGAGTAACGAAATTAAATTAAAAATGCCAACACATCACAACAAAGTTTTTTTGTGCACTTAGAAACTTAGAAAGGTTCCTTTTAGACTGACATTCAAACGAAGTACTTACCCTTCAATTTTTGCTTTTCTTCCATCAACAAGTGAGGCCAAAACAGAAGCTTGCTCTCTTTTGATATGTCCAACTTGTTGTCCCAGAACATTATCGACTCGTATAGCATTGCGATCATAGGGATTGTTTGGCTCTCTATGTAAAGAGACCATCTCGTGATTATTTACTTTACCAGCGTAATAGCGTAGCCCAACAACATCTCCACGGAATGATCCAAAATAAATTTCTTCCTCTTCATCATCGTCCCCAATCACAAATGTTGCATTGGCTTGTGTACTTTGCAACCAGTCTGTTGCCATGTTGACAGTTTAATTTTTTTTTAGTTGAGTCTATTGGCATGTAAAAACATATCAATACTTCAGATGGTAAGCAAATTGACGGAAAACATGCTTACGGAAAAAAGGGAAGTTTGCAATCGATCAAGATATTCAACAAAGCTTAAAAGAAAAACGTCGCCTTCAATAGGTACAACTTCGGAACAGAGAAATAGAGCTATTTACGCTACTGCGAGAAACAAGGTTACAGGAAAGATCAGACGAGAAAGAAGAAGACTAGAAGAACGAATTTGTGGTCAAGCAAAAAGAAGCCCTAAGAAGTTTTGGAAGGATATCCGGAACTCAATGAAGACCAAATCGGGAATTTCCCCTCTTCTTCTTGATCCAAATGATAAATCATCACTTCGTTTTACTGATGAGGATATAGCTGACATCCTACAGGATCAGTTTTGCAGTGTTTTTACGAATGAACCTGCTGGATCACTATCTGAGTTTCCATCACGAACAGACACAATTGTAGCATTCGATCTAACTGTTAACATTGTTCTTCTAGTCGAATAATTAAATAAAGAAGTGATCCTGTTGGTTGATGTCCAACTATTGTGAATGGTGAGTAACAACCAATTTACATGGTAGCAGCATTCGGTGGTTTTGCAGTAAAGATATTATTGGTTGGTTACTAAAGTGTGATAAAGTTTATGAACTTTGGTTGTTATAAAAGTATAAACTAAAGTGGTTAATTGTTGAAAATGGCAGGTGTTGTTTCGATAGGGCAAAAGTATGGATTGCCCTCGTTCTCCGAAGATGGAGACTTTGAACATTGGTTACATGAAATTGAAATGTGGCAGTTAGTAACTGATTTAGCTAAAACAAAACAGGGACCTGTGTTGTATCTCAGTTTATCCCCAAAGGTTCGCCAAGCACGTGCAACATTAACGAAAGAACAGCTAAATGTCGAAGAGGGTTTAGATGTGCTTATAACCAAATTGAGAGAACTCTATGCAGTATCAAAAGATCAGGCAATGTTTACTGCATACGAACAATTCGAAACGTTTCAAAGAGATACGAGTATGAATATCGCAGAATATATCAATCAGTTTGAACAACTCAATCATAAACTGAAAACTTATAAGATTGAGTTACCATCGCCAGTACTAGCTTATCAATTGTTGAAAAATGCTAATTTACCAAAAAGTAAACGTGATTTAGCCAGAGCCACTCTTGCAGAACTGAAGTCTGATGATATGAAACGGCAGATTAAAGCTATTTAGATTCGTGTACGACTGATGAAAACGACTGAAGATACATCAGATATTTTAGTTGAAAATGAACAAGCATATTATTCTCGTAACAATTATTCTGCTAATCGAGGACGAAATTTTCGAGTTAATCGATATCGTGGACGTGGATGAGCTAACTATCGAGGATCCCGTCAAGAGGACAGTCGCGCTCCTCAAGCACAGTCATCAACTCGTTATAGAAACTGTCCAGATGAAAATGGTAACCCTACTCGTTGTAAAATTTGTGGTTCAATCTATCATTACTACCATGACTGTCCGGATGCAGATAAAAAGGACTTATCATTACAACATTTGAAAATCCAGTTATTTACGCAAGAAAGTGGAGTCGAGTTATGTTTTCTTGAGCAGATGGTATCAGAAACATTAAGTTGTGCAGTTATTGATCCAGGGTGCCCTTCAAATGTATGCGGAAAGAATTGGTTAAATTGCTATCTCGATTCGTTACCAAATCGCGAAGACGTAACAGAAACAAAAAGTAAGAAGTCGTATCAATTCGGTCCTAGTCAAGTTTATCAATCATTGAAGAAAGTAAACATTCCTATTAACATCGGTGGAAAACCAGGGCATATCCTTACAGATGTAGTCGACTGTGAGGTACCTCTCTTACTTTCCAAGCATGTATAAGGAAGCCGGTGGACAACTTGATTTTGTTAAAGACACGATAACTCTTTTCGGTACAGAGATAAAACTTCAACACACTTCAAGCGGACATATTTGTATTCCTATTTCGCCAAAGCAGATTCTTGTCAATCGTAATATCGCACCTGAAGCCAAATTGAGTTATATCTTACAAAAATGATTTAAAACACAAAGTCGAAAGAGGAGAAAAAGTCTATTGCTGTTAAGCTGCATAAACAGTTTGGACATCCTGTTGATTCCACAAAACTGAAAACTATTGTAAAAGATGCAGAAATCAAAGATGACGAGTTATTGGGACTTATCGATCAAGTTACAGAGGAATGTGATGTTTGTACCCTTTACCGAAAAGCCAGAGCCAGACCTGTCGTATCGTTATCGCTTTCCAAAGAATTTAATGGTTGCCTTGCAATGGATTTAAAGTTCATCACAATTAACGATAAAAAGTACATTATTTTTCATATGATCGATTTGTTTACTCGCTACTCTGCGGCGTCCGTCATCAAATCTAAACACAAGGAGGTGATAGTTGACGAAATCTTGAAACACTGGGTTGCTATTTTCGGTTCACCACAATCAATCTTTGCTGAGAATGGAGGAGAGTTTAACAATGAACTGCTTTGTGATGTAGCAGAACTTTTAGCAGTGGTCAAAGCAGTTTTTTTCTGTGAGACGGAAAAACTTTTTAATAGAGATATTTTGGTACACAGTGACACCCGCAGGGCCCATCATGGTTACGGCCGAGGGCCAGAAAATTTTCAGATTTTTTACCTCTAGATTGGCTAGAAAGGCACTAAACTTTGTTAATTAAAACAACTTAAAATGTTCTTAAATGCCGATCATACAGTGAAAATATCTATGAATCTAAAAACGTTGAAAAATAAACATAGACCTAACCAATATGTAAAATCAGCCATAAACACAGTTTTAATACGAGATATCTTTCTGATAGAATTATTCTAGAGGATAAAATCAATATTTCTTGCTAAATAACCATTTCTAACTGAGACGGAAAACTTTGACAAAAATTTCTGTGAGACGGAAATCCGTCTGAGACGGAAGAACTTTGATCACTGTTTTAGATGTATCGATAGCTTCATTAGCTGCTGAATCACCATGGTCAAATGGGGTAGTCGAGAGACATAATGCCACTCTAGGAAACATGATCCACAAAATTGTTGCTGATACTCAGTGCTCCATACAGAATGCACTTGTTTGGGCTGTAAGTGCGAAAAATGCTTTGTCCAACAACTTGGGATACAGTCCTAATCAACTAGTCTTCGGCCGTAACCCAAATCTTCCGTCCACGTTAACATCTCAGTTACCAGCCCTTCGAACGAAAACGTCAAGTGAATTTGTTGCTGAACATTTGAATGCTCTTCACTCTGCTAGAAGGGCATTTATCCAAGCTGAATCCAGTAAAAGAATCAAAACAGCGTTATCACGTCAAACACGAACAACAACGAGCAAAGAGTTTAATAATGGAGATACAGTCTATTACAAACGAAATTCAGACAAGGACTGGCATGGTCCAGGCACCATTATCGGAATTGACGGAAAAGTTGTTGTTGTGCGTCACGGAGGAAGTGTTCTACGAGTAAGTCCATGCCATTTGACGAAAGCAAATAAGGAAAAGTCGGGATCATTACCAAAGGAGATACTTATCGTACAGATGAAGATGAAAAAAACAAGTACCATTCCAGAGCTATTAGACATCGATATGTTTAGTAAAACAGTTATGATTCCAGTTGAAAACCCGATCGCAGAACCTAAGCTTACTAAACCTGACAAAAAGATACCAGAGATCCAAACAGTTGAAACGACGCATCCGGTGGGAGATAAGAAAAAGACTGATCGTAGAAATAAAAGTAGCTCTCAACAAATTCAGCTTCCTCGTATTGGACAACAAATTTTGTTCATTGACCCAGATATCAATAAGGAAGAAAAGTTTATCGCTGTTAATCGTGCTGGAAAAGCTAATGGCAAGAATAAACATTGGTTTAATGTTAAAATTTTAGTGTCGGGTGTTATTAAGTGTGTTGATTTTGAAAATATTCAATGGCAGCCAGTTGAAGAAGAAGTCCTTTACAGTTCCAGTAACAACCCTCAAGTATTAGCAGCTAAACAAAAGGAACTAGAGAAATGGACCGAGTACAATGTCTATGAAGAGGTTGACAATGAAGGTCAAGAGACAGTATCGACCAGATGGGTTATTACCAAGAAATCTGACAAGGACACCAACACCGTGAAAGCAAGGTTAGTCGCTCGTGGTTTTGAGGAAATCAATACTGAAGTTCGTACTGATTCCCCAACTATCTGTAAGGAAAACCTTCGTCTCGTATCAACAATTGCCGTGAGCAATTCGTGGAAAATACACTCTATGGACATTAAAGCTGCTTTTCTGCAAGGGTGTCCAATTAATCGCGAAGTATTCATTCAACCGCCAAGAGAGGCGAATACCTCAAAACTTTGGAAATTGAAACGTACTGTTTACGGTTTAAATGATGCCCCTCGCTCGTGGTATCTTAAAGCTGCTGAGGAACTAGTTAAAGCTGGTGCCACAAGAAGCAAATATGACCAAGCGTTATTCTTTTGGAGAAACAAAGGAAAGCTTCAAGGTGTTTTATGTTGTCATGTCGACGATTTCTTCTATGCTGGAACGCGCCTGTTCCATGAGAAAATTGTAGCACATGTACAGAAATCATTTGATTTAAGCAAAGAATCGTTTTCAACTTTCCAGTACCTAGGATTGGACATCAACCAGACAGGAGAGTTTGTAGCAATGCATCAAAATGACTACATTAAGACACTTCGACCTATTGAATTGAAAGATACATCAAAACGTAATCTTACTCAAGAGGAAAAGTTACAACTGAAAGCTTTAATTGGACAGATACAATGGGTGTCAAAACAAACACGCCCTGATTTAGCTTTTGCGTCGTGTGATTTAAGTAATCGTGTTAAAGATGGTACAACAGATGACATACGGTTAGCGAACAAGTATCTTTGCAAGCTTCAAAATTCAACTGCTCAGATCCACATACCTAATATTGGTGATGTTAAAAAGTCAACGTTGTATGCTTATAGTGACACATCACACGCCAATCTTCCAGGATTTTTAAAAGTCTCAAGGAGGTTTCATTATCCTGATTAAAGGTGAAAATGGAAACTCTGCGCCAATTGTCTGGACTTCAAATAAAGTAAAACGTGTTGTGAAAAGTCCACTTGCTGCCGAGACTCTTGCGCTACGGAAGAAGAACACGCAGCATTAATTAAAGCCACTACTTGTGAGATTTATGATTCAGAACAATCAACATTTCCGACTGTTTGTATAACAGACAGTAAATCATTGAGAACAACTGCTCACACTCTACAGTTGTTGAGATAAAGGTCTTATGATTGACCTTTGCTGTTTACGAAATGATTCAAGGCAAACTCATTACGATTGAATGGGTTCCGCTCAAAACAACTGGAGATTGCTTAACAAAATCTACAGCACTGCTTCCTTTTGATGAAGGTGTTTGCTGGTGAAGCTGGCCGTCCAAGTCAATAAGAGACCCGCCAAATGTACATGTGTAAAATTGTTGGTATTGAACATTAAACTTCTGTTGACATTATGTTATTGAGAGAAACACTTTTGAGATGATTGGTCTCAGATTCAAGAACACCACTTATGTTTCGTTACGTTATTTACAACCGATGTCAACACTGGATCACACCATGTCAATCAATACAAGATTCGTCCGGCCGGAATCTGTTAACATTGTTCTTCTAGTCAAATAATTAAATAAAGAAGTGATCCTGTTGGTTGATGTCCAACTATTGTGAATGGTGAGTAACAACCAATTTACACTAACAATCGACATGGTCAGAAAGGAACTGAAAGGTTTGAATCCTAATAAATCGCTAGGACCTGATGAGATTCACCCAGTCATGCTGAAAAAGCTGGCCCTTTACATAGCCGGTCCTTTACATACTATCATGGCCAAGTCCTTTGTAGAAAGTAAACTACCTGACAGTCTGTGCCACTAACTCGATCGGGAAGATTCTTCTGAAATGGGGAGATTCTTCTGAAATGGGAAAAACCTTCCCGAACGGGAAATTAACTTGACACCCAAATGGGTAAGAGTTAAAAAAAGGACTTCCAGATCGGGAAGAAGCGGGAAAATAAGGAAAAAGCGATCGGGTTGGAACTTCCTGTTTGGGAAGTTTACGCAGTTTTTTCACAATTTAACAAAACTTCTACGGTAAAGTTTACTTTTCTTTCGGTGAAAAACCTTAAAATTTGATGCTTTTTCACCTCCAAAAAGTTTCAACATTCGCCGGTCATCGTACAGCTTCGCCGAAGATTTCAGTCAATACCTTTCTCCCGAGATGCTGCGCACACTTTTAATTGCATTGCGACCTCCCTTGAGTACGCAAGCGTTTGGTCTCCACGGCTGGAATCAAACAATCGGATGCAATTGAAAGTGGTCCACTAGGGCCACAACTTGTCGGTGGTAAGAACCATTCATATGAAGAACGTTTACAAGTCATGAAACTACCCAGCCTCAAGATCCGGCGTAAAATCAGGGACATGGTGGAAGTATATAAACATCTTAATGTCTATGATAAATCTTCCCTATGTCAGAAACACGTTCTTCAAAATCGACCTCAACGTAAGCACAAATCTCGAATTAAAGAGGAATTTTCGCTGAAGACGGCATTAGAGGATCCAAAGAATTCACTTTACTATATAGGAGCATTGATACTTGGAACAGTTTGGCAACCAATGTTGTAAATGCACCGTCTGTAGGGAAATTCAAACTAGAATTGGCAAACGAATGGAATGATAAGATCTATAAATTGTAAAGATGTAAGATTGTTTCATAGAGGTCAATAGACCTGAGAAATACACTTCTATAAATAAAAATAAATAATTTATTTTAATCTTCAACTTACCAAATTATCTTGAATCTTTTAAATCCCATGTCAAAGATTGCTTGTTTTAAAATTATGTGCAGCTAAATTGCCAGCTTTTTGTTTTTATTAAGTTATGCATCACTACAATGTCTTTTTAAGCTTTTCCCCCAGTTTTTCGTCTTAAACAATACAAAAGTGATATTTTTTATTTCTGGGGTTTTAGACCTAAATAATGGTGGGCAGACTTGACTTTAATGTTGGGCCTTGTAGCATATATGTATCATATATGTTAGACTTTATGATTATTATAAATCAAATAGAGAAAAACTACCAAGGTTAGTGTCAACCCTACAGTAGGCTGCCTAGGGTACTAACAGGTTTCAAATAGTGATAACCTTGAGTTTCAGCCACTCAAGACCACTAAACAGGGCAGAAGAGGGGGTGGTACCAGTCTGGCAATAGTCAAATGCACTTAGTACTGCGGGGTTTACATCAAGATGTAAAATTGAGAATTTTCACATGGAAAAATGGCTTAGATTGGCTTGAAACATTTCTCTTTTGACTAAAAAGTACCATAAAAGTTACATCTTATTCAAAGTTGGAAGTTTTCTATTTTGTTAAGAATTTTTCGCGAGCATAAACTACGGCAAATGGCCCTTCCTAGAGTTTTTAAAGACATTTACTATTAACTATTATGTGCGAGTCATGTGTGTGAACACACCTAGTCATGTTATCCATAATCTACATTCATTACTGAATACGACTAGCTCCAGCTGAAAATTGAGGGCCAGGTCTTGAGAGAGAAATTCTTCCCAGGTTGCATGTTCATCATGGAATTGAGGCTTTTTGTTAACTGCCTTATTTTTTCCTGTGTTGGTGAAGAAATATACTCTGTCTAGCAGAACATCCCCATACTGGGTGGGGGCACTTAAGCAAAAATGGGTATGGGACATGCTGCTGGGTACTATGCTACAGTGGTCCCTAAAGCTCAAAAGACACTTCTGTGTTCTTATAAAATTTGTGAACTGGAACTGTCTAGTCTCAATGGCCCAAAAGGCTCAACAGTCAACAGACACTCGGCTAGGTGGTAACCACACTGTTCACCACACATGCACGTTTGCAACTTATTTCACATTTCAACTTCGTCAAAAGACAAAGACCTTTTGGGAAAAAGGAGAAAAAATTTCAACCTTTGAAATTTCACTTCCTTTTTAAAGACAATAGCAGTGCCGTAGCAACTGGGGGGGCAAGGGGGGGCATAGCCCCCCCAATAATTTTTTCAAAAATGGTTATTTTGCAAAATGCAAAGTTTTTTTTTTTTAATTTGTCATAATTGTCACAATTGAGTGCATTTTCAAGCAATCTAGAGCTCAAATTTTCAAAATTTCCCCCCTCGGGCCAAACCATGGTTGGCGCTGGCGGTGTCACTAAACTTCAGCCCCCCCAATATGAAAATGCTTCCTACGGCACTGCAATAGTACCTATATTGTTTTATTCAAAAGGAGAAGTGAAATTTTAAAAGGATTGAGATCCTTCCTCAGAGCCATCGTGAAAAAACAAAGGTAAAAAAATGTCTTTTAAAATTTTTCTGTCAAAACCTATATATATAGATTTATAAACTTTTTTGATGAAAGCAATCTAAACTTTGGAGCAAGTTGACTAAATTTTAATTTTTGTAGGTGTATGTAACATCATATATTACCTTAACAATTACGATATGCCTCCAAATTTGCAGACAGCTAGCCCTAAACCTGGCGACAAAAACACAGGTTGCTGAACTCAATCTTTTGATTTTTATGATGGCTTCTGTGCATTATCAGCTTTTTGATGCTAGCTGATACGGTAGCACTAGATAATACCCTGGCATTGTTGGCGAAGCCAGCCTGCAAGGCCGGTGCATCATGAAGATTTAGCCATAAGTCAGATACACTTCATTCCACATAATCAAAAAGTTGAGTGCAGGTGCAAAATTTGAGGTTTTCAAGTGCAAGTGCAGACAGCCTTTAATCCCCAAGTGCAGGTCTGCTATTTTCTCCTCAAGTGCAGCTGATTTTAGCAATTTTTGGGCCAATTTCCGAGGTATGTATGTGCACTTTTGTCCAGACCACCAAAATTTATCAAAGTTATTTATGTTCATAAATATTTAGGTCTAAATGTGAAAAACTTACCACCAAAACTTTCTCAATATACAATTTATTGAATTTAGATAGGGAATCAATGTGGAATAATCTTTTCATCGACGAAAACATAACTACTAAAAAAGCACTCGACACGTGCTCCCTGGATATACTACTTTTGCTCCAAGTTTTTTTTATTGTGTTAGAATTTATTTCGCCGATTCAGCAGTTTTGAATGGCGGGAAAATGATATATCGAGGCCCGCATTCTTCGAGTTAGCAATTTTCGAGTTAGGAATTTCCGAATTAGCTAAACCATGACGTCATAAAAGTGAAAATTATGACCTCACTAGACTCTAATTCGATTTTTCATTTTCAAAAAAGGTTTTTGCGAATTAGAATTTACTCGAATTTTTCTTCGCAGAAAGCTTTCGAGTTAGCTAACTTTGATTTTTTTTCACAAAACCATTTTTCGAGTTAGCTAAGTCGGATTTTTTTGTAAAAAAGAAAGTTTCGAGTTAATTATTAGTTATTCGAATGTTTACTCTGAGTTACTGATGGAAGTGATACAATCGCCCTGGGAAATACTACCACTTTGCGAAAAATAATTTTGTTTTTCAGAATATTCACGGAAACCATGATCATGATGGTAAATATAAAGAAAGACTACCTTATTTACGGAAGCCCATTAGTGCCATTTAGATTTTCCTTTAATCTTTTAACGACGAAAAATTGACAGAAACTAAAATATTGACGACGAAACTAGAAAATTGACTGAAACTGAAAATAAATTGTTACTTCGTTTCGTCGTCGAAAAATTGACAACGAAACTAAAAAATTGACGACAAAACTAGAAAATTTACGACAAAACTGAAAAAAAATTGTTACTTCATTTCGTCGTCGAAAAAATCAAAAACGAAACTAAAAAAGATGGGGCTTGGTTACAATAGCATACATCTCCTGTAAAGCATCTTCTGATGGTAGAAAAACAACGGTGTAAATGGAAATGAAATGGGGTCGAGTACAACTTGACTTCCCATAGTTAAATGCCCTCAAGAAGACTTTTCCCAAATTGTTCTATGGAGTCTCCCACAATCAAACTTTAATGAGAAAAATTGTCATATCACATTATGCTCACCGTTAGAATTGTATTTTATTCACTATATTATCAAAGCCAAGTAATTTACAAATTGAAATCATATCAACAATCATCGAAAAGAAAAATATATTACTCATCAAAAAATAAGATCATACTGAAAAAATAAATTATGGTTTAAATTAAGCACCTTTTTCACATTTTTCTTTTCCGTCTTAGACAAAAAGGTTTCTAAGTTTTAGCGATAACTATTGTTGTTTTTCTCTCGTGGAAGTTGGGTGTTTCGATGAGGCGGTAAAACATGACCGCCCTTCCTTGATAACATGTTGATTTCGTCTTCAAGTTGTTGTATTTCACTCGATTGCATTTGCACCAACTGTGCCAAACGTGTGCGTTCGATTTCGTCCGCCATACGATCGCCTTGAAATTCGCTCCCCTGTGAAAAGAGAACATAAAATGTATGAAAATATGGTTTGCTTTATGTTAGTATCGACTGAACGTTTATATTCAAAGTTTACCTTTTAATTAACTATGATAATTACCAGAATTTAAAGCTCGGGCGAAAATTACAATTTCAGTACTTCCACTTTGTTTCATTTGATTTTTAAATTTGGGAGGGGCTAAGTGGCTTTCAGGTAATATTCTCAGCCCTATTTGAACATTTTCTGAGGTTTTAAATCCTGATATTCTAAGGTCCTAAGTCTCGTGTTAAAAGTCAAGAGTTAAAACTCTACTTTTTTCATCGTACTTTACCGCGCTTGAAAACCACTTCGGATTGTAAAATTTTGAGGGAATTTCCTTTCACTGTCAAATATTTTGGTGGAAATTGTAGCTAGTACAAATATACACATCTTTATACATACCAAGTTCTTTTGTCGTGCATCTAGACTGACTTCCAACTCACGATTAGCCCGATGAAGGACGGTGTAAGTGTCGAGTCGTTTGGTGTTTTCTTTGACATGAACTGTCAACTCTGATTGTAATTGATCAATCGTTTTCTATAGTAAAAGAAAGATTCAGGAGTATCTAGAGGGTGCGTGTGCGTTTTTAGAATGAATTTTCGCATTCCTCTTTAAACAAATCCTTCAATACATTCTTCTTTAGAACAAAAAAAATCCACTCCTTTATGGAGTCGCTGGTAACGGTTCTATTCTTAAAATACTTCTCTTGCCTATCTGGCATGATAACATACTCGTACAAAAGTTTCTTGATCTTAACTTGAAAGCAAATATTCTACTCATGATTATTTTTCCAACAAGTCAAATGAGACTTACATCCCAATTATTGAGGTCTCTTATATTCTGTTCTTCTTGCATTCTCAATTTCTCTTTCAATTCTTCAGCCACACGATTGACAGACACCGTCTCCAACTTCTCCAGGTCAACTAAACGTCCAAATTTCAAGAGTTGGATTTGTTGGACACGTTCTTCCAATTCTTTGATCTAAGATAGAGGTAAATTAAATTTAGTTAAAATTCTCTTTCGAGATTTCAAAATGGTGTATACCTTGAATTAGCAGACATGTTTTTACTTCCAATGATGTTATAATTATTCGAAGAAATGGCGAACAAACTCATCAGAGGGGAATCATTTTCAAACACAGAGTTTCTTAAGTTTAAAGGTCACAAAAAATCTGCAAACAAGTCTGAAGGGTGAAGGTTGAGATATCCACAAAATAAATCGACCCCAAGTTTCGAGAAATGTTTGACATAATATGTGTAATACAAAAAGAGAATAGATTGGTTGACGATATTTGTTTAGAGAGCATATGAGCACGAGAAGATGAGAACTTATACATTATGGATGACGAAAATACACTAGTACCAGACTGGAGTCGTTTTCATCCGTGTAATAGAGTAATATGGGTGTTATATAATGATACAATCATTATTTTCTACTACCTTATCGGCCAAAACTTAGTCGGCCCTAAGTGACTAAATTTTGGCTTGGTGACTAAAATTAGGGCCGACTAAAAATTAGGGCCGACTAAAAATTTGGACCGACTAAAAATTAAAAGTTGCCCAAAGATAGCGCCAATAAGAGCGCAATACAAGAAGGTCTCAGATTTCTGCACTCAATTTATGGCATTTTGGGCTACCTTATCGGGCAAAACTTAGTCGGCCCTTAGTGACTAAATTTTGACGAGGTGACCAACATTAGGCCGACTAAGTTTTGGCCGATAAGGTATGTCTGAATAAACCGTCTAGTAAGTGATTTAGTACAACTTCCCTTTCATTAATTTTTTGTTTATTTTCTACTATGTCTGAATTAGTGGTCTAACAAGCTAGACTACACCTCATACCTTCTTCTGCATCGTCTTTTTATCCCTCAACATTTGAACGTGTTGCTGTCTTCGCTCCCTTCAAAGTAAAAAAAAATTCAAGCATCAAGGCTTCTGCACATCCTCTAGCGAAAAGAGTTTCTTATGGGAAGTATATATCTGTACAGGTATGCGATTCAGATTAGGAACATCAATGGGCTATTCTAGAAATATTATGTTTTTAAAAACGAAGCAATTTCTTTGCACTTTGCATATAGTTTGAAAGATGTTATGATGTGACAACAACAATAAGAAATCTCCTTGGGGGTACAGCAACAGCGAAAAACACACTTACTTATAAAGTTGCTTCTGGGTGACTTTTTCTCGTTCCAATTCTTTGATTCGACGTTGAAGGCGATTAAGGAATGAACCTCGGATGATGAGACACTTGGAAAGATCTTGTGGTAGCGCGTTGTTCAGAACGTATTGTATTTGATCCAATTTCAACGTGACGACGACGTCAAGCTCGTTCAACTTTTGCTGTTTTTCACGCTGAAAATCAATAATAAAAAATACACGCTTTTTTGGCTGATGATTTTATGACATATGCTCGCACAATTTTTTTTCTGCCCTTACTAAATTAACTTATCTGTTTGAGGGCTCGAGGTCCGCTTTTTCTCAGCCATTACTGAAATTTGAGGATGCTGGAATTATTCTTGATTTAATCCTAGGTTTTGGTTGAAATTGAGTTGCAGGGAGAAGTTTTTCTCTCAGAATAAATTCTCACTCACCTGAAAAGCTTCGAGATCTGATCGTGCATTTTTGAGCGCTCCATCCACGACTTTCACTTTCTTCGTCATAGCGTCTAATTCTTTTTTCATTCCATCACACAACTTTTTCGCTTCAAGTAGCGCGTCTTCCAAATCGAGACGGCGTTCACGTAATGCACAAATCTGATCGTAAATAGCCTGTATGTGTGGAATAATGTCGATGGTAAGGCACGGGATAAAGGAAAGACTGGTCACACTTCTTGGAAAAAGTGATCAGACAAGGCATTAAGAATGAGTAGAGCCACAACAAGGAACTGATGTTAGATCCATTAAGAAGTGCTCCCCTCAACATTAATCCGGTAGTTTTTTCTTATAGTTTCATTGCTCATACTTCGACCATTGAGGCTATGTATCTATCATCTATTAAAGTTGTCCATTAGAAAAAAGCCCGTCTTTGCTTGTTTAAAAAATATAATTTTGATGGATTTTAAGAAATGTTTCAAAGATGCTTACAAGCCACTAAACTAAAAGTAGACTCTGGCCTAATGGGACCATTGAACATCATTAAATCTTTTTCTCAAAGCCTGAAGAATTCTTCTTAAACTTTCGTCTTGTATTATCTTAAAAATCTATGATTCATTTTTAACGCCCTTTTGATGTTTCGAATTTTCAGTGTTTTGGAAGCGTTTTGAAAGTCGCAAGTAAAACTTTACAATGTACTTACAGGGTCACAACCAGGAGGGCAAACAGTATCATCCATTTCATCGTCATCAGAATCGACATCGGAATCGTCGGAATCATCATAGTCATCATCGCTATCATCCTCTTCACTGTTCTCCTCTGAACTTCCTATCGAGAGAGAAAAAAGAAACAAGTTCAAAGGCTATTCAAATAGTAATTGTAATCGTTTAGAACAACAACTACTAAACTCTTGCTCTTTAAAAACACCCTGGGTGCAACATTGGGAGTCATCTTGAGAATACTTCCAACCAGTTTGGAAAAGCTTGCGAAGAGAGCTTTAGGTTATAAAGGGACCGATCGTATGGAAATCAGATTTGATAAATCTAAAAATTTCTAGGTAAAATATCCTTTTGATAAGTCTGAAAATCAAAGACATTTAACATTCATAGAGTGTGATCGGAAAAATTTTATTGCCCAAAAAGGGGATTCTTAAGTTTTTTTCTAAAAGAGGTTTTCTTGCTTCGCGAGTTAGGGTTAACAGCTGACAAACCCTTGTTAAAGATATACGTTAGCTGAGCCCTAAGATAACATACCCTCGTTACTGGCTTTCTTCTTGATTCTCTTGATTTTCTTCTTATACATCTTGATGAGAAATGATTCGAATTTGTTGCCATCGCCAATGGTGTTGTTCAAAGTGACGGTCAACGAACCTTCTCGTTCCTGAAGTTGCTCTAGTTCCTCCTTCTGTTCATCCAACGAGTCCTTCAGTTCGTCGGTCTGTAAATTGAACATAAAATGAAGCCAGTTGCTTATTACGTTATTAGTGGCACTTGTTAAAATTCGTTTTAATGTTAATACGAACTCTTGGTAAGGATGTCAGAATGGGAATCATTGAAAGAGTGTTTTGAGATACAGGCGAAGAAAGGAATCCGTATAGAAAGTACATAGTAAAGTGATACCACGAGGTTCAATCCAAGGGGGGGGGGTTAAAATGTAAGTTCAGGATGGCCGGAAAATACACTCAAAATAATATTATTTATTTGAAGAAATTGAATGAAATCTCAGTAATTGATCAGGAAATATATAAAAAGCCATGTCTCAAAACATCATTGAAGGGGGTTCCGGCTCATGGTGTCAACAGCTGAATATACCTTATCCTCGAGTTCATCTCTCTCTTGCATCTTGGTGTAAACTTTTTCGGCTAAACCATTCTCACGTTTCTCAAAGTCTTTCAGTAACATGCATTCTTCGAAAAGCGTCACTTTCCTGGAACAAGAACGAACATGTTTGTAAGCGTAGTACCGATATCTCAATAGCACACCGCTACGCAAACGTCGTAATTATTACTTTCAACATTTGACCGAAATTCAATCCCACAATCCTTTTCATCTTGATTCGTAATGCGTGCAAGTTATTACTTTTGTATTGTCAAAAAGTGTAATTGACTTGCAAAATCAATTAATGCAAAGGATGATGGGATTATAACTCGGACAAACAGTAATTTTGATATCTATTTTTAGAATCACTCCGGTATGCTATTGAGTTGAGAGAGTAATTTTGACTTGGAGGTCTAGAAACGAAAGCACTGACCAAACTTTGAAAATACACATTAATTCGAAACATCATAAATGCTAACGGGTTTATATTGTCAGAATATTAAAAATTTAAGAGTGAAAAGTGCATTTACATCATAGTAAGGATTATTGTGAAATGCCAGTGATTTAAAATTTGACACGGATGTGGAGCAAGATTGGTCAAAGAGAGGAAAAGAAAAACATTTTTTTGCTTATATCAGCATGACCATTGCAATGTCTTCCAAGGACCCAACAGCTGATTGGTTGAAATGACGTATTTTACGTCACTTACAACCAATCAGCTGTTGGCTAAATCCGAGATGTTATCATGAATAGCCATAGTTTGTCTCACTTACCTTAGCTCAGCATTCTTTAAAATCGTATCCAAGTTGACCTTCTCATGACGTAGTAGACGCAGAACAGCATCAAAGAGGATCAGCTTCTCGCGAATTTCACGTAACAGTTCATCACGCTCGTAGGTTAGCCTGTCAGATGAGTTTGAATTTCATTAGAATGGATCATCAAACTTTTTTATTTTTCTTGGATATTTGAGAAAATCGGTGAAAATATTCTTCGGCAAAAAGTTTTGTTACTTGCCATTGATTTTAATTTTACCTTTTACAAACAAATAGTTTTTGCCGATAAAAAATTTTAGTCGGCAAAAACTAAAAGTCAAAAATAATTTTCGGCAAAAAATTCCTTGATTAAAAAAATTTGTTCTTTTTTTTTCCGATGATTTTTCTACCGAAAAGGTGTAACCTTCCCCCCACCCTAAAAAAAACTTGTTATGCTATCAAAGAAAATACGGCAACAAAAGTGCATAAAGAAAATTTGATTCGCGAAACTGAATTCCATCAAGACATGCAAAGCTCTGCAAATGATCTGACTAACAAAATTCTCTAGATGTGAAGAATTTCAGTATTGAGGCATCATGTCTCAAACCTTATTTCTTGTTCTTTTTCAATCATCAATTGAAATTCTGATTTTTCATCTTCATTATCATCTTGTTCAAAATCTCTTCGCCCTCCTTCACCCATATCCGGTGTTTCATACATTACACTTGAACCCGATGGCGGTAGACTTGAAAATGTGGACAGAATTGAGGCTGAACGGAGGCGTGGATCATTGGTTGCACGTGTGGTCGCCTTACTGGTATGTGTCTGCATTAAACAAAGTCATACTGGAGTTAAAAAAGATTCAATAAATACAAAATGAAGTTGTGATTTCGTAAAGGCAGGGGAATCTGTCTAAATACTGTTTTGGCGCCAATGGTGTCCGCTTTACTAAAAGAGTTGTGGCTTTCGAAAAGTGTTCGCTAGGAATTTGAGGTTGGAAAATGAATCTGGCGGAAAATCGAAATTGGGACCCATTTGGACACTTTCAGATATCTTATGATGAGACGAAAGCAGCCGACCAAGCGACCTTTTCTTAGGATATGTTCTTAGCAAAAGTCGGAGCTGGAGATCTTAGAATGTTCTAATTGAGGAAAATAGGGTATAATCGAGAAATTCTGATGTTTTTATTGCCAAGGCAATTGTAAAAATTTTCAGAGTATTTCAGACAGGGGGTACTAAGTTTTAGAGACCACTGACGGGTGAGTGGTCAAAATTAGCAAGTCAAAAACAGCTTACTACCACGTATACTATAAGGTGTACCTTGGATTAAAAGCTGATTTTCAACTTAGTACCTTGTGTAAATTTGACCTAAAATGCAGTTGTGACCAATAATTTTAGGGTTCGCGACAAAAAGTTCGATACTTCAGTATCTAAAAATGTCTTAGAAAATTTTTTTTAAGGAAAGCAGACGGAAGTAAAAATCTATGACACTTTTGATATTGCGCTCTCGTTGACCCTTTTTCGGAAGAATTCTATGTATAATATGTGCTTTTGGGGTGGTACTTTACTTTCCCATCAAATTATCAGGATTTTACAGGGTATTTCGAGGTAGTTTTGGGGTGGTCTATCTACACTGAAGACATACTTCAATTCTGCACCAAGGTGGTCAAACTTCTTTCCAGAAAACAAGATCATACACATTTTTGGCACTGGTAAATACCCATGAACCCCCTGTTTAAGACAGTGGTAAAATCAAATTAAAATTTGTGTGTCCTTGTTGAGTATTGACCATAGAGAAGTTAATAAAAACCGTAGGAAGACAGCTTTCACCGTCTGTTTTTAATAATCAAACCTCTCAAAAAAAGAAGCTAAAGTCTGTTCACGATAAGTATGCACTCTTTTTTCTTTTACCTATAACTTTTGAAGAAATTCTTCAATCTTTATAAATTTGGTATCGTTGGAAAGATATTTGTGAGTGGAACAATTTGAAATAAAAAAGTCTTTAAAAAAATTCTAAAAACAAAGATGAAAATGAAGAAGAAAAAAATGAAGATCTTGTAGAGAAGTGCTATAACTTTCATTTTCATTGGAGAGATTTTTTGATCTTAGGAGGTCATCACTGTGAAAAAATTTTACTAAAATATTTATTCAAGATAAAGTTATGATACAAAGTTTATAAGTGATTGACCCCAAAAAACAGCAGAAAACAGGAGAAAACAGCGTTTTTAGACGTCAATCAGCTTATAACTTTGTTTGATATCTTTTGTCTGAATGATTATTTTTGAGAAATTTTTTCACAGTGATAACGTTCGATAATCAAGGATTCGCTTCAGTGAAAATATAGTTATAGCACTTTTCTACAAGATCTTCATTTTTTTCTTCTTCATTTTTATCTTCATTTTTAGAACTTTTTTATCGATTTTTTTACTCCAAATTGTTCCACTCACTAATATCTTTTCAATGATACCAAATTTATAAAGATTGAAGAATTCCTTCAAAAGTTATAGGTAAATGAAAAAAGAGTGCACACTTATCGTGAATAGACTTTAAAAAGAAATATAATTTTCAATGGTGTAGTCATATGTATTGATTCACAAAAACAACATATGAATTAGAATGATACCTCTATAGCTGGAACAGTGTTGGTGGTCGAGTTTTCATCAACGCGTGTAATTTCCAGACCTAAAACATTCTTTCGGAATTCGATCAACGTCTCCTTTGTATATTCAAGTTTCCTAAAAATTTCATGTTTAGTAAATCAGATTTATCAAATCTCAGTCACGAATCTTCAGAATGAGTTACTGCATATCGAGACTTGTGTGGTTAAGCTACTTAATTCCCGGCTTTGTTGAGCTTTTGCCTGATAGTCAATTCTTGACTCGTAGGGTTTTTTTACATACCTTAGATAGTGGTAATAAAAAACGCCACATGAATGTCAGTAGCTAGCTAGCATTCGTTGTTATCTCTTTGGAATTTCGAATAAACGGGATTCTACTGTAATAATTACTGAAGAAAAAATTTCTTACTTTTCCGGTTCTTCTTCGGGCTTCATTTCAGGGACGGCTGGTAATGTCACGTGACATCTTTTGGGCAAATACGATTGGACGATTTCCAGTTTATCTACAAGCTCCTTGATCTAAAAAGATGATTGGAATCGTTAGTTAGTATGCGAAACGCCATACTAGCAATATACAATGTATACACTCAGATCTATATTAAAATTACACCCCAGGACATAAGAAAAGGTATATAAAGCAAACAACAACTTATACAAGCAACTAGATTTTTAAGAAATATACAAAAACAACACCATATGCAAAAGGCGGCCTCAGATCCTTTTCATCGTCCAATATATACTTAATAGCGTTATTTTGGAGTTATAACTTGGCCAGTAAATTTATAATACAGATCAGAGAGGACAAGTAATTCATTAAATTTGTCTTACAAGTTCTCATAGTATCAATTTAAATTGTAAGTAAATCAATAGACACAATTAATTTTTTTTTAACCGAGAAAAGGTGTTTGGTGTGATACTCAGATCAGTGAACAGTATGTCTTTACCTCAGCAATGCTTTCGATTTTACGATTTCTTAACATCAATAGTTTGTCGTTGAACTTTTTCTTCATATCATGTGTCTGGAATTTGCGGAAAAAGAAATAGTAACCATGCACACCCAAATGATTTGATAACAATACATATGGAATTCTCGTGGGGCTGATTCAGTCCAAAATCGACAACAGTAGACAGTAGACTCTTGCTTATTCGAATCTTCCTATATTCTAACTTATTCCAAGTCACCATCAATGAGAAACTCACTTAAAATACTTTCGAAACTCTCTGTAATTCGTTCAAATAAGGTTCCCCATTCGTGTTCGAATTAGAAATAATCAACTGTACGTCTAGATGCCATTGACAACGTTAAGTATGAAAAGGTAGTTGGCAAAGTGGAAGGTAACAAACTAGGTAGTTGTTTCTGTGTAATACAGAGGGGTTATATGAAAAAGTGATAACTATTACGTGATGATGTTATTTATAGTAAGTAACTTTTTCTTTACCATACTCTACTTAGATTTAAGAATCACTTAAGAATATTTTAAGACTAAAGATTGAACATTTTTAAGAACTATAAGACCCTTTCGATTCTTAGAACCTCAATAATTAGTGCAACGAACAGAAGAAAAAAACTTAAATATCATTTAAGAGTTGTCCGAAAACGTACCTGTCGAATGAGGGAGAAAAGTTCTGATCGTTTCTTCTCTGCATTAACTCTTTCATTCTCAGGCACCACAAAGTCAGCTGCTGTCTTCAACTTGAAATCACCGATCGTTTGCTGAGCAAGCGCGATCGCTTCACAGTCCTCTGGATCTTCGTAATTTTCATCGGGTTGGTTTTTGTAGAGCTCCTCCCACTAGTGAAAGAAAGTAAAAAAAAGTAAGTAAAGATTTCCATAGCTACCAAGTTGGGGAGGGCGCCAGTCTTTTCTTTCTTTTGCTTATTTTACCCTTGCTGAACATTAAACAAAGAGCCATAGATAACAATTTTTCCAGGCTTTGATACGAACAGGCCAAGGATTGAAACGACAACCGTAGCCGAAAGTTCTAATATTACAAAACTTGCCTGCTCAAATGAGCACACATTGCATAAAAGAATTTCCCATCCACGAGTTTTGTACCAGTCCCTTCGAGGCTTTGAAATCAATGATCAACATACACTTGACTCCCTCTAATCCGATCTTCAAGGGGACCAAAGACATTCTTCGAATTGGAGAGGGTTGACTGCAGTTTAAGTTCTTTGTCAAATAAATGTTGGTGACGAACAAGTACATACCTCTTTTTGTCGAGCGATTCTTTTTTGTTTTCTTTGTTCAGCTTTCTCGATCATCTTTGCCACTTTTCCTTCCAACTTTTGTGCTGGTTGGTTGGGTGTTTGCTGCTGTTTCTGTAATAGAAAACAATTAGGGGAAAAGATAAACGAGATGACATGAAGAAGTGCTACGAGGGAAATTCTGGAGTTTTTTATAAGGTACTTCACTAATTGTTCATTCGAAGTAACAGAGTTGACGTTCTTTAGAAAAAAAATATTTTATTACAGGTTAACAACCACCCAAATCAAAAAGAGCTTATAAAAACTGCAACTTGTCCCCTTACCTGAGCTTGAGCAGCCTGCTCTTCTTTTTCTTGTTCTTCAACGAGAGTGCTCGTTTTACGTTTTCCCATTGAACTCTTCCGATATGTTGATTGTCCTAAAAAGGGAAGGTAATTTTCTAATGAATTAGAATGGTGAAAATGCAAGGTGATTTTCTATTAAGCTGTTCTGAGTAAAACTATAACAAACAAAAAAAAAATGAAATATTCTAGAAACGCTGAGAATCTAATTCGTGATATTCATGACGTAATGTTTTATATGCAACGGCTAAAAAAAGACCGAGTGTCTGCCACTAATTTTTAATTTTAGCAAACGTCCGGGCTATTCTGGATACTTCCGTATAAAACATTACGTCATGATTATGATGAATAATCTTTATCTCTTTACTGAAATAAAACAATGACAAAAACTGTACAAAGTAATAACGAGGGCTAGACTATACACTTATATAAAATGACTGATCTAGCAAAGATACCTCTCTCCCTTTTCTTGAACGCTTTGGATGCCATAACTATAATATGAAGTTGGAAATCGATTTAAACTACCTATACTTTAAACAAATACAACAAAATTGAAGCGAAGTGTAAAATTTTCTTTTCGACGACTTCACCAGCATTAAGCTTATTAGGTTATGCCTGTTAATAAAATACTTTGCACTAATACAACTATTTAAATATACAATACAAGATGAAGAACACGGGGTAAAAATATAATAGTTGACCAGGTAAAGGAGCTGCAATACCCTTCTAACTTTCATCAAACAAAGGTAAGATCGGACGAATGGACGAATATCAGTTAATTTAAAGGACCTCCGATAGGTAAATAATGAAGCACACGAGGTAAATATGTAATAGTCGACCTCGTAAGGGAGCCGCAATAGCCTTTAACTTTCATCAAGCAAAGGTACGAACTTGATTTCAAACTCGGAAACAATTATATTGTATAAATCCACCATGACGGTTTTTTATCGCAAAAAAACTGTGGACTAACCTGCTAAGAAAGCACCAGCACCGGCGAAGTTCATTTTCTCTTGGTTTTCTTCTTCTTTGTTGACAAATTCATCAGAAAGTTCGTTTGCACGAAATGAAGAGACAGAATGTTCAGTTAAGAAGGAGTACAACACGATGCGATCGCATTCGATCAGTGCTTTGTACCTGTCAATGAAAACAGAAAGTATCCCTCAATACTTATTTTCAAAAACGTGACTTAACTTAGACTGTATATCCAGGCTGTAAATCTTTTTTATTTTCTGGTTTACCGCCTGGTTTTTCTAATTCGATTTGCTTTCGAAAATCGTAAGGCAGCACATGCGTAATATGTCGATTCAATTAATGCGCCAAGCTAAAAGAGGTGGACTGGGGTTAAAATATGGTTACAAAGGTAATGGAGTCACAAGATCTGGTTTCCACTTTGTCTGACCGTTTTAACCATCTCTTTAAACCGGTATTGACATTTCCAAAATTGTCGATTCCCCTGAGTAAACTTTCTGTGGCCAGCCTTTTCCCCAAAAGCACGTTTCTCGAGTGGATATTCCCGAGTGGATGTTCCCGAGAACGGACGGCTGAACAAGAATAAATAAACTGAGGTACCTCTGATGTAACTTTTTGAACGCAATCTCATGTTTCTCTGACTCCCACGCAGTCTCCTTCTTCAACAACTCAACCTTTGAAAAAATGGTAAAATAATGACAAGATTTAAGAAGATTGATAGATTTGGACCAGACTCGAAAGAATTGAAATTCCAGATTTTCACTTAAAAGCAATGCTAATTCTTTTTTTTTTCTATCTATTCCCATTTTTTGATAAAATTATCTCGTATTTCATAACGGATTCTCCTTTCCAAATTTTTAAAGTCAAAATAATTACGCTTTGATTTGACTGGAGCAACAAACAAAGATACTGTTTTTGTTATGTTATTTACAGCTCACCGACATAGCACAGAGTAAAAAGGCAGCGCATAATAAGGACTGACGTGGAAAGGTTAATACCACGTTCAGATGTTATGGTTTCGGAAACAAGTGTAAACGTAAAAATTCGAAACGTTAAAAAAGAAGACGTTACAGAGCAAAACAGATCGAAACGGTTTCGCTCCACTTTTTTCATCAAAACGGAACTGCTCCGTTAACTTGCTCCGAAACGTTCCGAAACCAATATGAACACACTCGATCCGTAACGAAAATCATACCGGAGCGAACCAGAACAGTAACGTGTAAATGTGAACAAAGTCTAAATCAGGTCGAAAACAAAATGAAAATTTTAAACTTGTTACATGAGATCTAAAATACCATTCTCACCTTGCTTTGAGTCTCATCCTCAATATCAATTCTCATCTGTGGATCGATGATGAAGTCCTGGAAAAAAAGAAAATTCACCCCTGTATCAGTCATACAGTGTATTTCAAGCACCACGATCTTCATGTTAGGTTGAACTTTAGTACCAGTCAATCAATAACGGAAGATTTCCTTCTCAAAGAACTAGTTCGGTGGCGAAATGACCTTTCTTTTTATGTAGTGTAATATATTCATTGGTCCTTAGGTCTTCAAAACCTGTTTTTCTCAATCCGACAAATCAGGGGACAATTTTCTATGGAGGTTGAAGGGGGTAAGGTCATTTTGGTCTAGAGATCCTTAGAAAGTCAATTTTGACCAAAACTGATTGTTCCATCTGATAAAACTTAGAGTCGGCCAAACCAGAAAAATAACCCTATTTTGGAGTTCTATTCTTAAGGCTCTGTCAGCTTTGTAAGCCTGGAAAAATCTAGCTTTTAAAACCTGAAGTCCCAAGAGACCATATAAAAAGAACATGAAATAAAAGCCCATTACATCAATGCATGAAACCAGCGGTATTGGTTAAGAAAAATAATGATTCTTTTAATGAAATATTACTGTTTTACATCATTCAGGTCTTACTTCCTGTAGCAAGTGTTCGTCAACTACGTTTATGGAAATCACTTTACATATATGTGAAGAAATTTATAGAATTTCATATATACTACTTTTTACGGTCTCGACCCCGGACTAAATGCAGAAACTGAAGCTAAAGGACAACAAAAATCAGAAACGGTAGCGAAACAGTTTGTAAAAGTACGTTACATCATCTAGTTGAAGAGGCAACATAGCTCTAGAAATGGGATGGTTTGGATTTGATTCAATTTAGTATTTCCCTTAAACTTTCTTTGGTAAGTTTTCTAATGTTGGCTTGAAATTTTATCCTAAGCCTCCTAAGCCAAGTCTGCAGGAGGAATTTATAAATCATTCGTATAGAAAAGATATTATGAAAAATTTGACTCCAGTGAAAATTAATCGAATTAAAAGAAAAGTTTCTCAAAACAATTACTTAGCCAATAACAGAGAGTTGGTGGGAACAAAAAACTATACAATAATTAAAGATTTTTTCATATATCAAAATATTCTAAAAATATATGTCTAAAGGCCATTATTATTGATGTTTTTTAGAAAAACATGAAAAATCAAATTAAAAATTATTAGACTTTTTAAAGGTCCAGCGAGCAAGGAACAGGAAAAACCATCAGAAATTTCTAAAAACACAAAAAAGATTGATGGTTCAGATGATAGTGAATAAAAGTTCAGAATACTTTAAATGATGGCTGGACTACCTTTAACGATCTGCAAACTCTTAATTTTCACAATATTCAGCCGATCAGGACCAGGTATCAGGCCTATTTATAACAAACTTTAGATTTCATGGTTAAGGGAAGAACTAATTTACTTAAGGGAAACAAGAAGAGGGGTAATCGCCTGAGCTGAAAAAGGAAGCATAGACTTTTGACAATAATTCTCATAAATCTCAGTATTGAAATAGTTTTTATGAATTTGGCGGATGTATCTTGAAAAATCTTTGAATCAGTGGGTCATTTGATCAAAAGCCCTCTCAATGAGAAGAGAAAATTGATGTCTATGGAGGGAGTAGGTGGCAAATATCCCAACCAACGCCAGCGCAAATAAATGTGCCTGATAAATTTTCTTATTGTTTAAAAGGACTTTGTCTTATTTTGGGCAAGCGAAGCTTGTTTTAAAAATAGCAAATTAAGGTATGTTGACAAAAGCTATTGATCGGGACAAAAAAGTATAGCAAGCTAACCAATCATTTATTATTAGCCGGTCATTGAGCTTGAAAGCTAATAATGATAAACATATTTTCAAGGTGTGGTCCATGGTGCAGTGATGACGAATGAGAAACGATTGATCGATGATCTACTGAGGAATTACAACAAACATGTCATACCAAGACATAATTTCACAGAATTCCCAATCGAAGTAGAATTGAAAATACAATTGCGTAGAATCATTGAAATGGTAAGAATTTAGAGATATTGATTTAACCTCTTTTTTTTGACTGTGGTTCATGACCAACTCCTTGCTGAAAATCGGTTGGTTAATGTTCTGGTAATCAATGTTCTTCGCTCGTAACATTTTGCGTGTCGCGATGTGTCAGTGACTAAATCAATTGCTTGAGAATAGTGTTACTTTGAATTGAATAACAAGTTGTTTACCTAGAGTGGTTTTAGTATCAATATGGGGCCGGCGAGAGTGGTGAATAAATAAAAGTTAAGTATGAATACCAAAAAAATTTGGAAGTTACACATTTTATTGACCGATAAGGAAAGTCAAATGCTGTCAACGAAGAGGGCCAACGTAAGGTACTGATATCTCTTTCTTATTATAGCGTGAAACAGAACAAAGCTTGGTGACAGACATTTGGTTATCACAGATCTGGCGGAACGATTTCATGAAGTGGGATCCGAAAGAGCACAGTGGTATCGAGTTTGTCAACATCCAAAAACAATCACTATGGTTACCTGATACCCTGATCATTAACGAGTAAGTGTGTGGCGTGCTACAGAAGGAATAAGGGTCAAATAATAGTGCAGGAGAAAAACTAAAAGTGGAAGTTTGACCAACCACACAAACGTACAAGTTTTTTATAAGAACAAACTATATAAGAACAAGCTTCGATGGCCAAAATATTAAGAACAAAAACAAGTTAAGAGCATTTTAAGGCTTAATGGACTCTTAAACAACCAATTTCTTAGGAAATTGCACACAAATACTCAAAAAAAGGTGAAATTAAGAATATTTTTAGACTTAACACTCAAAAACCTGAGAAAATCCGAAGGCTTCAGAAAGTTTGGATATTCTTATCAAAAACGTGTATGTTCTTAAGGCAGTCAATTCTATCGTTGACAGGTTTTACTTTTGCCGAGTAGGAAAAAGGGAGCTAGGAGGTAAATGTAGTGCGACCTTGTGACTAACAATGGTAAGAAGAAAGACAAATTCAAAATAATGAGAGGAAGCATCCTTGCTGATATTTTGACTTTCCTCATTTTAAGAAACAGATGAAAGGTCATTTAAAAACGAGAGAAGAAAAATTATGGACGAACGCTTAATGGAAGCTAATTGCAGATAATGACTCTATTCTGAGAATTTTAATTATTCTATTGAGAGTAGAGAGACATCCTTCATCCTTCTTTGCAACATCAGTTTAAAGAGAAGGAAGAGATTAAATAGCATCTCTAATACCTCGCTTTAAAACTAGTGCAGAAAATAGACATCGTATGAGGTTTACGCTAATCAGTATAGTCTGGTAAGAAAAATCTGATAAAATGGGATGTTTTTGTCTGTATTCCCAGCTGCGCACAACGTTGTTTCAGCGTTTATCTAACGTTCACAACGTCCATATAACGTTAGATGAACGTTGAACCAACGTTGTGTGCCAGCTGCATTTAGCTAGTTGCTAATCCCTAGCTGCTGTTGCATCATTTAAAGCAAAAAAGATTCAAGCTGTTTCCTCTGAGGTTGTTTACGAACAAAACGTATATCTATTTAGTTCGAAAAGTGACTCATTAGAAAGTCAACAACAACAACAGCTAGAGAAACCCCACCCAAGTTTCTAAATTCCTGCTAGTTTTAAATAACAACAAATCTCAAAAGCCCTATCTCAAAAAATGACGAGAATCATTCTTACTATTCTTCAAAAATATAAAACATCATAAATTCAAGTATTACCGACAGTTTACTTTTATCGGCGATCCAAAAAATATCTACAATCTGATTGCTTAAAAAGAGTACAATATATCGTGTATTTTACATGAACAAAATTTAAATTGACGAATGTTGTTGCATTGTAGCGGTAGTAGCAATCTGACGTAATTTTGCTATAAAATTGACCCACGTTTTTTTCCAACATAAAAAGTGCATTTTTTGGGTCACCGATAAGCCAGTTATCAGAAATTCGCTCTTACAATACGTACAATATGGAAATGTTTCACTCGTTCCGGATTTTCCGTATATTTTCCTCGCCTAAAGGCTCTGAAAATATTGTACGGAAAAATCTCGGAAATCGTAAAAAATTTCTCATATTGTACTAGCAACTGTCCAATAACTACTACATAATGTAGGAGAATGTCGACTAAGATAAGATATATTCTGGTTTATGTTTTGTTTCTTATAAAAAACCTCATTTCTTTAGCCTGAGCAACGCAACCAATCAACATTTCGAAGACAATTCTACGTACGTTAATTTACGTTATGACGGCGTACATCAGACGTATATCCCTCTCATCATCCCAACCTCGTGCGCGTTAGACCTTAGTACGTTCCCTTTCGATGAACAGACGTGTTCTATCATGTTTTCAGCATGGACGAGTGACGAATCACGAATTCGGTACGTACATCGAGAAAAATTCCATAAAGGAAGCTATACAGAGAGCAAAGCATGGGAATTGCTATCAGGAAACATTCGAGTGACGAGCACGAAGTACGAGTGTTGCATAAACCCGTTTTCAGGAGTTGTATTGGAGATAAAGTTACGGCGAGTTTCGTTATTTTATGGGATTATTTTGCTTTTTCCCGTCACAATGGCTTGGATTCCCATTTTGTTAGGTTTCGTTGCTCCAACAGCGAGCGGGGAACGAATTTCGTTTAGTATTAGTGTACTTTTGACGCTTGTTTTTTACATCGAAGTGGCAAATAAAGCACTACCACGGAGTTCGAATCATATTCCACTTTTTGGACAGTATTACGCAGGGGTGGTCGTTGTGATTGTGTCCTCGACCCTTGTAACGGCCGTTGTAACCAAATGTTTTCATAGCCGCCATTACGAAATGGGTTCTGACTTCAACGGATTTCAGAAATTTTTGTTGACCGTGGGATCAAAGATTCCTTACATTGGAAGTAAATGCGAACGAGTGATCGATCTGAAGAAGAAAACCGTAGAAGCAGCTAAACTACGTCGCAAAACATTTCACGATATCTTTCTGTCTATGTCAGAAACGGCTTTCCAAACAGCAGGAATGGATGTAAGTAGCGAGGAGAGATCACCAGGGTTGACAGGAGATGAGGAGAGAATCCATCGAGTTATCAGGAGAGTGCAACAAGTTTCATTGGATGAAGGATTCGTGGAAGAGAATGGTGAACAATCAAAAAATTCGAAAGCCAATCTGCGCAGACGCGTTGAAGATAAATCAAAACAACAACAAAGTGACGTCACTTCGCAACCTAGTGGTAATTTACACGTTACAGAGCATCGAAAGAAGCTGCAACGTCTTCATTGGATATCGAAATACTTGGGAAAGATAATCGAGACAATGAGACGTAGAAGAAACAGGGATATCGAGGCAAGTAAACAAGAACAATATGCGAACGCGATAGTGGATTTGATTGATCGTCTCATGCTGATCCTCTTTACATTGGTGTTAATGGGTTGGTTTGCATTGACTATCGGATTATCCTTATGGAGGATGACGCAACATGTGGCCCATGATCATTAATTAAAAGACCAAACGATTTTGAAAACAACGAATATAGCACTTCGATATAATTGACATTTAAAAGTTAGTTAGAGTGTTTCGAGTTTTATGATAAAGTAAAACAGCCACAAAAAGATTGAGCTGTTCCCTTTAATATCCATACCTATAAGGGTAAACAAATCTTTTCAAGCCGAAAAAATTCGGAGATTGTGCGGATATCCTCTGGTAAAAAAATTGCGAAAGACTCATGGAAAAAAGAGTACTATTGCTTATGAAAAATTCAGGTCCCTGGAAATTCCATAAAGAAATTCTTGAAATCCTTGGAATATAAACGAGCATATCATTTCACCTCCGGAAAAAGGAAAAATAGGTAGACGATACGTGATCCAACCCCTTCGAAACAAGATCAACTCAACTCTGGAAACTCATAAGAAATTCAAAACACTACCTTAAACTGACAATCATGTACGAATTTCACTGCGGGAAGCCTCAAGTAAACTTAAAAGAATTTTTAACTTTAATTAGTTATAACGTTTCGAAAAGGATCTCTGAGCATCCGAAAAATACGTTATTTAAAATATTTTTCTGCATCACTACTCGTATTTTTGGAGAGACTGGTTCAATTTGGGAATCTGGACCTCGGGTTGAAAATTTCTTTTGAAGAAGTTTATAATCATATCATCTATTTGCAAAACCTCAAGTTCAGTGGTATAAATGGTTTTGGGTTTCAATGATTTTGAATTTTCGAGGATTAGAGTTCCCCCTGAGAGAGAACATGCGACTTGGTGTTAAATAAACTTTTGAATTCATTTATGTCGGCTCAACATGTCCCTAAAATGACATATTCTTTCCAAGACTGACTTTTAAGTATCTACTAGGGGGGGGGGGGGGGGGGGGGGGGGGGGGTGGGGGGGCGGGGGGGTCAAAAATTTTTCCCACTAAAATTTCATGTCTTTAGGGACATGCCTAATCAAATTCTGCAAATTCAGGCATTTTTTTAAATTGTCAAACCTTTTGATGCAACGCTCTTTTCAGACATTGAGGTTCAAACAAAAAACACTTTATTTTACGAGACAAGCAGGTTTTTTTGCGACTTGCAACACTCTTGGATGCGGCGCTAAATAGAGGAGATTACTTGAAAGAAACTCTTGTAAAAAATTTGAAAATGAATGTGAAAAACAGTTTTTTAATAAGTAAAAAAAAAATTTATAGCAAACAGATACGAAAGCAATCACATTTCAAATAAAGCCTTAGCAACACGTAAATAAATAACATCATAGTCATATGGCAGAAACTAAAATTATGCTTTAGAATAAACATAAAAGAAAGCAAAACATATTGATTTTGTTAAAATTTTAATCAAGATGTTTTATCGAACATTAGTTTAGTCGAGTTTAGTCAACATTCTAATACTTCAGATAAAAGAATATGTAATAAGCTGTATACCGAATGACAATGAAAAGAATGTAGTGTACAGTACAGCGGAGTGAGAATGAAGCATATAAAAAGGCAAATATATGTTAAACGGCCTTTAAACTGCTGTCAGCCATTTGGTAATTAATGTAATCTGAAAACTTTCAAAAGGTATATGTCATCCTATTATACGCATACCCTGGTTATTTGTAAAAGACATTCATCACTCACTACCGGTGCCAAATTTGAAAACGGCATATCGAACGGCTTATCATTGATTGGGTAATTATAATACACGATTTTTTTAATAAGAATAGTGTTTTTCCAATTCATCATGGATAATCTTAACTTTCTGGGGAAAATAATCCTGAAATATTCTTACTGTATTCTTTTAGGCTAGAATCAAAATCCAGCCTAAATCTAGCATGCTATACATATCTCAAGCTAAAATTTAGCACTTTTGTGAAACATTTTAGCATTGCTGGGGAATTAATGGCAGTTTAGGGGTAAATTGCTCTAAAATTGGAATTCTTCGGTTCAGCCATGGTCAGTCCTTGATGGTGGTATTCTTAGCATATTCTTGTTTTTTGGCTAATTTCATCATGAATATTCTTGTAAAGTATATTCTTATAAAAAAAAAGCGTGTGTTTCAACCTGAATTCCTCATAATGGGAGATTTTTGGCCGTGAACATTTGGATCCATGTAGGCAAAACTGATATATTTTTAAGGACCAAATATAGGTATAATTTGATAATTTGATACTGATTATTTCTGAGATATATAGTTGGGTCTGAAAATTTGCGTAACTTGGGATAACTCTCGTTTTATCATTACTAAAGTCTATTCACGATAAGTGTGCACTAAATTTTGCTTTGCTTGTTATTTCTCAACCAATGCTTCAATCTTAACCAGCTACATGCTGAATGGACCTACCTGAAGATTGATGTAATAAGACAATTGAAAAATGGGAACAATAGTATGAAAATGCAGAATAATACGAGAACAACTCGAGAAATTCATGGAATCCGGCGATTCTCGGCTGTTCTGGCGATTTTTAGAAAGTTCCTGTACCAAAGTCAGTTTCATGCTTAATCGTGGAAATTCTTATAAATGATGTTTTTGTTTGAAAAAAACAAAGACATGAAACGAAAAAATCCAATGAAAATCTGCAAAAACGGAAATTTCCGGCTTTTTTGGCCGGAAAAAACATTTTCTCAAAATTCGAACTCGGTCATGATTTGAACATTGCGAATACGCATCATTCTGCAAAAAATCAGAGAAAAATAAGGATGAATATTCGAGAAAATGTCAAAAAAAACGGTTTTTCCGGCATATTTCCGGCATATTCGGCCGGAAAAAAATGTTTTTCGAAAATCTCGCTCCGTCACATTTTAGGTATTGTCATTTTGCATCAGTGTGCAAAATTTCATAAAAAAATATAAAGTACAGCTCGAGAAATTCAAGAAATACTGTCTTTCCGGCGAAAATAAGGTTGTTCCGGCCGGCGATTTTTGAATAGTTTCCGGCCTTCCAAAAAAAATTTTATTGAAAATTGAAACATGCTTGATGGTGGGCATCGCTATTAATAATGTTTTTGAATGAAAAAACAACCAACTATAAGGAAAAAGTCCAATGAAAATCCAGAAAAACGGCGATTTCCGGCATATTTCCGGCATTTTCGGCCGGAAAAAATTTTTCTCAAAAATCGGACTCGGCCATGTTTTGGGCATTGTTAATACGCATCTTTGAGCAAAAAATCAGAAAAACTAATGATAAAATCTCGAGAAAGTGCTAAAAAGCCAGTTATTCCGGGATATTTCCGGCATTTTCGGCCGGAAAAATTTTTCTTCCGAAAATCGCGCTCTGTCACATTTTGGACATTGCCATTTTGCATCATTGTGCAAAAAATCAGAAAAAACTAATGAGCCAATCCCGAGAAAAGCTGGCAACAGACGAACGAACGAACGAACGAACGGACATGGGTTAATATAAAGGACCTCCACCGGGGTACCTGGAGGTAGGTCCAAAAAGTTTGGTATCGTTGGGAAGGTAGGAAGGAGCTTATTAATTTACTGTTAGTTTTTTTCCGTGATATTTGAAAAGAACATGAAGAAAAATGAAGAAGCAAAAATTTAACTTTTTATAGCCGTATAAACGTTATTATTACATCTTTGGAAAGCTTAAAGCTATATACTTTTACTAGGAAATATCTATAATTTGAAATTTACAATATTCAACAGAATGAAAAGTAGATTGACTGATTTTTCTGAAAAGAAATTTCTTACACAATGTAAAATTCCGGGGGTGACAAAGTGGTTTCTTATGGGATGCAGTAATCACCAATTGAATATTGCAAATTTCAAATTCGTTCGTTCGTTTGTTCATTTGTTTTTATTATTTTTTGCACAATGATGCAAATTGGCAATACCAACAATGTGACGGAGCCTGATTTTCCGAAAGTTCTGTCTTCGAAGAATACAGAATAACTGCCTACAAATAGGTTTTTTTGGAACTTGTGCAAAATCGCTTCACTAGTTTTTATTGATTTTTGGCAAAAAGACACAGGACAAGGTTTTCTAAGAGTTGCTGAAGGAGTTTGGAAACTATTCTAGTCGCGAGTTAGGGAGTTGCTAGTTTCGAATTGGGGAGTTGCTAGTTTCGAGTTGGGGAGTTAAAAAATTACCGGCTACCGAAAAAGAATAACATACATCAAAAGTACGATTTTGAAAGTAAATGTAATACGAGAGTAATATATAACACATATAATACGTATAATACATATACCACCTGTAATATGCTTGCTTGCCTTAAAAACGTGCGCTGAGAGCATGGAAAGCTATTTCCTACTGTCAATTCATATCCATTTATATTTCCTGCATCACATTGAGTATAAATATAATTCTTGATTAAAGTGACTTTAGAACCATTGTATTTTATAATGTGAGCAAAATTTTTATTAAAAAGTGTCAATTCCAATGATAAAATGACAAAAGAAAGTGTCATTATTTTTCTAGCCCTATAAGCCATCTCTACGAATTTTTTGAGGCTAAGATGACTGTCAACTTATATCCTTTTATACAATAAGCATCACTTGCAGTATGATCAATATTTTTTGGGGAATTTGTTTGACAATCATTGTATTAGAAGATTTTGTCAATATTTTTACAAGAACGTGTCATGTTGTCAGCATTATGACAATGACATAAACAGTACTAAGTATTTTGGCTTTGCTAGCCAGCACCTTACCATTTTCATGATCTTAAAGTCAATAATATGTTTGGTACTGGCTAATTTTAAATTGTACTTTTGGGCTACATTGGTTTAAATTAGAAAATTTTCGGTCGCCGTGAAGTTTTACGAACTCCCCAACTCGAAACTAGCAACTCCCCAACTCCCCAACTCACCAACTAGAACATTACCTAGACTCTTGCTGAAGCTGTTTTTTCCAAAAAAAAATTTATGTGTGAAAATCGAATTTTCTTATTTGGAGAGACCCCCTTTTGTCATTTTTAGGGAAAATGAGCATTTATTATTGGCTTGCTAATTTTTTCTATTTTTTTTTAGTTTGGATTTTTTTACTATTGTTTCTAATTTTTTTCTGTTTCCTTATTACATAACAGTTGCTGAAACTGTTTTTTCCAAAAAAAGAATTTTATGTGTGAAAATCGGATTTTTCTTATTTGGGGAGATCCGCTTTTGTCATTGTTTTGATATAACTCCACCAAGTTTATTAATCATACTTTCTGTCATAACATGTCACGATAACTTTCACTGATAGCGCGCCCTTTTTCACTTTTTTGTTTTCATTTAAAATGACCGGAGGCCGGTTGGAGAATTAGAGAACGACCACCGCCTAACCGCCTATCGCCCGATGGGATTAACAAATAACGAGTGTGTAACTTGCCGCGCGAGTGACGTCAAACGCTCCATCGTTTTGCCACTAAGCTGGTCTTCTTCGTTCCAGACATTCGCGTGTGTTTCACTATGGATTTTTTTTCATATTTCGATTTAAAAGCCTACTCAGTGTGAAAGAGAAATCGTGTATCTTTTATTACGCCGTTCATTAACTCAAATCAAATTACTTTGGAGGTTCGGTGAAATTGGTGGCCGAATTGCTGTCCCATGTTTTGTCAGATAGTCCCAAATTAGAGCAGTTGACGGTACGGTATAGTCATTTCAATAAAGAATTGGATTACATTGTTACATAGTGGAAGAAAGTAGTTAGTCAAGGTGAACCAATCAAAATAAAAAATGATCACAGTTATGAGTGGAATACTACAAGGTAGTGTTTTGGGACCATTGCTTTTGTCTTGTACATAAATGATCTGCCTGACAATTTTATTTCATCTATACTACTTTTCGCAGATGACAAAAAGCTTTTCAAACGGGTCAATAAGTGATATAGAAAAACTTGAAAAATGGTCTTAAGATTAGCTTTTGAGATTCCACCCCGACAAATGCCACGTCCTTAGACTTGGTAAATTCGCAAATATCAAACATGCTCACCCGTATAGTCTTGCGGATAATCAGCTTGAGCATGTATTCGAAGAAAAAGACCTTGGTATACTGATTGATGCTGAACTATCATTTGAACAACATATAGCCAAGCAAGTCAACAAGGCTAACACTATGCTCGGGGTCATCAAGCGAGGTTTCATCAGCTTAACTCCAGAGATCCTCCGCACTCTACAGCTGTCCGATTTCATCTGGAGTATGAACAATTAGTTTTGTCACTAGGGAGTGCGAAAACGCACAGCAAGACTGGTCCTAATGTGCCGCAACCTCTCGTATAGCGAAAAACTTCGAAGACAGTTCTGTGAATGGTCCAAGTCTACAAACATCTCGACTTTTATTGTCACATCTAGAACAAGTGAAACTACTTTCTAACAAACAACATGGTTTTACTAAACCACCGATCAGCAATAACACAACTTTTAAACTGTCTAGATGTGTGTACCGAAGACATTGCTAACGGTAAAGCTGTTGAAGCAGTATACTTTTTTCTATAGACTATACCTAGTATATAGAGATGTTCAGCGGCGCGCAACAAAAACAGTCGAATCGTGTAGGCGACTATGTAATGAAAGCAGACTACAAAGAATTGAAATCCCAAGTCTACCCTACAATATAGGCAAGATAAGTTTACCTCGATTTACCTATCGATAAGTTATCTTGAGATAAATCCCATGAATGGTCGTTTTATTTTTACATAAGTGTTCCCGTTTCGTATCAGACACATGTTTCATATCAGGACAGTGTCTGCCTATTGTTATATTATTCTGATATAAGCAAAAAAAAGTTTTTATTTTCCTCTTTTTGACCAATCTTGCTCCACATCTGTGTCATTTCAATGTGAAAAAGTTTGTAAACTAAAATTGATGAGCAAGCAGGCGATATCACTCTTATTCAAAAACAAAACCTTTTGGGCCAAAAAGTCCCTGATAATGAGGTTTCTTGGACTTTGTGTGAAATTACTTCATTAGTTTTTTATACATAAAGATGGAGGGCAAGGTTCTCTAAAAAGTGGCTGAAGCAGTTTTTTTCTAGAATTTTTTTTGGCCGTAAAAATCGGATTTTCTTATTTGAGAATATGATTTTCGACCGCCGGAGGCGGTTTCTTTCATAGTGGTACCCTAATCTCGTTTTGCCTTGGCTCATTACTTTGTCTGCCATTTACTTTCGTTTTTTTTAACTAGATTACCCAGGTGTTTCTCTTTTTTTTCCCTGAATGTCTTTTATTCGGAATTGAATAATCGAGACATGAAAAATGACTATATTGTAATCTGTTTTCAATGAATAATCTAAAATGTACTGGAGATGACATGTAGGCGTTAATAATGTGCGCGCGCTCTTTCGGGAGCGTGATGCGTGATGGAAGGCGGTCGTTTCAGTGTGGTTTAGATCCACACTGTGACCTAGTATTAATTTCGCCTTAGCGAAAGTATTACGATAGGCATGGTGCGATATCGGACGAAAATTTAGAAAACGAAAGTACTTGATACGGTGGACGAACTCACTAAAATCAATTTACAAATTACACGCTCGTATAACCACGGAAGATCTTCGCAGGTTTTCTTTGGATTACGTCATTATGTCTTTGTGTCTTTAGCTTTACAGTTTTGATTTTTCTTTATTTTCTTTTAAGCATATACTTTATAAGAATCAAATTAATAACTCTTGATAGACGGTGATATACCTTTCGGTAATTAGTTCTTACAAAGTAAACAAGGGATGGGGCACAATATGAGCATATTTATTTTTCTTATAAGCATATACTTTATAAGAATCAAATCAAAAACTCTTGATAGACGGTGACATACCTTTCGGTAATTAGTTCTTAAAGTAAACAAGGGATGACGCAAAATAAGAGCATATTTATTTTTCTTATAAGCATATACTTTATTAGAATCAAATCAATAACTCTTGATAGACGGTGATATACCTTTCGGTAATTAGTTCTTACAAAGTGAACAAGGGATGGGGCACAATATGAGCATATTTATTTTTCTTATAAGCATTACTTTATAAGAATCAAATCACTAACTCTTGATAGACGGTGATATACCTTCCGGTAATTAGTTCTTACAAAGTAAACAAGGGACGGCGCACAATATGAGCATATTTATTTTTCTTATAAGCATTTACTTTATAAGAATCAAATCAATAACTCTTGATAGATGGTGATATACCTTTCGGTAATTAGTTCTTACAAAGTAAACAAGGGACGGCGCACAATATGAGCATATTTATTTTTCTTATAAGCATATACTTTATAAGAATCAAATCAATAACTCTTGATAGACGGTGATATACCTTCCGGTAATTAGTTCTTACAAAGTAAACAAGGGTTTGTACAATATGAGCATATTTACTTTTCTTATAAGCATTTACTTTATAAAAATCAAATCAATAACTCTTGATAGATGGTGATATACCTTTCGGTAATTAGTTCTTACAAAGTAAACAAGGGATGGCGTGCAATAAGAGCATATCTATTTTTTATAAGCATATACTTTATGAGAGTTTTTAAAAATTAAACAACAATTGTTCTTAAATTGGTCTTATTTTTTTAGCGATCTTAAGCCTCGTTGTTCTTGTTAAATTGTTTCATCAAGGCTCGATGTAAAGTAGATTTCAGATTAGCTTCATCTACTTCTTGTTTTTCCCATGTAGTTCAAATTCTAGGCGAAATTTTCGACTTCAAGTCGTCTTGTATATATATTGTATTAATCACTTTTGAATTGCTTATGGCATCTACTTTTCTCCACTTTTTATCTCGACGTTATCTGTTCAGATCAAACAGATCTAAGCAGCAGCAAAAGGTCTACATCGTACATTTTTATTATAAAGATTTATTAACCGTTAGGAAAAAGTGGCTAGAGACAAAACACTGAATGACGGAATGCCGGAACCGGAATAGCTGTTCCGGCCGGAATAGGCCGGAATAGCTATTCCGCAGAATATGATTTTATATATTTTTTCCATAATCACCTATAATCAGCAATCGGCTACCTCATTGGCTGTTTTTTCGTATATAAAGGAATGCACTCGCTTGTAAAATCATCCTAATACACCTTTCCCGGGGTGTTGTTTGGGATTTTATGTTTGAGTGTTTCCCTTACATCATATAAAACTAAGATAGAACTAGAAATAGAATTACATGAAAACGAGACCTGGCTGTATATAGAGGGCTGTAGAGGCCTCAATTGGTCCCACCAGGGAACTTTACCAGACTGCTTAGTCGGCCTTGAGCAAGGTATAAATAGCCAGAAAAAGTCCCCGAAAAAGCACTCCATTACCTCCATGCATGTTCCACATCCAAGGTTCGGGGGTTCGGGTCAAAGTCCCAATTTTTGACCAGATTTTAATATTGATCTTGTAGAAAAGTGCTATAACTATTACTGAAGTGAAGTGAATCCGTAATCATCGAACGTCATCACTGTGAAAAAAATTCTCAAAAATAATCATTCAGTCAAAAGATATCAAACAAAGTTATAAGCTGATTGACGTCTAAAAACGCTGTTTTCTGCAGTTTTTTGCTGTTTTTTGGGGTCAATCACTTATTAACTTTGTATCATAACTTTATATTGAATAAATATTTTAATGAAATTTCTTCACAGTGATGATCTCTTAAGATCAAAGAATCTCTCCAGTGAAAATGAAAGTTATAGCACTTTTCTACAAGATCTTCATTTTTTTCTTCTTCATTTTCATCTTCATTTTTAGAGTTTTTTTAAAGATTTTTTTATTTCAAATTGTTCCACTCACTAATATATTTCCAATGATACCGAATTTATAAAGATTGAAGAGTTCCTTCAAAAGTTATAGGTAAAAGAAAAAAGAGTGCACACTTATCGTGAATAGACTTTAGGATGATTTTACAAGCGAGTGCATTCCTTTATATACAAAAAAACAGCCAATGAGGTAGCCGATGGCTGATTATAGGTGATTATGGGTGATTATGGGTGTTAATGGGTGATTATGGATGATTATGTACATAGAATGATATACCCTCAGGGGTGATAAAAGAGAAAGATTATTATATTATTATTATAATAAAAAATCTTATTCCTCGGAATAGCTATTCCGGCCTATTCCGGCCGGAACAGCTATTCCGGTTCCGGCATTCCGCCATTTAGTGTTTCTCTAGCCGGAAAAAGTGAAAATTCTTTTCTGATGAATACTACAGAAAGTTCTCTCTCCTTTTTTTTTGAAGCGGTCGTCAACAGTGTGTTTGAAACACGCTGACCGCAGGGTCCACATCATGAAGTAGTAACTATACCATTTTTACCTTTCTTAAGACAGAACACGATTTTTCTTGAAAGTCAACTTGTTGAAAGTAGCAAAAAATTACTTCATTTGATTGCTTCATCTAACTGACTGACCGACCGCGTGGTGTGTTGACGAAAATTGGGGAGACTGGGGAGTCAATTCTTGAAAGTGGAGATTCTGGCGCCTCTTGTCTTTCAGCGCCCCCATACCATAAAAATTGGCAGTTTCATCCCTACCCTGCAACCACGCTACTGGTTACAGAGGGTGGCGTAAACCCCCCTAGTAACTCAACTCAACAAGCTATATGCTGAATGGGCTAATGAAGGCTAATGTAGAAAGAAAATAAAAAAATGGCAATAATAGTAAGAAAATGCAAACTAAAAAAATCAGAAAAAATAGCAAGCCAATCATGATAAAAGGAATTTCCCCAAATAAGAAAACCCGATTTTCAGGCTTAAAAATTTTTTTCCGAGAAAACAGCTTCAGCCACTGTTTAGAAAACCTTGCCCTCTATTTTTCCGCCAAAAATCAATAAAAAACTAATGAAGTGATTTTACACAAATTCCAAAAAAACCTATTTGTAGGCAGTTATTTTCGGCCCAAATTTGCCCAAAAGTTTTTTCTTGCAAATCAGGCCCCGTCACATTTTGAGTATTGCCAATTTGCATCATTGTGCAAAAAATGATAACGAACGAACGAACGGCTTTACAGAGAAAAAAAGCAAGTTTTGATGTATCTAAGCGCATTTCTTAATAATTAAAAGAACTTTTTCATGAACTTCTTCATGAAAATACTAGTAATAATAAAACGAGAGTTATCCCAAGCTACGCAAATTTTCAGACCCAACTTTATATCTCAGAAATAATCATTATCAAATTATTCTGGTCGATTCGTCTCTGATATGCCTATATTTGGCCATTAAAAAATATTAGTTTTGCCCACTGAGGTCCAAATGTTCAGGGCCAGAAATCTGCTATTATGAATACCCAAGTGAGTGGCCCAGAAGCTCAGAATATTCTAATCACCGTAAGAAACCGTCAAATGTTTTAACCGCACTAAGCTCAACTGTGATATTGCAATTATTTGTAGGCCTTATTGTAAAATTGGTAGGTTGAATTTATTCATTAAACTCGGAAACGCCTCAGGTATTTACCCGAGAAAGAGGTCTGCAAAATTTCAGCCAAATCAGATCATTTTGTAAAAGTCTCCAGGCTACCCCCAACAAGGAAATAAACGCCAATGACAAGATCATTTTCGCTCGTACAAGTCATACTACACGTTTATTTGACAATTTTTCTACCAATCACGCCTCTTAGTAATTTTTACTTATTAACCTATATCTCCTCTTGATTATACAGATCCAATGCCAAAGACTTTCACCATTTGGGTTCAGAAATTTTAAAGCAATGGCAAACAAAGCAATAGAAGCAGTTACCGATAAAACAAATGAATTGACACTTTCTGAAACAAATACTAGACCGACGTTAGAAGAAATTAAGGAAGACGTGAGGAGTAAATTTAATAAGAAAAAAGGAAACTTGAGTGCTATTTTCCGCAAAATCACAAAACAATATGATGGAAAGACATGGACAGGACGTGTGTCTGATTACAACAACACTGAAACGAGACGCCCTCCACAAAAAAGAGGTAAAATAACAGTCGATGATCTAGATAAAAAAAGAATGATTCGCTATCACTCAATCATAGTTTACTTTTACCTAAATTCTTTAAAGTTGAAGAAAAATGGCAGATCTATTCCGATACACCCAAAAGAAGTCCAGATTATGGTTGTGGGGGGTCTACCAAATGGAATAAATAAATATTACTTCGCGACAAATAATAACGACTATGTAGAAAGAATCAGAGAAATCGCTGAAGGTGAATGGACGAAGAAAATCGATGAAAAAGTACTTTTAGAAATCCGTAATAAACTTAAACGTTTACGCGCCGAATCAAGCATTTATCAACTTCTCGGTAACCAGTATCCTGAAGAGTTCAAGACTTTTCTCACAGATTTGAATAGTAAAAATTACGAATACATGACTAATAATGGTCCAAAAGGAAAGCATGCTGAAGAATATTTATGTGATAAGGCAAAAGCACTCGCACAATTTCATGGAGACAGTAAGTTAACATTCAAGATATATGGCAAAAGACGACCATGTATCACGTGTGCAGCAAGGATGGCGACTGAGAAAAAGGACCATGAGCAAAAACTAACGATAGAATACAACGAACACCACGGAAGATTTTTCCTTCTAACAACCAAGTATTTGTCAAGTATTGAGCAAGGAATTCGCATCGCCGAGATATTAGTAAACAGCTCGTCCTACATAACACAAAAAAAAGATGGTTCGACCGAGACAGGATACGGTACTGAAACCGAACGCGACGAGAACGAGAACGAGAACGAGAACGAGAACGAGAACGAGAAGGAGAAGGAGAAGGAGAAGGAGAAGGAGAACGAAAACGAAAACGAAAACGAAAACGAAAACGAGAACGAGAACGAAAACGAAAACGAGAACGAAAACAAAAACGAGAACGAGAACGAGAACGAGAACGAGAACGAGAACGAGAACGAGAACGAGAACGAGAACGAGAACGAGAACGAGAACGAGAACGAGAACGAGAACGAGAACGAGAACGAGAACGAGAACGAGAACGAGAACGAGAACGAGAACTAGAGAACGAACGAGAACGAGAAACGAGAACGAGAACGAGAACTATAACGAGAACGAGAACGAGAACGAGAACGAGAACGAGAACGAGAACGAGAACGAGAACGAGAACGACTGCTACTATATTGAGAGTTACGATTACGACGGTACTGACGACGAGCTGGACTATATAGACTACTCAGACTACTCGGACTGCCCGACATCGTCATCAACAGATAACGAAGGCGACGACGACGGGAATGACGACGACAATGACGAAGAGGACGACGACGACGACGACGACGACGACGAAGAGAACGTGGGCGTGGACGGCGAAAAAGATAAGGAAGAAGGAGAGCACGACGGAAACGATGTTGAAAATAAAGGCAAGAAGGATGTTTGGGTAGAAAAAACTGTACATAAAAGCAGCAGCAACACGTCGACGACATGACAGATTTAAATCTTAATGAAATGCAATTTTCCAACTAACGTTCTCGAGTGAAGAAAACCTGAGAAAGACATATCCCGCGAGCTTTATAAGGAAAGACAATCATCACAAAGGATAATTCAGGTAGCCCTCAAATGCTCTTAAAAATGGCAAAACTGGTAAAGCTCATTTGTTGGACCAATATTCGATGTTTTATTTATGGGTTTAAATTAAAATTGCACAAATTGAATTTTAACACTATTTAGGGGGGAGGGGTTTCAAGGGGTACTGAATACCGAAATACCGGCAATCTTTTCCCGGAATACCGGAATACCGGAGACAATTAATTCCAAATACCGTCACCGAAAAGTTTTACATTTCATTTTGGGCCTATTTCGCGAGAAAAGGTATTTCAACTGCAAGAATTGTTGATGAAATAAGGACTAAGGGATACGCCCTGTTCAACTGTTATTACATATTAGCTCAGTATATCAGACGAACGATATAATTTCCAAGTGCAACCATGGTTTGTGCCGACCGAAAAAAGATTCAATTTTAACACTTTTGTATTTGGCTAAAAGCACTATGTTTTAGAATGGTTTTACTATTGTAACTAAGAGTACCTCAAAAAGCTCTTTTTATGGATAAATCTTTAGTCCTAATTTGAGAATTAGGCAGTTCCTATCCCATCACCCTTCTTTGAGAAAAGGGCAATAGCATGTTTGCTTGACCAAGATTGGGGAGGCAAATAAAAAAAAACCCGCAGGGTTTAGGGAAACATTTTAACAAAAAACTGCAAGCGAAGCAAATTTTTTGCTACAATCATGGTCGTAATATTTGAGAAAAAAGGGAAATCCACCGGGAAGTTTTGAAACCACAATCGATTTGTAAGTGCTCTAAAGTAGGTTTGAAGGGTAGAATTTTAACACTAGACTTAAGACTTAAGACCTTAGGATCTGAGGATCCAAAAGTTCAATAATAGTCCAATAAGGCTCAGAATATAGCCTGGAAGTCTGCCAATCCCTCCCAAATTGAAATATTCGATTAAGTTAAAGAGATAGCCCAAAATCGACTTTCTCGCCAGAAATTTAAATCTTGAAAAACGTTAAAATAACCGGAATTCTCATTCTATTTCTACCATGATTGTAATTTACAGGTACGCTATTGTGGCTGAAAGTGTGTTTTGTGATGTGAAATTAGGGAAAGGGACTACAGATTTGTTTAGTCTGTCCATTTGCTTTTGGATCAAATTCTACTCTAATAAAGGAAAATGGCAGTTGTAAGTGCTTGAGAGAAGGTAGCAATTTTTTTTGTAAAAAGTCATTATTTAAAGGATATAACCACAAAAAAGTTGCCACTAGACTGACTAGAAGTGGAGCTGTTTCTAACCCCATGTCACCACGCTAAAGTGGTATATACATACTGCGTCAAAACTGATCGTTTTAGAAAACATGGGCGTAGTTTTCTAAAATTTAAGAAAGTTTAGCACCGCATGCGATTTTTGAAAGTCTCTTTATGAAGAAAACAGTTCGGAAAGATTTTAAAGTTACCGAAATACCGAAGTTTTACGAGTAAATACCGAAATACCGATGCATTTTTAGGCAATTTACCGTCACCGGTAGCATTTCAAATACCGGAACACCGTACTTTTTTTCTTAAAATACCGAAATACCGAACAGAAAAAAGGCCGATACCGTGTCACCGTAAACCTTGAACCCCCCCCTTATTCACCCTGTGCATTTTTGTCTAATGAAACCCTGTGGGCAACAATTACATAATGGGTAATGCAATAAACTTGAAATTCTGATAGTTTGCAGTCAAAGTGTAATTTACTCCGAGGTTAAATCTACCTGATCTTCCTGTAATCAACATTAACGATGCAGCCATCGCCATTCAAGATCACCAAAAGTACCTTGAAGCCAACTTTGAACTGGATCAAAAGCTAGCCTTTCATTGTCATCTTGATGAAAAAAATAGTGTTAAGCAAATCGAGGTATTGGGCCTATTCGTCGACTTCGTGAGTTCCTGCCCAGGGACTCACTCATCACGATAGAGAAAGAAAGGAGAGAAAGAACGCGGGAAAGGGTGGATGATAAGTTCTCCCTTTTTGTAGAACCAAATTTTTTAGACCTAGCACTAACACAGTTTTCACAAGCTGACAACGATGGTATGGTTCTCCGGAACCGACTAAAAATTAGCTTAGGTCATCTTCGGTAACAAAAATTCAGATATATTTAGCATATTTTGAAAACAACACTTCATTTCTTGGTGCATCGTTCTGATTAATCTAATGATAGACTTGCGATGTTTAATAGCCTGTATCAACTTGACATAAAACTTTGCATTATATTTAATCCTAAAACATTGTGCAGAATACCTCTTTAATGGCGACACGAATTTCAGCTTTACCGAAAATCAAAATTTTCTAGAAAAGGTATAAAAAAGTAGCACTTAATATTGATTTGTACTAAAACTGTTTTCCTATATTTTCTCGACACCACCGTCAATGCCATTTAGTACCATAAAGTACTACCGATTTTGTTCTCGAAAATTTAACAACACGGTACTAACCGGTATAGTGCACTAACTGCCTGACCCCCCCTTATTAAATGCTAATAGTTTTGAAATTTCAAATCCACGTGATATTATATGAAAAACATGAAATCAACAATAAGCTTACCGAAGCAGGAAGTTGTAAATAGCTTGGGAGTTCAGCATTTTTTCCTTTCAATTTACAGAACTCTCTCCTGAGCTTTCCGATGACAGTTTTGACGTTCTGTTTCTTTTCTTCAGCTAGCCGTAACTTTTTGTCGTGTTCTGCTTTTTGTTTCTCCAGTTCAATGCTAGAAAAGAAAAGTTATTTTCAAAATTGGTCATATAAATTACTCACTCTTTTTTTTATTAGAACAATTCTGTTAAAATAAAGGCTCAATAGCGTCAACGAATGAAAAAAAAATTGAAAATAAATCGTAGTAATAAGGTAGGAGAAGAACAACTTGATTGCCAAAAAAAAAGGAACGGTCGAGTCACAATAAAAACTTATAGTTCTTAAAATAGTTCTTATAAAAAAAGTTAAAATTCGAGCTTTGAGCTGAAAACTGTTGTGACGGAGGTTGATTGAGGGACGGAGGTTGGTTAGGGGTGGGTGGACTGATTTTGGGTATGATTCTATGTCATTCCAGCAGCAGGAGTACCCTTGAGGCGAGGAGAGGTGAATCAGAGATTATAGTAAGAAAGTATTTCTAGGGCTTTGTTTCAGGATTATTAATAAATATTGTTCATCTTTTATTTCGCACAACATTTAGCACATATTTTAATGTAACATAGATTGTGAACTTATCTTAAACAATCTTTCTCCATACTAACAAACAACATTAAAAGGCAAACAAACCTGTAGTGTTTAGGGTCATCGATATCATCTGCTGGTCGACTTTCAATTGTCTGTAAAAAAATATATTCTTTTATCTTAGGGTAATTTTTATAAACTTTTGAGGTGGTAAATTAATTTAAAACTCACTCTTCAGACAGGCAACTCTGCGTCCTAAAAATAATTTAGTAATTTATTCATTTAACTTTTTATTTTGATGCACGCACTTATTTTGTAAAATTATGGAAGACGATTGTCAATTTTTATCATATTTGGCATCAATTTAAGGAATCTTTATAATATATAATCTATACACAAGAAAAAACCAAGAAAACGTCACATCACCTTTGTTTTTATTTGAGTTCTTGTTTGTTCAAATTCCTTTAACTTCTGTTGATCCATGAACGAAAAAGTGAAGATATTCCCATCCTCACCAACACTCATCAAAAACTTGTTATCGAAACTAATAGCTATATCTCGAATCACCCCTGTCTGATTGTCATGCGCATTGATGAACCAATAGGAATCGAGCTTTTCGAACGTAGTTTTACGCATGTTTTGAACACGAATGGCGCCACTTTGTAACCCCATTGCCAAAAAGTCACCGTTTTTACTAAAACGAAGAAAATCATTATTTTACAGTAGAATTGCTCCATTGTACAGCATGAAAGTTTTATTTTTAAAACAATTTAATAAGCTACAGACTGTCAAAACCTACAAATCCCAGAATCGTGATAAGTTTTGAATATAAATCAGTTAGATTTTAGATTTTCTACGGGTGTATTAAAAGAGAAAAAACTTTATGGAATACTACGTGAATACTAATTTTTCCAATAATCTCTAGTAAGGAAAGCCCTCAGCTTATACCTGAAATTGATCGAAGAGACAGGCACATCACTGATTTCTGGAATTTTGATGGCTTTGATATTCCCCTCTTCCTTCTTCTCAGGTTCCTGTCCAAACTTCTTCATCAATTTCACTTGCTTCTCATCCATCTTCTTCTTTTCAACGGGGAATTTACATTCGTAGAAAAAGCCAGCATCCCAACCATCCTGCGAATTCAAACGGTAGTGGTTTATGGGATGAAAGTGTATACAGGATTTGACTTTATCTCATGTTTAAGCAGTAGCCATTTTTATCTGACGTTTGTTTAGATTAATACAGGAGAGGCTCCATACCTCAAATATATAGGGGAATTGTTCGCAGAACGGACCATAAAACTTTTTTGAGTTAAGGAGGCATTCGAGTTATAGAGGTTCGAGTTAAAGAAACTCCACACTTAAAAAAATATAAGAAATAGAGTTCGGCAACACAGAGTAAAACTACTCGAATCCTGTTAAAAAGTACATGAAAATTGTCCACATACGACTTTTTCTCAAGAAAAACCCGATAGTCAGGTTGCTGGACCTCAGGTTGCTTTAGAACACGTCTTTCAAGGCGACAGGGGTATAATCAAATTAAAATTGACGTGTCCTTTATTAGTGACGCGGCGAAAGAAAAATTGTTGACCATTTTAAGGCGAAAAGGGTCTGATTTTCCAATTTTACATCCTTAGAGAGCGATTTATTTCATTTTTGCTCATTTCGACCCTTACAGTGCACTTTGGAAAGCTTGGAAAAAAAACCCTTGAGGGCCGCACTTACGGTATGTCGTTTTCCTTGAATGCTCCCCCCGGGCTGAGAGAGTCATGATAAATTGTCTATATCTTAAAAAGCCCAAATGGAAGGAATGATACTGATAACAAAATAAAAAGAAGTAAAAATTCCTTCTCTTTGATTGGTCAGCTAAATTGCCGTACCATAAATAAACACTCTTGACTTTCAAGTATCACGCCTCGATCTGTGCTATTCAAGAACATCGAATAAATCATTCTGTGATTTTGTAAGCAAAAATTAACTATGACGTCATATTGGTCACTTTCTGCATTATTAACTCTTTTTCAATTGATTTTTACCCTATGAGATAAACCTTTTTTGGGGAGTTTCTAAACGTCGACCAGAAATGGCGACCACGACCAGCGACCACGACCGGCGACCAGATAAATTTGGGTTATCGAGTTTACCTGCTCTCTCCATCGTCGAGAACGTCCAAATCGAGTCCTGATGTGGCTTTCAAATGAATCACTGAGCATGTGGCTGAGAATTACTCTATAGCTAGAGAATACTAAAAGTGACTTTTGACGTTACCAGTCATTTTATAGACAAAGTGACACTTTTTGACAAAAATATTGATAGGGTAATTAAGTGTGATGCCTGTAAACTTTATTACACCAAATATTTTAATTATACCGAATGAGATGCGTTTAGTATGAATAGATAGAAATTGTCAGTAGGAAAAAGATGGGAAGGCCAGTTTTAGAGATATCAATCTCATCAATTATTCTATTGTCCTTACATTGTCAAAATGACTTATTTTGACAAAATAATGATCTGATGATCAAATATAAAGCTTCCTAAATAAATTCCAGCACAAATTTTGCCACTAACCAATTTGATGCCGAAAATACAAAAGGATACAAATTGACACTATATTCAAGCTCCAAGAGCGTTGAAATGGCTACTCTACACGTTTTGCACGTGGCTTTATAATCACTACATGTGAGACAGGGGTGAGCTTTACTCTTCAAGCCATGAATAAATGATCATAAGAGAGACTCTACGGTGGAGAAAGAGGAAAAACTCGATAACCGAAATTTATCTGGTCGTCGGTTGTGGTCGCTGGTCGTGGTCGCCATTTCTGGTCGATGTTTAGAAACTCCCCCTTTTTTGAAATCTACATCAAATTTCGATCCAACAATGTATAACATGACCTAGTTTATATTATGTGATTTTGTAAGCAAAAATCGACTATGACGTCATATTGCTCGCTTTCTGCATTATTAACTCTTTTTCAATTGATTTTTACCCTATGAGATAAACCTTTTTTGAAGTCTACATCAAATATCCGATCCAACGATGTATGATATGGCCATATTTGTGGAGGTTCACATTTCACCTAAGCTTGACCGTCCTGATGACGTCACAAAATCTTAAAAAGGCCTGGAAACGAGTAAAGGAGGTGGATAGAAAATGGCCAGTAAAACTTTTCCAAATCATTTGATGTTATATAACCATTTCCAAAAGGTTTTAGATTCTTCGCACTAAGATTTCTAAAAAAGTGGTCCCGCAACCTGACTACAATTCATAAACGGTTCTAGGAAATTTGCCCCCAAGAAATTTGCCTCCGGAAACCCTGAAACTTGGCCCCCGGAAATGTGACCTCCGGAAATGTGACCTCCGAAAACGTGCCCCCACCGAAAGCGTGCCCCCTAGGAAAAATGCCCCCATTGGAAAATTTTCTCGGGGAGACCAAATTTCCGGGAGGGGGGGGGAATTTCTCAGGTGCAAATTTTCTGACACTTTCATAAACAAAGGTGCTTAACAAGCGAAGTGAGGTTCGCTTACCAAGGTTAAGATGAAATTATCAGAAGAAGCGCATTTATAGAATCCTCTCAACACATTCCCTTTCTCATGAACTTCTTTCGTTTCTGCGCTATTCTCATCTTCGTTCTCCTCCTCGTCCTCTCCCTCTTCATTTTTCTTCTTTTCTCCTTCTTCACTCACTCCTTCTGTTTCTTGTTCTTCAGTGATTCCCAATGCTCGTTTACGGTCCATCTCTGCTTGCTTCTTTCGTTGCTTTTCTTGTTGTTCCTTTGATTTACGTTCTTCTTCTTCTTTTCTCTGAACGAAAACAACGGTGGAAATATCAAACTTGCGCTCGGTGAACATTAGTTTGGCATGCTAGACGACTAATATTAAGACATAGTAGAAAATAAGCAAAAAATAATGGAAGGGACGAATTATAGTTTATACAAACTGATAGTACCCCGTTTTTAAGATTATTGTATTATTACTGAAGACAAATATTACTGTATTACATGGATTATAAATGACTAAAGCCTAACTGGTTATCTACTTAAAGGCTTTCTTCACCGTAAAATGATACAACTCTCACTAAAAAATGCTTTATGTATTTTCGCAATAGCTCCGAACGAAAAGTACTTTTAAGATATCAAAGAAAAAGTTGTGGCAGAGAATTAGAGTAGATCGAGACTACATAAAAGTAAACGTAAAACCAAAAGTACCTTAAATTTGGTTTTAAAATGCACATGTTACAATATTTCGCGGCTACTTAATTTCGCGAAATTTAATACCGTTTAAATTTTTCAAAAATACAATATCGCGAAATTAAATACACGCGAAAAATTTTCAAAACAGACCGAAAATGTGAAATTTTTAAAAATGAAAGACAATGAAATTTTTGAGGGATTAGTGATATTTCTTTACTATAGAAATAGGTATGTTTACATCCAAAACGTTGTGTTTCAAGCGAAATCAGCCATTTTCTTTCTTTATTCCCACTTTTTGAAAATGCCCAATTTAGTGAATCGCGAAATTTAATACACGCGAAACACGTTTCCTCGAAAAGATTTCGCGAATCTCGAAATTTTGTAACAAAAGACGCGAAATTTAACACCATTAAAAGGTAAAGAAACACAAAAACAAATCAACCAACCAATAAGTCATCTTTGACACTTTCAAATTGGAATTTGTTGATCAATAAATCTTCTAAAGGTATTTGAAATGATTTGGCCGTATCAAACTTGCCAGCTTGTGGTGGTTTGAATTCAAACACTGCTCCATCTTTGCCGACTACCAATAATTTGCCACCCTACAAATGCAAGTCTAAATATACACCCCTGTCTCACAGCTTCGATGAAGCTTTTTCCCATAATGGGGATAAAATTTTCTATCGAAATCTCGATGGGGATAAAAATTCTATTGTTCCAAGGTTAAAAAATCCGGTGGGAATGGTTTTGGAGTGCAATTTTTAAACATTGAATTTCTAACGGGGATAAAATCAAAGTCAATTTTCCAGTGGGGCTGAAATTCAAGGGTATTTTTCCAACCAGGGACGAAATTTTTGCCAAATTTTCCAGTGGGGCTGGGGCTCCTGCGGGATTGTGACACAGGGGTGTAAATATAAAAGCTCTCTTGCAACATGATATGGTGAATAATTTTCAGGTACAAACCAACATACTTTGAAATGAAAAATAAAGAAGACTTAATTATGTTTTCAACTCCATTTCAAATTTTCCAAAGAACTGTTATTAATGTTCAGTAGAGCCAAGGAGCTTTAAAATTAATAGAGTAACCATTGAGAACTGAATGATTCAGATCCTCAGCTAGGAAATAATAAAAGCTATATGGCTATAGGTTACCTTGGTAACCGAGGACCATTCCAAAGATACGACGTGCGTTTCAACTTCTACAAAACCAAGCGGTTTGAAAACTTTGTCGATTTGAAAGAAAAATACGATGCCATCTTCACTCTAAAATAAAGATATGTACTTTTATGGACCTACCTGGTTATGCAATTAACACATATAATTGATATCAATCATTCAGAACACAAATAGTGACGATTTATTAAAATTAGTCGTTTGTTTCTTATAAAAAAATGTTTAGAAACCAAAATTTCATGCTCTTGAAATATTCTTTCATATTCAAGACTTCGTGAGCATAAAAAACATCTATCTCATCAAAGAATTGAGTAATTTGGCTAAGAATATTGATGTATGCTTATTAATAGTGATTCTTATAGATAAACATGCGTTTTTTAAGCCAAATTAATTTCTTTTGCAAAAATCTGCTTGAGCCATCTTTTACCTATGGTGGTACCCTACTTTCATGCAAAAAATCTGAAAAAATTAATGATCCAATTTTTCACAAGGTCCAAAAACCTGTTTTTTAGCCGTTTTTTGGCCCAAATTTGCCCAAAAATTTTTTTTTCGAAAATCGGGCTCAGTCACATTTTGGCCACCACCATTTTGCACCTTTGTACCAAATATTAAAAGATTCCTATGATTCAATCTCGAGAAAAGCTGGTAACGAACGGACGGACGAACGGACAGAGGTTAATTTATAGGACCTCCACCCCACCGGGGTAGGTCCAAAAACCGCTTAAGAAAGGAAGATATGATGACAATGTTAATAACTTGAAATCGCAAAATGCTTTTTAGTCCACCAAACAAAACTCGAACGCTCATGGCTCTCTAATTGGAGAGCTGTCTAAATAGTTTATATCAAATCCAGTATCACTGGTTATCATCCCAAAGTGATGGGTTTTCGGCGAATAAATGCGGTAAGTATTAGTCGAATGAAGCGGGTTTCCCCTGATACGACTCTAGTACCAGAAGCTCACCACAAAAAGTCTAGGTATAAGGCTGTTGATCAAAAACGAAACTTACACCAGTTGCGAGAATCTTTCCAGGAGTATCGATCACCATACACGTGACCGCTTTCAGATGTGGTTTAAACACTTGTGATAAGTGAAGAGCCACATTTGATGCGTTGGGATTCTTTGAAGTCCTCTTGTTGCTATTGGTGATGGTTAAGTGGCGAATGACTCCATCTCCGAAGCCGACCAATATGGATGAACAACTGGTATCGATCTGAAAACAAAACAAGAAGCCCAGAGGGCATGAAGGCCCAGCGAATAAAAGTATGAACTGAACAAGACTTGAGTTTATAGCAGAGGGGATTTGAACCTGGAGTCGCTAATACAAGCCATAGACGCCTTAGACCATTCGGCTATCTCTTATTTACAACAATAAGAAATAATTCATAATATTTAAATCTTATATACAGAGATGTTTTTTTCCTAACACGAACAACTGAACTGTTCACATGATAGAGAAATGTAAAAACAACTTTTTTTTAAAAGAACATCTTCCTAAAGAGAAGAAGGTTTGTTACGGTTTGTTACATTGTTTTTCTTAAAACGCACTACATCTGTTATGTTCTTATAGTTTTAATAGTTAATTGTATTTTCTCCTTTTATGTTTTTAACCAATAAAGACGATTTCAATTGTTTTTTATTCTGTCAATCATGTTCTAACAGCCAATCAAATCCTTCACAATCTGAATTAGCCTGTGCTTGAAAACGCCATATATGAAAACGCGTATCGCCTAGTAAATTGTTACACACTGACACCGGGCAGAATGCTAATGAAAGGCCCAGTACGCTAAAGCTAGCTGGGCCAAAAAGTAAAAATACTGTTGGTCTCACTTATTGTGTTTCATGCGTTATGCCAACTGATTTCAATACCAAAAGCAATTTAATAAATCTCGTACGGTAAAAGAATTCGCGGTATTTTATGTGCGCGCTTGCCTTTTGACTGGATGGTTGTTGACTCAGTCCTCATGAAAATCGACCACGTAGCGAGGACACCTCGACCACCTAGCACGGTCACCTCGACCACGTAGCGAGGACACCTCTCGCATCGCTAATCGCCCCCAGGTGACGGTCCGGTTCACGGTCCAATCAACCCTTAGGATGGATGTGAGTTTAGAACCTAAACATAAATCGTTAGCTAAAAAGAATCATTACGATTTGAAAAAAAAAGAGATTCGAGAAGTCTAACAAAAGACTTACCACTCTAGGAATCCAAATTACTGAATGTCCACTTGAGTTGAATTTCTTTTGACATAAAAGCTTCTTTGCAAAATAATCATACAAACGTACAGTCCCTTTAAGTAAAGAGGAATATTGAAAATAAAGTAAAATTTCTGAGTAATCCATGAGTTTCCGGAAGCCTTTTTAATATTGAGAACAATTGTGCGTTTCCAATTGTAAAAAAGTTGAGCATAAAAAGAAAAGAAGTTGTCAGAAAAACTTTGTAGCAAATGTACTCCACATTACACTGGAAGATTCACACGTGGAATACAAAAAGGTAAAGGTAAGGAATTCAGTTAAATTCAACAACAATGTAATTCTTCAAAAATGATAAAAAATCATCAGAGCTTACCATCTTCACCAGTAGTGGCAGCAACATGTGAGATGGGAGACATACTCAACGATAACACTTTACCAGAGTGGTATGAATGCATCTTCATTGGTGCTTGACTCTATTTGATGAGAAAAAAGACTCAGTAGAAAAGTCACTACATAGCGTCAGCCCCCCCCCTGCTGGTTGGGGGGGCAACACCCTAAATTTTTCCCAAAAAAGGAGGGGGCTGGATGTACACTACTTTTTTGGGGGGACCTATGTACTTGGGGGGAGCTAAAATCTCTCAGCCTAATAGTTGGCTTCAATTACTCAAATTGAAGCTCATGAATCTGAAAAATTTTCGCCTGCGGCCTAATATTTTTATAGAAAGTGTGCAAAATATTTTATCTTAAACTTAGAACTGAACACAATTTACATTGGAAAACCCTTTTTTACTAGATCAATTTTTAGAAATTGTCTAGGGTCAAAAGTCCTGGGGGCTAACAAAAAATTCATAAATCTTTGGGGGGACTTAAAACTCAGGGGGGACCTAATTTTTGCCTGGGACCTAAACCCAGGCTGACGCTATGCACTAACAAACACAGAAAATATTTGTCAAATGATTTTACATTTTTATCATTCATTGGACTTCAAACTATTAGATTAGGTACTGCTACTGTTGTTTTTTTCTTTGAACTGGTATGTTTGTCTTGCCCCAAAGTGCTGGGGAATACAAAGTTTAACATAATATTTATAAAATTTCAAGCTTACAGTGTGTGAAAATGACAAGTCTAAGCTCCAAATACCACCATTTGAATCCTGGAAGAAAATGAAAAATAAGAATTTTAATAGAGCCAGGGGGGGGTCATGCAGTTACTATCCGACACTATCACAATTACTACCGTGGTGGTCTAAATTTTCAAAATTTGAAAAACAGTTACTACCCAAAGGTAGTAACTGTAGTTGAGGGTGGTACCAAATTCAAGTCTGAAGAAAAACAGTTACTATCCATAGGCAGTAACTGTAGTAGCGGGTGGTACCCTTTCTCAAATTTGATGAAATTGATTACTACACAAAGTACTTTTTTCACTCTAAATTGCCTGATTTTAGCCCATATACCCTATTTTGGCGTTTTCAGATGTACAATTTCTACCCCCTGGAAATCCCCCACTGTTTATTAGGAGGCAACTGACTGTTTCTTTAGGGGAGTATCCATCTTCTGATATTTGTAAACACTTCTCTTTTTGGATTTTGAAATCAAATATTTTCAAAGCATTCGAAATGTTTCAACACTAAAATCGAATGCAGTTTTAGGCTCTATTCAAATCAAGCTTTAACTTTCAAAATGAAAGAAGATAACTAGGAAGTAAAGGTAAAAATCATTTTAAAAGAGGCTATTGGTATTTTCAAGTTTTGCCTGTAATCTGCTGGGCTAGGCGTGCCCCAAGCTCCAACCTTCCACAGGCAAAAATAAAAAAATATTAATTTTTTATCAATATACTTTCTTTAAATGATTTTGAAACTTTTTCGTAGTAATATTTTTTGTTCCCTGGAAGGTTTTCTCTCGAATGAGCCAAAAAATTTTGAATTTTGACAATTTTTCATTTTTCGATGACGTCATCATTTATGACGTCATTATGCCTTATATCTTGAGATATATGCATTTCCAGATATAGGTTGTGACCTTTTTCTTTACCATGCTCTTTCGAATGGAACAAAATTTTTTTTGAATTTGACGACTTTAATTTTTTGTTGCTATGGTAACCAATGTCATCATTTTCCATGGCAACAGGGGTGTTAGAATTTTGTAACCCAAAATTTTCTTGGTCCTTGAGGGGTCAGGGCATCAGATCAAAAGTTAGTTTGCTTGTAACAAACCTGTGCACACGAGAATACATAAGCCCCTGCACTACTATTCTGCCAGACTCCCGATAGTAACTTTAAAATGGGGAAATTTTGGGGTGGTTATTCATTTTTTTGTCAAGAAAACAGTTACTACCTTAGGTAGTAACTGTTAATAAGGGGTGGTACCGTTAAACTTTTTAAGGAAAACAGTTACTACCTAGAGGTAGTAACTGTAAAGGGTGGTGGTATGAGATTGTTAGCATCAAAAAGACACTACTCATGATGTCTTGTAGTAACTGTATGACCCCCCCCCCCCCTGATAGAGCGCAATTTTTACCTTTCTAATGCAAAACAAGCTACATGCTGAATGGACCTACCTGAAGATTGATGTAATAAGACAATTGAAAAATGAGAACAATAGTATGAAAATGCAGAATCATACGAGAACAACTCGAGAAATTCATGGAATCCGGCGATTCTCGGCTGTTCTAGCGATTTTTAGAAAGTTCCTGTACCAAAATCAGTTTCATTGAAAATTGAACCATGCTTAATCGTAGACATTCTTATAAATGATGTTTTTGTTTGAAAAAAACAAAGACATGAAACGAAAAAATCCAATGAAAATCTGCAAAAACGAAAATTTCCGGCTTTTTTGGCCGGAAAAAACATTTTCTCAAAAATCGAACTCGGTCATGTTTTGAGCATTGCGAATACACATCATTCTGCAAAAAATCAGAGAAAAATAAGGATGAAAATTCGAGAAAATGTCAAAAAACCCGGTTTTTCCGGCATATTTCCGGCATTTTCGGCCGGAAAAAAATGTTTTTCGAAAATCAGGCCCCGTCACATTTTAGGTATTGTCATTTTGCATCAGTGTGCAAAATTTCATAAAAAAATATAAAGTACAGCTCGAGAAATTCAAGAAATACTGTCTTTCCGGCGAAAATAGGTTGTTCCGGCAATTTTTAAATAGTTCCGGCTTCAAAAATCAATTTTATTGAAAATTGAAACATGCTTGATGGTGGGCATTGCTATTAATAATGTTTTTGAATGAAAAAACAACCAGTTATAAGGAAAAAGTCCAATGAAAATCCAGAAAAACGGCGATTTCCGGCATATTTCCGGCATTTTCGGCCGGAAAAAATTTTTTCTCAAAAATCGGACTCAGCCATGTTTTGTGCATTGTTAATACGCATCTTTGAGCAAAAAATCAGAGAAAACTAATGATAAAATCTCGAGAAAGTGCCAAAAAACCAGTTTTTCCGGGATATTTCCGGCATTTTTGGGCGGAAAAATTTTTTTTCCGAAAATCGGGCTCCGTCACATTTTGGGCATCGCCATTTTGCATCATTGTGCAAAAAATCAGAAAAAACTAATGAGCCAATCCCGAGAAAAGCTGGCAACAGACGAACGAACGGACGAACGAACGAACGAACGAACGGACATGGGTTAATTTAAAGGACCTCCACCGGGGTACCCGGAGGTAGGTCCAAAAAAATTAAAGGTTAAGAATAAAGACGGACCTGAGCAAACCAGTTGTTGGATTCTTCTTCATCAAGAGATTTGACCATTGACAACAACTTGACATCAGCACCAACCTAAATGTAAATGTAAAGGAGTTCGTATTCATCACTTATAATCAGTTAACTCGGCGTTGTGGTAGTGGTAGAGCGTGATGAAACTCATCCCGTTCTTGGCTCTCGAGCACTATGGGTATTTCGAAAATTAACAGAATGCACTGCTTTGAATTACTATTATGGTATCTGCGTTTAGCATGCTAAAACAACTAGTGTCTGGTAGTATTTCTATTTTCAAAAGAAGATTTTCCATTTCGGAAGAAGTGGGAACCATTCTTATATTGGGAAGATGTAAACATTCATCATAATTCTAGCATCAGCTCAAACTTACTTTTAACTCAGACATTGGTTCAATTTCAAATAATTTACTTTCGTCTAGCGAATCTGCATTGTCAATACTTTCAAAATCCCAAACCTATAACATGAGACAAATTTGCATGACGGTAAGAAATCTTTTTCGTTAGCTAGAACATGAAGAACGACACTTTAATAGCCTTAAGATTAAATACAGTCAACTCTCTGTAATTCGAAATTCTATATATCGAATCTTTCTGTAATTCGAACTAAAAATATTGGTCCACACAGCTGGAGTGTGAAGTAAATTTCTCTCCATGTATTTCGAATCCTTTTCATATTCGATCACTGGAACGCAGCCAATACATTTATTTTCAACTTTCTGAGGTAAAATAAAAATCAAAACCCGGATAACCATGGACATAACAACATCCACTAACCTTGACATACCCATCAGCACCAATAGTAATCAACTCTCCTTCGTCCAAGAAGAACTGCTCAATATTCCCTTGATGGCACGTCTTTTTCTTCTTTCGAGTCAACTCTGCTTTGATGAGACCACCATCCCATAACAACATATTCCCCCATTCCGAACCTGATAACACTTTGCCATCAGGAAGTTCAACGAATCCTGAGGAAATTATAAAGTATAAAGTGTGAATTTTAAGGCTTGGGGACACGAGAAGTTTTTTTCGCGTTGGTGCAATGCAACACTAAAACACAAGAAAAAAAGTGCGCGTCGCATGGTTTCATTTTTTGTTTCATGGGACAAAAAGTGAGGGAAATACCTAAAAGATTTTGTTCCTGGGACAATGGAGCAAAATTGATTCGAAAAAGTCAGATTTTACTTTTATTGGTAGAAAGAAAAATGGGGCGGAGACACAAGAAAGCGTTTCAGTTTGGTGGGATGGAGCTTGTTGCTTTGCACCAACGCGAAAAAAACTTCTCGTGTTCCAAAGCCTTTATGATATTCTGTCTTTTTCATGTGACCTCAGATCCAAGTCGAAATTCCAGGAAAAACTATTTCTTGTTTTCACATTTTTATTTGATATAGAATAAATTACCTGAAATGTCGCTGAGTTCTGTAGTGCCAAATCTACCCAAATCGCCTTGTAATTTCAACCCAGTGAAAGTATTTGCCATGGTCCAAAACCTTTAAAACACAAGGGTTAAAAATACGTTTCTACAATTACTTTATTGGCGTACAAACTTTCGCGAGCAGTACCTTCGCGATTTTCGCGAATTTTAGCCCTTTTTAGCGAAAATAAATGTCTTTAAAAATTCTAGGAAGGGCCATTCGCGAAAGTTTATGCTCGCGAAAATTCTTGACAAACTGTAAAGCTTGTAAGGTTTAATGACACTTTTTAGCCTGTTAAAGCCTCGTGACTCAAAAGACAAAAGTTTTAATCGAATTCTTGAATTATCTGTCTCTATAAGCTATTTTTTTTGTGTGAATATTTTCATTTTTATGCCTTGATTTGCGAAGTTTATGCTCGCAAAAAAAAATTCGTCAAATTCGCGAATTTAAATGTAAATTTCGCGATTTTTTTCATCCCGCGAAAGTTTTTGCTCGCAATAGTTTGTACGCCTAAAGTATAAGATGGATTTTCCGGGCATTTAGATTAGTCAAATTTATCTCAAATTTGGACTTCAGAAGCTAAACTTTCAAGAATTATCAATACGCCAACGATTCTACATAAACTTTGTACAATGAACACATTAAAAACTTACTTGATGTGACCAGTTCCACTGGAGCATAAATGACCCTCATCTTCTGGTGAAAAAGCTACTTTGTAAACATCTTGTGAAAAGGCTTTTGAACGGAGAACAATTTGTTCCTAAAAAAGACAAGATTTTGCTTATAATATTTATAAAAAGCCAAAACGAGCTTGGTTTTTCTCTGAAATAAATTAAATGTTAAGAAATGTCAAGAAATGCTAATGGGCCATTCCAGAAAAAAAAAATTACCCCCTAATGGATGACATCAATTTTTGAAATAAATTTTGGCATGGAATTCCAGGCAAACTTTAAAGAAAAAGTATCGGAATTCCATGAATTTTACTTAATTTTGCATTAAAGTATTGGAATTCCATGATTTTTTTAGGTTACAGTAACGGAATTTCACTGTTTTGATAGGTATTTTGTAAATTTGTTACGGAAATTCCGGACTTTCTTGAAAGCAATTTGCTACGGAAATTCCATGTCGTCCATTGGGGGGTAACGAATAAAAACTGGAATGGCCCAATCAAGCACACAAAATTTAGACTATATGAAAAGTTGTTAGAATTCATATTATATACCAGAAAGGCAGAAGGTATATGTTTTTAAAACATATTTCATTTCTCAACAAACCTTATTCCAATCCCAGATGGTCATCATGAAATCAGGATAACTTCCCACAGAGGCTAGTTTGGCACCACTTGGTGAAAAGTCAAGGTTGGAGTAAGCAGCCTCTGTACCACCTCTCAAGATTCGATGAAGTTTCAAGGATGGATATTGATAAATAACGATATTCGGATTAACACCTTTCTCTGATACAGCAAAGTATTGACGGCTTGGATGAACCTGAAATGAAATAAGAGATGTCAAATTTTAATAAAAGGTGACAAGATGTCCACTTTCATGTATGAAATTCCATCATAACTAGAAAGGATAGAGAGTACTACAAATAGTTCATTGTTCATTGGCAAAAATATCTATGGCCCTCCCAGCGGTTTGCTAGAATGGCCTTTTTCACCAGCGTGAATGCGTGAATTGGAAAGCTTTGCGTGAACAAAAATTGCATGAATTGCGAAAAAACATTGCGTGAATGCGTTAATTTGGGAAATTCTTTTGCGTGATTGCGTGAATTGAAGGTCCGCTAGGGGGGGGGGCTCATCTATACTATTTACACGGGCAAAAGTGATTATTCAATGTGCGACAAACTGCCGAAAAATAGTCATTTTCTTTTTACTGACATCTGTTTATCAAATGTTTCTCAACTTAATCAAGGACAAGGAAAACTTACAGCAATAGCTCCAACACCACCCCCGCTTGTACTTCTCATGTTGATCTGTTCAGATGTTTTCAAATTCAAGATCTGGAAGGTGTTTCCAGCAGAGAAAATGATATGATCAGGCGACAACATGTGTAGATTCCATCGCTTGGTACATTCGTAACCAAATGAGTGACTGGTTAGTTAATGTGTAATAGTTAAAGAACATACTTAATTACGAGCATTTCCTGTCAAGATGTCAGTTTTACAGATTCCACTCATTGCCAGCAACTTCCCCACAAATTTTAGAACAGATTTTAGGTGTTGATTCTACATTAAAGAAACATTTTAAAAAGGTAATAGCTTCCCCCAGGTTAAAAAAAAAGCTTGAATACAGAAAATAACGCATTATACTGTTTTAGTAGCTTAGCACAACAAAAGGACAACAACAGACAAGCATAATTTTAATGAAAAAGATACAACAATGTGAGAAAATCTGGTGGAATATCAGGAGTAGTGGTAGCTTTTGACAAATGGTCATTTAATTCATAATCTTCAATTTGTGTTGAACTCTTCTTGCTCACAATTGATGTCTGACTGGACGATGCTTAAATATCAAATAAGAAATGGTTAAGTACGTCCCAGTATCATGATGATAAATAAAGGTCTTTTGTGACCTGAACGTTCATCGAGAGCAATAAAGACACTCCTTTAAAACAGTGATTCACTGTCATTGTTTTAAAGAAGAGCTTTTATTGCCCTATAAAATATCTTAAAAAAGACAAAGTATGTAAGGATAATAACCAGGGAGGTTACTAGGTTTGCAAGGTGACAGGTATGTCAGAGCCAAAGTTCGAAAATCAAGACACTGGATGTTTTTGCAATCTTTCAGAGAATATTTTTCCAATTTTTTAATTTTTTTTTCTCCAAAATTTTCAGATTTTATAACCCTTTGAAGGAGTTAATTTTTGACATTTCGTAATTTTGGGACCCTTTCAGAGACTTTCGAAGGTTTAAAAAAGGCACATACCTGACACCCACTTTGCCCAAGTACCCCCCCCCCCTAATAATAAACATGTTTTAAAGAACTACTAACCTTTTTGTTCAACTAATTGTTGTGGTTCATTATTTTGGTCAATTGAATCTTCTGTTGGTCTTCTTGAATCAATAGGAGAACCTGTAGATTCTTGTTGTTCAGAACTTGTTTGCTCTTTGCTGTTCTCAGCTTGATCTCCAGCCTCTGATGCTAAATTCTCTCCAACAGACCCTTGATCACCATCAGCCGATCGATCGCCATTAGCTGTTTGATCACCATCAGCAACATTTTGAACAGAAGTATGATCAGTAGCATTTTCCTGGTTTGTATTTGAAACTGTTTCAGATTCGGTATCGTTGCTATTAGATTCATTCATTTCTTCATCCTGTTTTGGCACTTCTTCTACAGCAGAGTCTTCAAGTACAGGCTGTTCCTGGCTGCATTGTTCAGTTTCTGGTTTTGTGTCATCTTTATTTTCACCATCAGTATTATCGTTACTTTGCCGTTCAGTTTCTTCTGGACTATCTTCAGTCGCTTGATTTTGACTCGAGCTGAGAGATGTTTCTTCTTGATTCACATTATCATCGACATTGCTTGTATTTTCTTCATTCGGTTGTTCAGGATTAATTATCTCCTTTGAAGACGCAACATCATTAGAGCCAGATTCTTGAGTCTGGTTCTCTGACAAATTTTTGTCATCAGTGTTTTCAGCTGGAGGTATTTCGTCTTTGCTATCAGACATAGTTTGTTCTGATAAAGCTAACTGTGACGGGGTAACCTTTGAATCCGAAACTGGTGTTGTATTGATAGATGGAGAAGTATCCTCTGAAATGGTTTGAACTCCTTCACCTTCCTTTTCAAGATCAGAAGTTTTTTCTGTGTTTTTGATGTTGAAATTTATATCATTTAATTCATTTTCTTCAGAATTGTTTAAAGATTTCTCATCAGTTTGATGATGCTGGTTTTCCGAGTCTTGATGATTCAAAGATGAGCTCTCTTCCTTCTCTCTGTTTCCAAGAGATCTATTTTCCTCAAGAACAGGATGATCAGTTTCAGAATCTTTCGATAAACTTCTTTCAGTTTTTGGAACATCAACACAATTTTCTTCTTTTATAGCAGAAGATATTTGGTTTTCACTTGCAGAGTGGTTTGAAAGAGAAACAGGTGATTGTGGTTTTACTGTTTCAACTGTTTCTTTAGAAAAGCTCCCTTCTTCTGCTGATTCCTCTTCCTTTTCAGAATCTTCCTTTTCAGAAGTTTTTAATAGTACTTGGTCTTTATCATCAGACCTTTCTTCAATAAATGTACTATTCAGTTCATCCTCGTTTGTCTTCGCTGAAGATGTCTCAAATGCAGGAACAGCTTCTTCCAACAAACTTTGATTTCCTTCAACCTTGCTATCAAAATGGTTTGGGGAATTCGATTCAGTTTGGTCAGGTAATAGAATATTTTGATTTTCAGTATTCAAAGAAAACTGATCATTTTGTTCCTCTTTAAGGTCTTCTGTTGATGGCTTTGATTCCAAATGTTGAAACTGTTGGTCTGGGAATCCTTCTTCATCAAGATCTTTTGATTTGATTTGAGTTTTGCTAGTTGAGTCAGTATTCTAAAAAAATAAGAGCAAAAAAGAACATTAGCAAAGAAGTTTTAAAACTAATGAAGAATTATTGAAGGGTGAAGGCTCTCAGCATACCAAGTATATGTTTTCATAGTTTCAGTCCTATTTTAGTTATAATACTCCTAAATAATACAGACCCATTTAGAAATTTCCTTTGGGTTAGGTGCCCCCATTCGTTGAATAATCTTTTAAATTGAAACTCTTTTAATAGAGTCGATTAGTAGCTCCATTGTTTAAGACTTTTTAGTGTAAACCTATCAATTTGCCTCTATTTTACTCAACTATATCCATGACTTGTAGTTAAAATTGATTTAAAATATTTTTTGAAAATATGGGATAAATACATTAGTTTGGGTATTGCAGGTCAAATGATCAAGATGAGGGATTTTCAGTCAGAATTCCATTTTTTTCAATAACATAAAATATGTATGCATATAAAAAGAGGAAAAACTGTCCAACAGGTTTCGGAAATGAAAAAACTAAAATTTGAAGGTTCAGAATTGAGTATAAGGTGAATACATGGTTAAATGGGCAAAAAAACTAACAATTCCTAAGACAAACCTTGGGTAAGATAGTCTTACAAAAGGACTAAGCGATAAGCATGTAATTTTATACTTATTAAGCCATGAAGGTAATAAAAATAGATGGATGGAGAGACAACTATTCTGACTTATCAGAATTGATTTTACGTGTACTCGAGGGAATATTTAAGATAATAGAATCTGAATAAAAAGTCATTACATTTCTAACAAGCATATTGAAAGATAATATCCTTGCCTTGAAAAAATTAGAAAAACTTGCTATGAAACACAAGAACCCGAGATTTTAGGGGTCACTGCTCATAAAACCATTGATAGATTTTAAAATGTAACACATGTTTTGATAAGGATTGGAACCTTATATGAATCGTTTTTTCAGAATTTAAAAACCCCTGCTCTAGAGAACTTTTGCTAGCCAACATTTTGATTCCATATTTCTATTTTTAAGACTTGTGTAGTCAAAAAAATGGGATTTTTGCTTGAAACATTATAATTTTGAGGGGTTTAAAAATGGAAGGCGCAGAAGCATCTTACAGTATTGTCGTGTTGCTCAAGGCTGATCATACCTGAGCTAATGACAACAAAATTTATATTTAAAAGTTTTTCCCGGATATCGGCCTGACTTACCGCTGGAAGGTAAGGAGACGGGTTGGTACCCTTTGTAGTTCCTGGGTCAAGGCTCAACGGAGTGGACACGAATTTAGTTCGTTATAAGTACTCAATATTAAAACACCAACAATAAAATACAAATAAATATATACAAAAAGTTCATAAGATATCCGCGTCCGGATGCGCCGTTCACTGCAGATTATTACGACTTGGGTTTTATTTCACTCTGCGGAGATCCCCAACTCCGCAGTCTTTTCCTTCTCTGGGTTTAACTCAGCAATGCCAATAAATCTAATACATAATTTCTCTTCCTGGGCCGTACCGCTCGGTGGCCAATAAATCATTTTGACACCGTCGACCGGCTCCTTCGGAGTCCGGTGGGCGAGTGTTCTTTTTTGTAAAACGAAAATGTTCTTTTGAAATCAAAGTCTTTAATAATTTACACACATTCATATTTTTGTAGCTTCTTTCTAGATTCTAGATTATTCTTTAGTTTCTTCACCATGACAGTATACCTGATAATTTTTTTCCCTGGAGGACTTCCAGAAGACTATCACTGCAAAAAGATTTTAGGTTTGTGTCTATTGCCATTGTAAAAATTTTTCCAGTCAAAAATGGGATTTTTGCTTAAATATTGCAAATTAGCAGGGATTTCAATTCCAAAATGATGGATATGCCCCAATCCGGAAGCCCAAATGATTTTGATTTTCCTGCAGTATTTCCAGAATACTATCACTGCAAAAAAAACTTTGTTCCATGTCAATTGCTACTTTAGAGATATTATAATATAAAATTGTTTAGGAGGTAAACAAACGCGTTTTTACCTGTGAAAGGTTAGGGAAAGTGGGTTTTCAGCTTCTAACTTTTTATAGCAATCTTTTTTCAGCAAAAAATTTTCAGAGTGGTATAATGTCATGAAAAGAAAAAACATACTAAAATTTGAGGGGATTTTGATCGACAGAGCTTAAGAAAAGCACAAAAAACCAACTTTCCCTAAAGACACGCAGGCAAAAACGAGTTTGTTTACCTCTTAGAGACCAAACGGTGGAGAGTATCAAAATAATACATGTGCATCTGTTTTGCTAATTACGAGAAAATTGTATGGTTGTGATGCTGGAGTTTTTAATTATTCAACATGACATTGCAAAAAATTTGATGGGAAAACGATATTTTGAGCCCCTACAAACCCCCCATAAGATGATGTTATTATTTTGAAATAAAAAAAAGTTATTCAAGAGACTGACATCCATCATAAATATGTCAATAATTGTAATTCATTGTAACAAAGAAATAGAAAAAGACCACTTGGTAGTTTAAACTCCTATATCCAGATTACGGGATTTTACTTTCATTTTCAGTGGTTTCACTTTTAATTTCAAGCTAACATCTTAGCAACAAGGTGGTAGCCCATAGTTACAGGGGGTTTGTGGGAAAAAGAAAAAAAAAGTTTTCCAAATCCCCTATTTCAATTGAACCAATTGTTTCACTTTTTCGCACCAATTCTTCAAAATGAAAATATTTAAGATTCAAAAAGTTCTTCCTTTATTCAATGATTTTACAGCACTTACTTTGTTGACAATCTAACTTTGCATCAAATTTCAGTAAATTGAAGATGAGGAAGCAATCAGTAAAAGAGACCACTTTCGTTTTGTTGCAGATTTCGATTTAAACTTCTCTCACAAAGATTACTTGTCAATGTGTTGTGTGTCAACTTGTTAGTATTGTATTTTGTATGTTGTTGTAAAGGGAAAGATAAAAGAGGTAAGGCTGAGATCACAAATTACTTTGTGTGTTCGCGTCATTTTCAGGTCCGACCATGAGTTGGACTATATTCAACCTGTCAGAAATTTGAAAACCTACATGCGATTAACTGTAATGCCATCGGTTTCTTTCTTTCTTTCTCTCTTTTTCTCTCCTCTACGTTATGTTATTCACTGTTTTTACATTATGAGAAAATTTTCAAATGGAGGAGAGCTACTCATACGCGCATTTTCGGCTGCCGTACATTTTTTCATAACTCAGATGGTCGCATAAAAATTCGACGTTTTTCCGACTTTCTGACTTGAAAGTGTCAGAAATTTAACTAAAATTATAAAGTAGGTTCGAGGACGCGAACACAAGTTATTTGTGATCTCGGCCCAAGACTAGCCTAGTTTCTAATAAGGAGTTTAAGCTTAGACTGCTTGCAAAGTGAATGAACCTGTATGAACCTTTGCCTGGGTCATTCCATCATGCCTTGTGAGAGGAGGAATTCTTGATATGCGTAAGTCACTGATGACGTCACATTTTTTTAACGGAAGCTTCCAAAAAGGCAGTTTTTACCTTCCGTGTTTCTATTTTTAGTAATAGAGAGAGAGGTCAAATCCCGGCTTTTTTAGGGTGTTTCTGCTACCTTACCTACCTTGAGTTACCTTGAGCTTGTTTCGTAATATCTTTACGCATCCATCCTGTGAGGACCGATGTAAATTTTCATATTGATGATGCTGTTTGTTTCAGCTCGTCTCATCATAGTGTAGCCAGTCACGAGTGGCTCGTCGGGAACTGTAAAAAGATATTTATCCAGCTCAGTTTTGAATTTCAATTTCTTGCACCCAGTGAGATCCCTCAGACGTTTTGGCAGCGAGTTGAAAAGCCTTGGTCCTTGGACTTTAAAACTTGAGTATATGACTTTTTGCCAGGGCCCCCTTTTCACTAGTGGTATGTGACATTTTCTTCCTTGTCTGGGATTGGCATAGAACGTGATTGTCCCAGGATTTGGGACAAGCGTTCTCAATAATACACCAAGTGTATATGATAATATATCTTTCACGCCTTCTCTGCAGTGAAAACAGTTTTAATGTTTGTAGTCTTTCCCAATAGTTTTGGTTGTGTAGGTTTTTAATCCTCCTTGTGAATGATTTTTGGAGATCTTCGATCTGCTGGATCAGATTAACTATATTGGGTGACCATAGTTGAGAACAGTTGTCGATGTGTGGTATGACTAAAGACTTCCAAAGAGTGAGCATGACATCATGTTCTCTTGAGCGAAGGTTCTCAGAATCCAACCAATGAGTATCTGTACTTTTTCTACAATGGTTAGAATATGTTGGTTGAATTTCGCATCGTCTGACATTGTAACACCAAGATCCCTTGTTGAAGATTTGGTTTGGATTATCTTTCCTTCACCTGTGAAATAACTGGTGGCTGGTCCGTTTCCATAATGGAGATGCTCGAACTTCTTTCCATTTAACATCATTTTGTTTATGGTCGACCATTGATAAACATTGTTAAGGTCGTTTTGTAGGTGAAACTGGTCAATGATGTTTTGGATTCCTTTATTTACTCGTGTGTCATCAGCAAAACTTGCAAGTTCTGCTTTGGTTGTCCCTTCATCAATGTCTGATATCATGATGATAAAGAATAATGGCCCAAGAACCAATCCTTGAGGTACTCCTGATTGAATTTTTGCCTGGTACGACTTGTGACCGTCTACAAATACTACTTGGTTTCTGTCTTGAAGAAATGACTTAATCCATTAAGTAGTTTGTTTTGTTATTCAATAGATTTCAGTTTTGATAGCAGTATCCTGTGGTCGACTTTATCAAATGCTTTTGAAAAATTGAGATATACAACATCTACATCCAATCCTTCTTCTAGTTTTGATAGGATACTGTCATAGTGGCTGAGTAATTGACTAAGGCATGATCGCCCTTCCCGGAAACCATGCTGTGTTGGGTTGAACAAGTCATTGTTGTTGATAAATTCGACTATCTTCTTTCGAACTATTTTTTCAAACACCTGGGAGATGGACGTAAGTGATACTGGCCTGTATTAGATGGCTCTCCTTTTTTTGATTTTTTGATATATTTTTTTTTTTTTTTTTTTTTTGTGAATCTCTCCTGAATAATGGTTGAGTTTCTTTCTCCAATTTTAGCAGTTCTCGGCATTTTTCAGCAAATCGCAGGAAATCCATCAGGACCGGAGCAAGTTGGTGACAATTGTTGCTTCAATGAAATCTTTTTCGCAAAGTCTTGTTTTACACGGTGGACATATTGTTTGGTAGTGACGTCATTTTCCGATGTACACTGTGTTATTGGTCTTGAAGAATACGGCAGCATCATATCAAAGAATTATTTTTGTCCGCAGTGGTCCAACTTTGATTTTGATTTCTATGCTTTTTTGATATGCATAAAAAAATTTAGGATGGTTTTTTATGAGTCTGTTGCCTTTCCTTTCCTGGCTTTTCTTCTCTATTCGTAGGAAGCTTTAGTTAGTTTCAATTCTATTAATTTTGTTTGGATTTTGCATTTTTCATTGGGGTTGGAAAAATTTTCTAAAAATGTTTTTTCTTTTTCTGAATAAAATCTTTGCTCGCGTGGTATCTTCTGAAATTTTTAGTGTTTGGTTTCGTTTTGGTACATTTTCCTTATTATGTCTATGATCCCATCGTGATTGTTGACAATTGGTCAGCTGCGGTTGATCATGAAGGTCTGTCCACAATTTATCCTTCATTTTTTCCTTGATTGATACCCAGTTTATTGTTTTTGAATGAAAATTGTACTCATCAAATACATTACGCACAACAAAGGGATCCTCCTTTTGGAAACTTGAGTGTAAATCAAAGTGAATTTTAACATTGATCATTGAGTGATGGGATATGTAATCTGGTGATGGGGCTGATTCATAGCTGTGTATTAGTAGAGGGTTATTTGTGAGCATTAAATCCAGTGTATTTCCTGCTTTGTGTGTGGCTCCTCTAATGTGTTGAATCAGATTATGGTCATTCATAAGAGTGAATATTTCACTAGTCATTCTTTGTTCCTCTGTATATGCCCCAGGGTTTGAGCACTTGCTGTCCCAATTTGCGTGTGGCAGGTTAAAATCACCTGCTGTGAAGATGTCTGGTGTTTTTCCTTCAGTTTTGTCTAGTTCTGATTTAATTAACTCTATAACTGGTTTGAATTGTTCATTCTTAGATGGATTTCCGTTTGATGAGTCGTCTGGCTGTCGGTATATTCCCCATATTTGGATATCCAATGTAGTCGAACTCAGACAGATGACTTCGATAACGCCATTTGAGTGTGTAACGGTCTGTTTGAAGTGTGATGAAATATCTTCTCTCATGTATATAGCGACACCACCACTACATCTTCCAAATCGTGACTTTGGTCTTTTTCTGTCGGACCGAAATATTTCATAGCCTTCTATGTGTAACTCAGCATCATTATGGTCTTTGAGCCAAGTTTCTGTTAAAATCATAAATAAAAAGTTATTCTCAATCAACTTGTCTTTGATATATATGGTACTGTTGATTGAACTGTTTGTGGTTTAAGTCCTTGAACGTTTAAAATTGAAAATGAATTTAGCGAGACGGGTTGATCATTGACGGGTTTATTCCCCAGTTGGTGTTCTGAGGGGACATCATTCGTTGAGGATACTGGTATTGTAGTGGTATTTCCTTCCTCACTTGTTTGTCCATCAGTGTGGATATTTTCTGATCGATCTCCAGCATCAAGTCTTTTTTGAATTTTTGAAAAATAGCTAAAAAATCCATTTCTTTGTTTGTATTCTGGTTATTCCTTTGATGGGTTTCTTGAGATCCATACTCCCTGTTGTCATGCTGATAGTGTTGTTCCTTAAAATCATTTTGGTACTGATTTTCTTTGACATCCCATTTGTTTTGATATTCTCTCTCTCTCTCTGTGGGTAGGTTTCGGCATTTCTTTTTGTTCCTTTTACATGTGTTAGCTGACACATCTTATTGAAACATTCTCCTTTCCTCAGTGAATCAAAGCACATTTTTGGGTGAAAAAAGAGACAGTTTCTACCTTTTTGACAGCCAACTCTGGCTCTGGTTCCGTGCTTCATGAAATTTCGACATGCTTTTGGATGGTCAAACTTGCAGTTTCTTCCCTTTATTCCGTACTTGCATTTTCCTTTTACATAGTGCGCACAGGTTTTGGATATCTGTCGATTTTGGTCCGTCAAATTGTCACTTATTTTCTCAATTGTCTCATTTGACTCTGAGTTGTCTTTATCACTGCTAGAAAAATGACTTACGCATATCAAGAATTGGGTTGTTAGAGTTCAAAAGGTGCTGACGGCGGGGGCGGGGGGGGGGGGGGCGCTTACTGTTATTGAAAGCAAGTGTCTATAGTTGCAACAATGGGCTTAAAGCTTCCTGCAACTCAACCAAATAGAAAAAGAAGGGAATTCCTCATCTGACTAAAACACCACACTATTTTACCCATTTACACAAACTCACCTGTTGTTCTTCTTCCTCTTGCAGTTTGAATCTTCTCAAGGCTTCTGCTTTCAGTTTCACAGTGGCTTGTTTGAATTTTTGTTCTTTTTCTTCTGAAACGTTCGAATTGATGTCAATAGAATGTTTTTCTTCATTTTCGAATGTTCTTTTCCCATCTTGATCCGCCATGTTGGATTTGCTTCGATTATTTTTACGGGGCCTGATTTTTTAACTTCAATGGTTAATTGATCGAGACAAAAAACAACACGAGTGATTTTTGTTTATCATACGTTTCCAAGTGGCGGAATATAAGCACCAAAAGAGGGCGGAGAAGGGGGGGGGACGTCATTGCGCCTCTCGTGTCGGTAGGCTATGAGGGGGGTGTTCGTCGGCTCATAATAATACCGACTCAGGTCCGCCGACTTTCGAAGGTTGTTGTGGATCGGGTCGCCGACTTTCGAGGGTTGTCGTGGGTTGGGGCGTCGAGTTGTCGTCCGACCAGGAAGTCGTTGGCCCGGGGAGGGGGTACTAGTGTTGCGAGCTGAATGGGGGGGTACCACCCGACTTTCGAACTTTGGACCCTTACCAGGACTAAAAAAGAGAAAAACCAAGGAAAATTTTGAGAATTTGACTAATTTTGACCAAATTTCGACCTTTCAGGAGGTAAAAAGTTGAAATTTTCCTATTTTTCCGACCCTTAATGAGACTGAAATTTGATTTTCTGACACCCCCCCCCCGGGGTCGTTGGGAATGGGAGGGACATCGTGGGAGACTCTCTTTCATTTTATTCGTCCTCAATTTAATCTAATTAATCAATCTGGTCTTTAAAATATTAATTATCGTCGTTCGTGGATCCGCCGTCCTTCGAGAGTCGTCGTCCGTCCACCACCGTCCTTCGAGAGTCGGAGGGTTAAATACAGACGCCGAATGAGAATTAAAAATTTACCGCCGGATTTCTCGAAAAATGCACAACTCAAAAACAAAGAAACCACTAGATTCAATCAATCCCTCTTTTTAACCTGACAACTCTCAAAGGATGGTGGACCGAGGACGACTCTCAAGGGACGGCGGGCCAACGATAACTCTCGAAGGACGGCGGACCGACGACGACTCTCAAGGGACGGCAGGCCAATGACGACTCTCGAGGGACGGCGGGCCAACGACGACGATTATCGATTGAAGGACAGCGGACCGACGACGACTCTCGAAGGACGGCGGGCCGATGACGACGAAGGACGGTGGACCAATATTTTAAAGATCAGATTAATTAGTTAGATTAAATTGAGGACGAATAAAATGAAAGAGAGGCTCCCACAATGTCCCTCTCGACGACTTTCTGGTCGGACGACGACTCTCAGTGTGCACCGTTCCGACCCACGACAACTCTCGAAAGTCGGCGACCCGACCCGTGACAACCTTCGAAATTCGGCGACCCAACCCACGACGACTAGTCTGGACCGGCATTATGAGCCGAACCCCCCCCCCTCATAGTAGGCAAGGGTTTTCATTCAAACTCCGAAACTCAACTCCAGAGCTTACAGCTTTAATTTCACCATTTCACAAATGTCAATTGAATTATCTATCTGTTCTCTATTTTACTGAATATGATTAGACGCATTGGCATATATCTAGAATTTTGATCTTATGTTATATTATATGTTCATGGATGCCCCCTCGTTGTATATCAAAAGTTACCGTGACTGGAAAATCAAAAAAGATGGTAGCGTATTAATGCACACATCGACAGTAAATCAAAAATACGCATAAATTATGTGCACCTATGATGGATGATCCATAATTTATGCAAAAAATAACTGAACTAAATAAGGATCTAAACAGAATATCGAAAATACAAGCTTTATATACGATGAAATAAAAACATTGCAACCACTAAAAAGAAAACCTACCTTGGTTGTCAAGCGGGTCTGTACGTTTACGGTGTGACGGGATTGGCCCTTTTTTAGTACGGTATTACCGGATTTGACGAAAAGAAAGAGACAGGAAAACAATAGTCTATACTAGACGTCACCCACATTTTTCTATGCAATTTACGGGATGAAGAATCTCGGTTTTTAGTGAGGTACCCGCTAGGAAAACAACGATATTTTGAAAATCAGTCGGTGGTGACGGTATTTAGCCTTATCTCTAGACAGTATTCTGGTATTTTTAACTCTGCAAACTGGTATGAAACGATGTTATCATTTTTTTCAATTTTCGGGATTCCGAAATTCAGCAAAAAATTTGACCGCGGAAAACGGTATTTCGAATCCCCACAACCCCCAGTCAAGTCAAAGTGGATTCCGCTGACGAAAGGAATCTTATTTAGGAAGCAAGGTAAGTTTTAGTGTTGTTTGATTACATGCAGTTAGTTTGAAATGCAGGTCACAGGGATCACAGGTAACATCATAAAGACACATGTCCCAAATTAAACTACAGACTGAAAAATTTACAATGCGCTCATTACAACATACAATTCATGATAAATATAAGTTTCCGAAAATATTACATATTTGTGCAACCTGGTTCCCTGCGTATTATCAGCTTTTTGTCGTTACTAATAGCGAAAGATAATACCCTGGCATTGGCTGGTTTTCGAACGCGTAAAATCACGTAATTCAAAAACAATAAATCGTCCGATTTTATTTGTTCCTGGTTTTTGAAATAATTGCACTGCGGTGTAACTTTGTTACGTCAGATTTTTTATAACGATGAAGGTAAAACGTTTCCTCTGAGAGGGGGACTTGCATCAGCCGAAAACAGGGTATTCTCTGGTGCCCATAAAGTAACGTGAATAAAGCCTGGGATACACAGGGATGAGGTTGATGTTTGTGTACAAAAATATTTCATTTATGTAGAAGATTTAAAAGGGCATTATTTAAGTTATCTCTTGCCTTTTGCTTGACGCGTCATTTTAATAAACAAATGAAAAAATAACTTTCTCCTCCCTCCCGCGCCGCGAAAGTAAAAATTACAAAGTATAATTTCTTTAATTTTTTATGGTTTGTCAAGAATAAGAGGTGTGCCGTCTTTTTATATCTAAACTAAATAAAATGATACCGTTTTAAGAGAGTGGTCATAAAGTATGTAGATAGAGGGGGTGGAGGATATTTTAAAAAATCGAGAAAAAGATTTGTACCCCTATCGACATGTAAAAAAATTTCGAGTCCCCCCTACCAAGCCCAAAGTTTTGCATCCTCTAAAAGATTTTAAACGAGCCCCCCCCCCAAAAAAAAAGAGAAAAAAACAGACTTCCTTGCTCGTACGTGTAGGTCCAAAATAAGTTGGATGACAGTTTGCTGAAATGTGTAACTGGATTTCAAACATTGACTCTTTACTATCTGAGCTTCACAATTTTATTCTTATTCTGTGAATTTCGTGTGTTCTATCTTATCTTATTCTTGCCTTTGTAATTTGAAAACTATACCCATTCATCGAACTATTGAAAAGACGTCATTCTTGCCTGACCATCTTCGTGACCATTAGAATTTTAAGATTGACAAAAGCAACCTTGAAATTTCGGCCAGTGGTTAATATGGAATGGATAATTGGAGATGATTTGCAAAATTTTGGTTCGTCATCTGCGTGGTTGGTATTTTACAAATTGTAAATCTGGCTACAATCACGTATTGACCGGTTGGTTGGTTTGTTTGATTTGGCTGAAGTTTGTTCCTGAAAGCTGATTTTTCAAATAAAAAGGAACTATAGTAACAGAAAGAAATCGATCCCATGAGAATTTGGTAATTTGCAGCCTGGTCTGTAAAGCCGCGTACTCCACCCATTTCTGTATCCGCATCTCACAGCTGAAACTCAAGAGCTAATGAAACTTTGAGTTAAAATTTTGATAGGAAGATCGTAGGGCAAGCGAAGTGAAAATGTACATTTTCTGTTAGGTCGATTATCCTTGAGTCTGTAAATTTAAGAATCACAATGTCAAAAATTGATGAAGAAGAAAATAAAGACTTTTGCGAAGAAGAGTATTTCAGCTTTGAAAAGCTTATTTTCGGCGAAGAAAAACCATTTTAAAAATATTTCTGCGGTACATGGTGCATCTTTTATCGAACTAAAATTAGATTTTCGGAAAATTTCTCTAAAAGCTTACTTTTTTTTCCCTATATAACTTGAGAAACTACATTACACTTACGAACATATACTACTTACAAAACGAATACAGAAAAAAATAGCTCCACCCCCTCCCCGCAAGGCACTAAGTGATATCGCCAGGGGTACTAAGCTATAAATAAAAGAAAAACTTAAAGGAAAACCATCTCTAAAAGGAAAAAATAATTTATTAGAGCTGTGTAAGAGGAGATAATCAAACTAAAATAAGGCACCACTAAAACTTTCAGAGTCAAGAATAAATTCGATGAAAAGATTAATTATTGAGTTATTTATGTTGAAAGATAATGCTGGATCAACGTACAATAAAAGGTTGAAGAGCTTACTTGTTTCAAAATTGCTGAAAATAGTTTTTTAGACCAATTTTTCATCCCAATTTTTCATAGAAAATCAGACAAAATTTTTGATGCAGCAATTTAGAAAATTTTTCCGAAAAATTCAAAACAGTTCAATTCTTTGCGGATAGTTTGAGAAAACTGCAAAACAAAAAGGTTAATTAAAATCAAAACTAAGCACTTTATGTAAAAGAGGGTGATGCAACATATTATCAACGGGCGTGTTCACACTACAGACCTCCCTTAATAAAAATGTAGTTAGGAGAATCTTTTGTTGACTACAGTACAGAACGTGCATTTAGTAAAGAGTCGAACGCGTAGTATTGTAATTTTAATCGATCTTCCTTAATTAAGAGTCGTAAGCTCTATTGTCTTAAGGGTAGGGTAGAGGCTTCCCTTAAAACAAAAGATTTTATTAAGGAAGCATAAACAAAGAATGTGTGCAGTGAACAAAAAGTTTTACGATCTCAAAAACGAATGAACTGAGGAAAAAATTAGAAATAGTGCAAACGGTGTTGTTGATGTGTAAGATGAATGCAGTTAATGAGTAAAACCATTAGAACAAATATGTCTTCGGATTTCAAGTGATGTATGAATACCAATATCAACCAATCACAGGTGAAATCGAAACTCTCAATAAAAAATCAACCAATGAGAAGCCTTAAGCAAAATCAATTACCGTGTTATAATAGATCTCGTGAACCTACAAGGAACTGTAATAAACCAGTGTATTCATCCATCATAAATCTCTTTCTTTAACTTTGATAGATTTAATTAGGTTAACTTTCCAGTGTGAACGCGCCCAACGTCTTTTTAAAGCTCATGACGTCATTTTTGCAATCAAATCCTTAACAACTCTCAAGGCATTTGATTAAAAAGCAATTCATAAAGACAATTCTTTCTTAAAATTGTTGATGAACATGACTTTTATTTTCAAATGACAAAATCGATTTTTCGACTATGATCAGAGCCGTTAAATGCTAAGTTTTGACATACACATGCAAACATTTCTACTTGTACGCGATGTAAATTTAATCTTTGCTCAAAATCATCCCATATTAGCATAACGTAACGATAAAATTTATTTGTGACAGTGATCGTTTTGGGGGACCGTTCTTTGAATTGCTTGCTCTCAACTCTGACTTTTATTTTTTAAATCCTTTTTTTTATCACATTTCTTTCTTTATTTGGTTCCTACCTCTTGGCAGTATAATCTAGTGGTTTTTTTTGCGGGCTAGGAGGCTTTTATATTTGTTCCTGTAACATCTTATAAATTAAAATTAAAGAAAAACTTTTAGTCTTACCATAGACGTAATAAGAGTTAGATGGAGTAACGTTTTAAAACTTTCTTGTATATAGTTGAAAGATTGGTATTTGTAAATGTGTAAAAATTAATAAAATTTGCCGAGGATTCCCTGAGCAGCGAACATTTCAAATTCGATGTTTTGTGTTTATTCTCGCAAAGGTTTTCTTATGTTTAATCAACAAAACTGTCATCACACAATGAACAAATAAAAATATAGCATGATTTTATTCAAATTCTCTCCGACTTAAGTATTCCCATAAGTGAAAGCAAAATTAATAGCTTTCTCCCAAAGCAATAGTTTGCTATCAATGATACAATACAATAGAATAGTATAAGTGGTATCTCCATCTATATTTTTATTACCTCAATGGTCTTACTAAGGAGGAGGTTCAATTTAGTATGAAAGCAAAAGAATCATGTAGACCAGCATTCGCATATTTAGCTCTAATCCTTGGAAAACCTACGTCATTGTTAAGAATATTTACATATTTTCAAATGAGATAGTTGTTGGTAATGCAATTTTGAAGTTGCTGGGTTGATATTTGGTTGCCTTGTTGCTTTCATAGGTTCTGTAAACAAAAACACATCATGTCAAAAGGATTTCCAATAGACGATATCGGCTATCCAAATTCTCCCTGAATGATTACCCATGATGCATTGCGCAAAAAATTCACGGAAAGTCAATATCGTCCGTGAACTTTTTTGCGCAATGCATCATGGGTAATCATTCGGGGAGAATTCGGAAAGCCGATATCGTCTATTCACTTGAATCACTCAAAAAGCTAGAAAAGTGAACATGAAACTTGAAAAATTTTATGGTACAAGTAAGTTTGGATTTTCTCTTACTCGAACATATTATTTTTCTCAAAAATTGAGTCCCAGAGATTTTCAGGATTCTTCTTTGCAAGATTTGTCACATACATGCTACTGGAAAGTTTTGAAAATTGATTGAGAATGAGCGTCAGAGCTCCAAAAATTCAAAATAACATGAAAGTGCTGAAAGTCGTGATCTTGTGCAAAATTTCGAAATAAAGTCAATCAGATCATTAATTTTAGCATGCCTTGTTAATAAGGTTAAAGATTTTTTTCTAGCCTTCGCCCATATCTCGTATGGGGAGCACTGGAATTGCAAGCCTACATTTTATCGACCTTTCAAAGCATTTTGTATACCTTTGAAAAGACACCCTTAACCCGTAGATACTATCAGTTGTTCTGCCTGCCCTCTCGTTGTGTTATTCAAGCTTGAAAAAGATGGCTCAGAAAGTTGAAAGTTCGAGCAAGAGTGGTTAACAATTTTGCTTCAAATTTTTTTGTTTTTTTGTTCGGTAAAAAAGGTCATTAAGAAGCAATTATCCTTTTGATTTGATTTTGTCGCTAACGCTTAATCGATTGGGCGTCATTCATTCCACAGGTTGTCATATGGCTTGAGGCGTTTGAGAAGTGGTGTCTAAAAATAGTTTGTAGAAACTGAAGAAACAAGATTGGAAACAAAATGTAAGTTGCTATTAACTTTTGCTACATGCTAACCTACATTTTTTATCTGTTTTTATTGTTTATACTATGCTATAAGAGCTCATACTCACTGAAAAATTAAATAAAAGTATCATCCTCACTGGATTGTTTTCAGCAACAATCTTTACAATTATCCATATTATTACATTTTTGACAAATCCTCATTTACATATAATTATTATGCGGTCAGGAGGATGGAAGCATTTAACATAGACGATGTTATCGTCCGATAAGAAGATTAGCGCGCGGGAAAATAAGGTGCGGGAGGTTAAAGCCGTTATGGCTGCAGAGGAAAGATGCCGCGGAAGTGATGGTGAAGTGAATTATACGGGAACAGCTGCCCCCGAAAAAACTCCCGTCTTCACGTTTGTTCCTCTTAGATGAAACTCGTCTTAGACTATATTTAACACAAAGGGGGGGGGGGGCGTACGGGACTTCCAAAAACCGATAAACCGCGCAAAAATAGCTCTTTCACCAATAAACCGACAAAATTTATCCTCTTCACCGACACCGACTTTTTACTCTTGCTTCAAAAAAGGTCTGTAGCTCTTAATAAAGTAGACTCCATGTATCCCCGAAATTTTTGTAGCAAAACTAACCCATAATCCCCAATGCATGCTGGCAGGAATTCAAATTGTTGTTTAGGAGGTAGCAGGAGGCGCAACCATGGTTTGCGCGGACGGAAAATTTTTCAGTTTTCTAGCTTTCGTTAGGCTAAAAACGCCCTTTTTAGACACTTTTTTCCGAAAATAAGCTGGCTTAGTGAATCAATACTATTCAATACGGGTTTCTGCATTTATTATGTTGGTTGCCCTCGATGGAGAAAACTTTTGTATTTTCTCAACCCTCCATGCGAGCGAAGTGAGCGAGAAAAAAATTGATGGACTTATTTGTGCCGAGATTTTGTGCAAGTTACTTTTGTCCACGATTTTAAACTCAAAAATTATATATAATCTCTAAAATCGTGTTTGAAAAAGCATCTTATGAGGCCCTAGAAGTATTACTGGACTGGACTATTTTATTTTCTGCTGGTCATATATACACAGTAGAGTGATGGGTAGGTCAAGGGTGGGGAGGCAAAAGTAGAATTTTAGCTGAAGGCATAGGCAAATTCTGGCGCCCCCTTTTTGGTCACATTAGTATACAAAAATTTGTTTAACTTGAACTTTTGGTCATTTTAGAAACATTTAGGAAATGAGAGCGAAGCGAGTAAGAAAAATTTGCGACATTGTTTATCGAGATGAATTGCGTAAAGTCAATTAGAGTATAACTAGACGGTTCCCGTCGTCGCAAACGCCGGTTAACTGTTTTGCTTGCACATCAAAAGCCTTTAAAATACTCTGATGTGGGTTAATGCCTGACATCGTTTTGGCTTAGAATGCCGAATACAATAATAAAAATTATACTTCTAAATTTTCTACATTAGTCAAAATTTTGTGTCTGTAAGCCTCGATGATATGTCTTTTTGAGATAACGGAAGTTTTTGTTCAATGAAATGCCATAGTGACCCTGTCAAAATTATGGAGGGTACCCATCGTTGCTTCTAGGAAAGAAAAAGCCTTAGTTGTGAAGGAGAGGCTCGCGCTTTGCGGTTGAGCGCTAAAGGTTTTCCCGTTTGTTGGCTTCACACGCGGACAGCTTAAGACCGGCGCATATGCAATGCAACACACATTGAAACCTTTTTAAATAATGTTAGACGAAGTTTAATTATCAAACAACAATGTTGGATTTTGTTGCGTGTGTTGATATAAAATAATTCGAAATCGTGCAACAAAAATGCCACACCTTTTTATTTGAAACTTTGTGACGTCGCAGTACTTTTTCATGAAATTGACGTCAGAACTTTTTTCGTTTACAAATAGCAGTGTAGAGTCTTCTCTAATCCGAGTTTTCTACGCTTGTCAAACTTAGCGCGAGAATTTTTGTATCAAAAGTGGATAGGTTTTCCAGCCGCGGCGTTCAAATTTTAGAAATCTTAACATATGTCACTGGGCTAGCGTTACAGACATTTTTCATAAACTCATTTAGTATAGTAAGATGATACTGAAATGCGAGCGAAGCAAGCACAAAATTTTCGACTAGAAAAGGAACAAAATAAAACCACGTTAAATTATTTTAATAACTTTATAGAATTATAAAAACTTTAAAATTAGGCATATAATATATGACAAATCTTATGAAAAATTCCACATACGATCCTTTAGGAACTATTATTGGTTATGCCTATTCTAAAAAATTCAATGCAAAAAGTTGACTCTGTTTGACGCGAGCGAAGGGAGGGAAAAATCTTTCCAAAATAGAGCTTAAATTTGAGCAAAAGTTTAGTAAAAGGGCGCCTTAAAGGGAAAGGGGCGCTAAAGTTACATACTGAAGAGCAAATACGAAAGAAAACTTCCTTCTTTTGGCGCCCCTTCAAAAAGCCTCCACTGGGAGGGGGGGCACACCACGCTACTGTATGTAAACAATTTTTTCCATCAGAGCTTTTACTAATGGGCTATTGCTGAACATATGTTATTTAACTAGGTCATTCCTGGTGTTTTCTGCGAGCGAAGCGAGCAAAGAAAATTTTACTTCTTGATTTTTGGTTATTTATGCACAAGGATAATCAATTCTCAGTAACCGACGTATGTGATAATCACCGAAAAACCGCTATTTTTTTATTTTTTCACCGATAAACCGAACAAAAGCAGCTCAATCACCGACACCGTGATGTTTTCCCTTCACCGATAAACCGACATATTTCGAGCTCTTCACCGATAAACCGGCAAAAAAAGGGCCAAAACCGACAAACCGCGCAAAACCACTTTCCCGTACGCCCCCATCACACAAAGCGCTATAATATGCGAAACACACCTTTTCGACCGTAGTCGCGAGGTCAGGCGCGTGCCACTTCACTATTTAAGTTACCACCCTAAACTCGATTACCAGTGGATACCCCTTAAAACCCACAATAAAAAGTGGTACCCTCTATCTCATTGTTTAGTTGGAGTGTAAGGTTGAAACTTTTTGTGTTGAAAGTACGTTGTCTATGATTGTCTTCCCTAGCAGTGATGTTTTGTAGAAAACAGTTTTCAGTTTTTCACGAGGAAGTGAAAAAGTGCAGTTTTAGCTATTTACCCCTTAAAACCTACAAAATGGTTTTTCTCGAATAACTTTTTACAAAAAAGTTCTTTTGACTTGAAATTTTGAACAGTGATTCACTGTAAAGTTACTAATGTTATGAATGTACCATTAGTACCTAAATGATCTCAAAAATATGTGTTAAAATCAAAATACCCCTTAAAACCTACAAAAATAAGGCTAAAAACCACAAAGTCCGACCCTTGCTAACGGGATACTCAAGCTGATGGATACAAATTTGGTGTTGCTCGTGATTCAATGGTTCAAAGACTTGCTAGAATTCATTCCCACAACAATATTTTCATTTTTCAGGATTTCATGCCCATAATGCAATTGTGTGTGGTTTTTTCGTCAAAAACGGCTACGAAAGGCCAAAACCTTCATTCGCTTCATTTTTGACCTATGGTTCTAATGTTTTTTAAATCTCCATCAAAATTTGACATTTTGGTATGCACATGACCAGGTTTTTGAGAAAGTCGATTTTCAGATTTTTGATCATCACCATAAAAGTGCTTTAAAGTAGAATTTTAAGGGCCTGTCATTTTCGTTGGGGTCTATTCACGAAGATGAAAATGATTTTTTAATACCTACCATAAGTATAGGTATCTAAAAAGTATAGGTTTTGTGACCTTAAATTCAATTGTGTAATTTCTAGGTCCAAAAAACCTGATTTTTTGAAGGGATTTTTGATAAAATATTGAATAACTTCGAATTTTAAGATACTTTAGCATCTTTAAAATCCTTAAAATTTGGTATTTTATGAAAGAACATTTATAAGAGGTTGTAAAAAAGTGAAACATACCACATAAAATTAAATCTGGTAGTTATGAAAGCCAAAAATGCAACATTGTGGGTTTTAAGGGGTATGTGGTTTTAAGGGGTATCCACTGGTAAATCCTTTTTTTACACTTTTTTCTATTGTCTTTTTAGGCCCGAAAAAAAAGCTGGGTGGTTTTAGGGTGATAAAACGGACAAAAAAATGCCCGCGCGGCAATTGGTGGCTACGGTCGAAAAGGTTGTATATTGTCTCACAGTTGAAATGTACTCTAAGCGCAACAATTCTTGGACTTTTTTCTAGCCCCATCGGGCTTTGAACTCGTGGGTGTATCTCTTTCACCGATTAGGTTGCACATAGAGGATATTCTCTTATCAAATCTCAAATTTAAAATGAATGAATCAATGATACTTCAACTTTTCACAACTTACTTCGTGGTTAAAACATTCAAAAGAGACAAAACGCGTGATAAAATAAAAGATAAGCGATAGCACTTCTCGCAGTTCTCCTAAAGTTTTGATATCTAATTCATTATCTTTTTATTTATTTCTAACAAGTATTAGTAGAGGTAGAAAGATAATGAGATTTGTTTTGCATGTTTTGTAGGATTATATACTGTTAGGAAAACTGATTTCGTGGCGTGTGCTTTGTAACCTTTTCTATATTAACCTAATGCTTGTAAAAAAAGAACTAAAAGACAGGGAAAGGGTTACTCAAGTTTTTGAAAATATCTAGCATGTTTTAAGCTATATGTGCTGCCTGGTGATGGTCTTTTCTTCGACCTCGTCCTATGTACAGGATGTTTCACTATCATTTCAGGAACAAGTTACCGATGAAAGATGCCAACTTCTTGTCCAGAATTACTTTCTGGTGGGTGACGAAGTAAGAGTTATTATTCTTTGTTATACCAATCACGCTGACTGGTTATTTATAAACAACTTCAACAATCTGGTGAATCTATACCTAAAGCCTTGCATTACTTTTTGATTTTACTGATTGATTTTGAAGGTCATTTGATACGAATCGACCCCGTCGTGAGCTCTATTTGTACGTTAATGAACAAATACGAACCCATCTCCCTCGCTTCGCTTTTTTAGGATTAAGAGAACGCTCACAAAAGGCTCTAGGAAATAGAAAAAAAGATTTTATCACTTCCATCGTTAATAAGTGCAAGTGGCTCTGTGTACGCGTTCTCAGTAAATATCGAAGAAATTTGGTGAAAAACCCATCTCATAGGTTCCATAGGTTAAAGTTGTGTAAGCGGAGTGGTAGGGGTGGAATATCTATTCCATGTCTTTCGAGTGCGTGTTCCTTTTGCCAAATATATTGGACATAATCAAAAGACTATGGTATGAAGTTTATCTTTATGTTTCCATTCTAGATTTATCATAAAGGGCTCAAAACAAACAATAACGAATGAAGACATTTGGGCATTGGAAGATGAAAATTCTGCTGAAACAATCAGCAAAGAATTTCAAGCAGAATGGAGCCGAGAAGCCGAAAGGTGCGAAAGCCATAAGAAAAAAATGCCGCTAGCGAAAAATTCCCCGTTGTCCGGTTTCATAATAGGAAAAAAGCCCGCGAAAAAAATAAACACGAGGTTCCACTTTCGTTTTCAAATTCTCTGAAATTTTTTTGGCTTTGAGTCATTTTTTAGAAGATTGGATAGATTGGAACATGTCAGTAGTTATTCTCTTTGAATATTTTTCTTTTGAACCAGGAAAAAGCTGCAGAAATCCAAAGGAGATGGCAACGAAAAACCTTTTCTCACAACAATTTTTGTCAGGATGTATTGGAGGAAGTACCTCTTTTGCTGTTTGTTCAAACTTATCGCTGATTTTTTCATATTATCAACACCATACATACTTGGGTAAATGATGTCTCTTTATTCCATATTTGATTAGAATACAAAATAGTTGTCTTTTAGTTATACCCTAGGTACAAGATAATCCATCCGGCTGGTTATCTAATTTGTTATTCAATAGACTATCACATTCTCCCAAACGACTATACAGCTCAATAAAAATCTTATGGAGGTTACTGAATTCAGTGCTTTAATTTTCTTCTTCTTAGAAGCATACTGGTAGGCCCTAATGAATGTGTCAAGTGTTAGGGTAGAGAGATTATCTGTGATATCATTTTTACAACCCTTTTTGGGTTGATTTTGAAGGTTAAATGAAGCACCTCTTGATGGCACCAGACCCTGTACTCTTCCGGACCTCACCGACTCTTCCTCTTCCCCTCCAAAAAACTTTCAAAATATGATCAATTTACATCAAGAGTAACCAGTATCTTTAAAATTTACCCAACATTTGTTACGACAGGAACCATCAGGTCCTTTTTTACATTTACTTTGTCTGCTAAAGAATAAAATAAAGTAGTTTTCATTATAATGCATTGTTAACCGGTTACTTTTTCGAAGCGGGCTACATGGCTTTTTGCGCAATGTAATTGGTTCCTTTCGCATGACGACGGGCCTACATTGTCCAGAGTTGCCCGTCGTTAGGAAAATTCATTGTGACGTCACTTTTTCAAAGTAAAATGAACAATGCGTTGACATCACTTCTCTCATTTTTTATTTTTGACGTCAGAAATTATAGCAATTTTTATCTCTTTTCGCTTGTTTTTTCTGCTTTATTTCGCTATTTTTCCTGGATAAAGCGCTAAAAATCAATCAAAGTTGAAGGAAACGGTTAACAAATACAATAATGACGGGTTTTTTCGGGCTGTACTGAAAATATTGCCCTCGGTCAACGCAACAACCTTGCAAGCTCGGTCGTTACTTGACCTCGGGCAATATTTCTCAGTACAGCCCTCACGAACCGGTCATTATTGTATTAAAATAAAAACTTTGTTTTCTTTATTATTAAGAAAGTTGATCAAATCAGTGGAACATGGAACATCAAAAAAAGAAGGGATCACATATGCATTTATCCTTTTCATATTGTTGGTGGGACAAAACCTAGTTCATCAACAATATTTCTACAGATGCTACATTATAGCAATGAATTTCAAGACACTAATTGTTTCAAGTGTTTACAGAAAGGTATTTCTATTTATTTTACATTATTAAAATTTAAAATTTATTTCATGCTTCATTCGATTTTCTTACTGTTTTTAAACGATTCTCCTGAATTTGCCAGGTCAAACAGCCAATTTCGTCTCTAAGTTTGCTGTACGATATTTGCTGGATTTTTTTTGGTTCTGATAACGTTGTTATGCATTTTGTATATAAAACACTTGCTTTCGATTGTTAACAACTTATAATTATGTAAATTACATCACATAAATTATCACATGATTAAGTATGAAGATTTCTTGTATAATATTAAAGGGCTAGCAGGGCTAACTGATTTGAGATTCTTCTGATGCTAAGTTATATCTCAAATCATCTTATTTTTCCTTTAAGGGACAGATATTTATCAGGTGGATGCATTTTATTTTGCAGCTCAAATTATTATTTTAGATGTTCCGGTTGAGCAACCAGAGCCGCACCAAATATCCTTCTGGCAAACTCATAAATTTCATGTCTACTGATGCAGACAGAAGCTACCAAGTCGTGACATATCTTGTTGTCAGCTGGTCAGCACCATTGCTAATCATTGTTTCACTTTTATCGTTATTTCGTTTAATTGGATGGTCAACACTGGCTGGTCTTGTGGTCATACTTCTTTCAAACCCAATAAACTATTTGAGCACCCAACTTGTTCGAAAATATAATCAGCAACTTGTAAAATTCAAAGATCAACGTTTAAAACTTATGAGTGAAATTATTTCTGGGATCAAAATCATCAAAATGTATGCCTGGGAAGGAAGCTTCATGCAAAAAGTGACTGAAATTCGTAAACAAGAATTGAGATTTGTACGTAAAAGCATGATATTGAGTGCAAGTTGGGATTTTTCAATTACATGCCTCCCATTTTTTGTTTCACTTGCAACATTTGCTGTTTATGTTTACATAGAAAAAGGGGTTTTAACAGCTGAAAAAGCCTTTGTAAGCATAACATTATTTAACATTATGAGATATCCATTCTCTGTTGTGCCGATCTTTATTAGTGCTGTGGTGAACTACAACATATCAGCAAAACGTATATCAGAATTTTTAAACTGTGAAGAATTTGATTCTAATGGATACATAAGGCTGCCAGGTCCATGTGATGCTAGCCTAAATATTGAAATTCACAATGGTAGTTTTGGTTGGACACCAGAAGATAAGGCTCTAAAGGATATTAGTCTTGGTGTGGCAAGAGGACAATTGATTGCTGTGGTCGGTCAAGTTGGCAGTGGAAAATCTTCTTTATTATCCTCCATTTTAGGAGAGCTTGAAAAAGTTTGTGGAAGTGTGAAAACTTATGGAAAAATTGCTTACGTTTCACAACAAGCTTGGATACAGAATAAAAATCTGAGACAGAATGTTTTATTTGGAAAATATTACCGTAATGAAGCATACAAAAAAATTCTAAGAGCATGTGCATTAGAGACCGACATTGAGCTTCTCCCAGCTTCAGATTTGACGGAAATCGGTGAAAAAGGAATCAACCTCAGTGGAGGACAAAAACAAAGAGTTTCCTTGGCACGTGCAGTTTATGAGAATGCAGACATTTATCTATTTGATGATCCTCTTTCTGCAGTTGATGCCCACGTTGGAAAACATATCTTCGAAAATATCATTGGATCGAATGGCCTATTGAAAGATAAGGTAATGTAAATAATGTAAATAGTTATTTTGGAGAACGCGACGGCCTATTGAATAACAAATTACTTTCCCTCAGCCAATAAAAAACATGAAAAATTATCTTGTCTCTAGGTAACTGTTGTGGAGTAATTAGTTATTCAATAGTCCATCGCGTTCTCCAAAACAACTATCAGTTTGGCTAGCTAAGAGTGCTCAATGTTAATGATAAGAGAGATTTATTCTTCTTTGAGTAAAGAAAGCGAGTTAAGGACATACCTAATTTTTCGATTTTACACCAACTTAAATGGCAATTTCTGCATTTTAAAAAGATTAATGTATAAATCTTTTTATATAACCTGTTAAACCTACCTTTTTAGAATCTAAAAATCGAAAAATTGAAATGAAAAAATTAAATGAAAAAGAAAACGAAGAGTTTTTCGAAGAAGAGTATTTCGCCTTTCAAAGCCCTAATCTCGGTAAAAATCAAACAATTTGGTATTTTTTTTTTGGTTCAGGTGATGTATCTATTTAGTATCTAAAAATACAATTTCGGAAAATCTTTGCGGAAGAATCTTTCCTTTGAAATCTCCAAAAAACCTCATTTTTGGCAATTTTCTCCACTAAATTTCCATACGAAAACAGCTATAACTTGGGATGTAGCTAAATAGAAAATTTTTCCGAAAAAATCTAAATAAAGAAATTATTTGTCATTAACTTTAAAAAAGTTTGAAACAATTAAATGATTTCCATGAGGAGATTAGGCTTTTTTGTGAAAAGTATATGAATAGCGTCGTTATGACGTTTTATTAAGGTCCATGCCACACTTATTCCTTAATTACTCATGATGTAAATTCACTTTTTCAAAAGCAGTTTGTTCTAAAACATATGAAAGAAGCGAAAACATAAGATTTTATCTTCAAATTCTGAAATTGATTTTTCACTATGACTAGAGCCCTTCACTGAAAATTTTACTATCCTGTATGCCATGAGGTACATTCGCTGGAGTTAGGTATTCGGTATTCGGGATTCGGGATTCGCATTCGGGATTCGAAAAAGCTCAATAAAAACTTAACGAAAAAAGATATTAACTTGAAATAAAAAACGGATGCATGTACACACACTAAGGAATAAATCCCAATAACAAAAATTCAGAATATGAGCTCAGTTGTCACGTGACTATGGGAAATTCCCCTATTCTGGATTCAAATCCTGTCAGGGACCTTTCTTCAAAAGCTCGCCAGTCGTCAGTTATTTGAAGTCGATCCAACCATTTCCTGATGACTGGTAAGCTTTTGAAAAAGGTCCCTGAAATAATTTGAATCCCGAATAGGGGAATTTCCCGTAGTCACGTGACAACTAAGCTCATATTCTGAATAATTTTTTTTGGAATATTTTCTCAGATATGTGAACTTGCATCCGTTTGTTATTTGAAGTCGATACCTTTCTTCCTTGAGTTTTTATGAGCTTTTCAAAAAGGGTCCCTAAACTAAAATAACTCTCAAAAAAGGGAATTTCCCGTAGTCACGTGACAACTAAGCTCATATTCTGAATTTTTTTTATTGGAATGTCTTCCTTGACATGTGAACTTGCATCCGTTTTTTATTTGAAGTCAATTCAACCATTTACTGACGACTGGCGAGCTTTTTAAAAATGGTCTTTAAATTGAAATAACTCCCAAATAGGGGAATTTCCCATAGTCATGTGACAACTAAGCTCATATTCTGAATTTTTTTTTTTGGAATATTTTCCTTAACATGTGAGCTTGCATCCGTTTTTTATTTGAAGTCAATCCAACCATTTCCTGATGACTGGTAAGCTTTTGAAATAGTCCCTGAAATAATTTGAATCCCGAATAGGGGAATTTCCCGTAGTCACGTGACAACTAAGCTCATATTCTGAATTATTTTTTTTGGAATATCTTCCTTGACATGTGAACTTGCATCCGTTTTTTATTTGAAGTCAATTCAACCATTTACTGACGACTGGCGAGCTTTTGAAGAAAGGTCCCTGACAGGATTTGAATCCCGAATAGGGGAATTTCCCATAGTCACGTGACAACTGAGCTCATATTCTGAATTTTTTTTATTTGGATTTATTACTTAGTATGTGTACATGCATCCGTTTTTTATTTCAAGTTAATATCTTTTTTCATTAAGTTTTTATTGAGCTTTTTCGAATCCCGAATGCGAATCCCGAATCCCGAATACCGAATACCTAACTCCAGCGAATCTACCTAAATATTACCATGCCATGATACTTCAAATATGAACGTTTTCTTTACTCATAAAAAAATGTAGCCTTGGATCTATGATTTCAGAAGCCTTTGACTATTTTGTAATTTAATATAGTTATCTTATCTTAATGAAAAAAAATTTAAAAACGTTGTTGAATATTATTTTACGACCTTGATTATATGTACACTTATATTACAATCCTTGAGGTATTGTTGTACAAAAATACTTTATAATCTTTTTAAATTTCAGACGAGAGTTTTAGTGACTCATGGATTATCATTTTTGCCACATGTTGACCACATTTGTGTCATCAAAGATAAAACAATTTCACAGGTACGTTTGTTAATTACTAAAACTTCATCATGGATTGCATAGTTTTGTGTATCTTCTGGTTATCATGTTTGTTTTTTTGACGTTACATGAACTATTACGTTGGCCCTAAACTAAGCTTTGTATACATTGATGACTTTATTTTTATGGAAATTTAGGACCTCCTATTTTAGACCCTCTGGAGACCAAAAGCCCCCTTAAAACGCTATTTACCTTTCCATTCCATAAACTAGAGATATTAAGCAACACGAAAATAGTATTGTAATTTAGGATCCCCCTAAGTGGTGCTACCCCGCACTCGGGAGCTGGTCTGTTAGAAATCCAATAAACACACTGTTTTTAACTTTTTTTTATAGCATGGTTCATTCGAAAAGCTTTTAGAAAGTAATGGTGGATTTGCAGACATCTTGAACCAATTTGCCAAAGCTAGCAATGACAATGACCTAGAACAATCAATTGAGAAGGAGAAGTCAACTTTGGTTGACGATGATCATGGTAATCGTTACGTTTCTATATTTTTCATTGATAAGATCTTGTCTGGTAAAATAGCACCTACACTTCACTGCCATCGAGGCGGCGAAAGAACCAATCTCAAAATTAGAATATTGGCCCTTTTCTTGTATATGGAGAAGAAAAGCTACAAGAGAAAAGGATCAATTTCAAAATTGTAATTTAGCAAAGTAAAGAAAGTATTGTTTTCAGAGACATAAATTTTGAGATTGAAACTCTTAACTCGGTGGCAGCGATTTCCTAAATGTTCATTCTCTTATTGCATCCTTTCAGATGACGAAATATACGAAGAAGCACCCAACCACCCTGTGTTTCAAGGGCAAATCTCTTTGCATAGTCAGGGTGGTATTTTAACAACAAGCGGCAAAAATCTGTACCGTGTAATAGACAGAATGACAGATGAACAACTTTTCACAGATGATGTAGTTGAGGACGAAGAAGATGAAAATGAAACTGAAAATGAAAAATGGAAACTAATTGAGCAAGAAAAAGTGGAAACTGGAAATGTAAGAAAATATTATTTGCTATTAATATCATCATATCTTAATTTCACCATTCCATACACTCAGACAAAATCGGACCCTTACAATGCAGCCCCTGAGCAGTGAAAAGGTCCATTTTACCGAAAGTTTCTGAACCTTAGAAGTTTGTTTTCATATCTTATTTTGCTGAAGCCACCTGAAAATGAGATGTCGATACAAGGTGCAAAACAAATCAAAATGGATGCGGGTCAAAACCGTAAAGATACATCAGATTTTTATTGTCAGACTTGCTATTCAGCAGTCCCTAAACACACCCTTATAGTGTATCCAGCTAAAAGAAGACCCTTGTAGTGCACTTATCAAAAGTACACCCTTACAGTGCATTTTGAGGGTCTCGAAAAACCTACCCTTAAGGGTACCCCCCCCCCCCCGTGTTAATGGCCACATTTCAGTAATAGACAAGAACTTAAACCCTGTTAGGCACAAAAAATTCAATACATTTCTTTTACTGCGAAAAAGTCTGAGATTTTGTGATTATTTTCAGGTTAAGCTGACAATTCTCATGAAATATTTGAAGACAATTGGTATCCTTGCATCTCTGGTCATCGTAACATGTGGAATATTGCAAGAAGCTTCGTTGGTTGGTTCGAGGTTCTGGTTAGCACATTGGAGTTCATTATCACCAATAACAGCAAAGCTTCATCGTAACGAACTAATCAGTGTGTATGGACTTCTTGGCTTAGCACAAGGTTTCTTTGTCTTATTTTTAGCTATCGTATTAGCTCTGGCAAGTTACAGATCTTCTAAAAAACTACATTTTCAATTGCTGGATACAATCTTGCATTGTCCAATTTCTTTCTTTGAATCAACACCATCTGGACGTATAATGAATCGTTTCACCAAAGATATTGGTGGTTTAGACAGCTCCATACCTACTAACTTAAGGACTTGCCTGGTCGATGGAATGGGCCTTCTAGGTGTGGTATATGTGATTTCATTTGCAACGCCTTTGGTGATGGTGGCTTTTATACCAATATTCGTCATTTATATTTTGACTCAGGTGAGAGCTTTTATTTACGAGTGTAATAAAATAAATAAAAAAGTTTATAAAGGCTTAAAATTTTATCATACAGCCTTTTGCAAAACGGTCGCAACAAGATTTGACCTCAGGCAATAATTTTCCACAATTCAATTCCAGCTTGGGGTTGCAATAGAACCTGCTGGTTATTATTTTTGAGCCACACAACCGACAAAGTGTTCCAAGTCGTTCACAATGATTATCCATGTTTGTCAGTTGATGGTTGTGGAGTTCATTGATCAAATGATATTTTTACTGATTGTTGTTTTTCGCTCAATTTAAGTTCTCTCCAAACATTAACAATAGTCTCAACCCTAAAATCATGGTGAAAATCTATTGAGAATTTAGCTTATTTCCTCGTTTTCCGAAATTGGGAGTTCGGGCGAGAAAGTCGCTTTTGGGCTAATTGATAAATTCATTCGAGTATTTTAATTCGGGAGGGGTTTATAGACTTCTTGGCCATATTCTGAGCCCTATTGGACCATTCTTGAACTTTTGGGTCCTTAGATCCTAAGGAAAACTCAGAGTTAAAACTCTACCCTTCCGAGCGCTTCCAAATCGTTTGTGGTTATAAGATTTCGTAGGAATTTCTCTTTTTTCTCAAATATTACGACCATGATTGTAAAATCTAAGCTCTGGTTTAGTCGACTCAATTTTAGCCCTGCCTATTCTAATTGCTAGAGTTGGCATAAAGTGGATCGAAAGTGGGCTGTCTATGTTTAGCTTTAGACGCCAACTCTTTGCCAACTTTTGCGAAACAATAGTATAGCGTCATTGGTTGCGAGCTCGATCCACTTTATGCCAACTTTAATTAGCAATTAGAATAGGCAGGGCTAAAAGGGGGCCGACTAAACCAGAGCTAAAGGATAGTTAAATCCACAGTCATATCAACAGAACCATTAACACTAGAAACAACATCAGGCGTCAGAATCACCAAAGTCATCGCTCGGGAATTAGAGATGTCTCCGGGGAAGCTTTTTGAATCTTAAACACAGGATGAATAGTTTAAAACAAGATGCGTATCAGATCTGACTTGACATCTTGACATTGTAAAATTCATGGATCTTCAAAGTTATCCTGATTACATCTTTTCTTCTTCAGAGAATCTACGTCAAGTCATCAAGACAATTGAAGCGGATCATCTCGATTAACCAGTCGCCAATTTTCAACCATTTCATGGAAAGTATAAATGGAGCAAGCACCATAAGAGCGTTCGGTAAAGTAGACGAATTTATCGACGAAAACCACAGAAGGATTGATCATCTGCAGCGACCCTTTCTTGCAAACATTATGTGTGACAGGTTTGTTTTTAGTTCTGCTCTTCAAACCACTAATATGGATTATACGTATCCGTACCTTTATACTAACTTAAGTGGATAAATTTTGGCCTGGATTTAATTTGGCGATTGGCCAAAATACGATTTTTGGCGGGGATTTAATTTGGCGATAGATCAATTTCGTAAAATTTGGCGGGGATTTAATTTGGCGAATTGGAAGTTTTGTCACACTGAAATGGGTGAAAATTACTCAAAAATATACTAAAAAGTTGTGATTTTTCACATAATTATCTTTTTGTTAAATTTGGCGGGGATTTAATTTGGCGAATTGCCGAATTTAGAATTTTGGCGAGGATTTAATTTGATTAAATTCGCCAAATATTTTCCCCGCCAACTTTTATCCACTTAAGATAGTTTTCGCCGTAATGATTCGGGTTTAAACCTTGATGACTCAGCAAGCAAAGCACTTTATTCCATCAACTTTGTTAATTCAACGAATTATCAATAAAGTTTCCACGTATTTCAACAAATTTTGGTGTCACTCCAAGAAAAAGTGCTTTTTTAATGAGTCTAATACTTTTTATGATATTTCGACGGTAGAATACACGACGCTCTGTATATATTGATGATCCTTTTTCGGTAAGTGTTTGTTAAATCTACACGTTTTTTATAAGAACAAACTATATAAGAACATAAGGCTTCGCTGGCCAAAATGAAAGCTAAGAACATTTTAAGGCTTTGTGGACTCAAAAACACCACCCTATTTTTGAGGAAAATGGTCAAAAATATTCTCCAAATGGTCAAAATAAGAACATTTTTAGGCTTAAAACTCAAAACGTTAAGAACATCCGAAGCCTTCAAAAATTTTGGATGTTCTTATAAAAACGTGTATTCGCCACAGTTTATAAGAAAATCAATTAATGTTATTTCCTTTTGTTCTTAGATGGATGTTAATTCAGATAAAGATGCTTGGTATCTTTGTTGCTCTCTTTACCGCCATATTTTGTGTCATGGAGAAAGGAAACATATCACCAGGTATCCTTGGGCTGACTGTGTCTTATGCTATACAGGTAAATCAATTGATTTAAACCGTTCCTTCCAGGGGCCCAGGGGACTAAGGTTGGCAGACGGGATCTTACAAAGCCGACCCCTAGAGAGACCAAATCCTATTGAAAATTGACCCTTAGAGAGAAATATTTGAAAAACTTCCTACCCTTTGGAAGGTGAAGGAACTCGGCCTTATCGTCCTCACATACCCATCGCCAGTTTTACTCTAAGGCCCCCACCCTGATTCAGGGCTCAGAGTTAAGTAGACGTGTAGACTTTTTAAAACCGAATCAGTGCTTTTTTATTTACTTTTCTCTCCGAGGGTACGAAAGCTTTTCTTTGCTCAAGGTTTTTACGTTGTTAATGACAAAAATATGTAAATAGTTGTGCTAACAGTTGAGATCGGTTATGATTATTTATATATTATTCGATCTTTCAGATGACGCAATCTTTGATTTCATTGGTTCGCTCTTCGAATGGTTTGGAAGTTAACTTGGTTTCAATTGAGCGAATAAATGATTACATATCAAAACCGAGAGAGGTACGTCGTTGAGGATAGAGGATATTTTTTTAACTGTTTTGACTTTGAAGGTGCCGTGTGGATCGTGATATGTGTAGCATTTTCAATATCGTTTTATCAAATGTATAGAAGAAGCGATGGCCAAGTGGTCAAAGACGTCAGCGTCTTAAATCAGGGATTTGCGGTCAATCAAATGCATGGGTGTGGGAGTGGGCGTGAGCGTAAAAGAGCTAAAACGACTGTTTAGAAACGGTACAAGCTATTAGCTGAATTTACGCCAATCAAAGAACGAGTGCAAGACTTTATTCGTTCCACTATCGAATCGAGAACAGCGTTGTGTTGTGGAAATAGATTAGTAAAATATAAGAACGATAATTCTAGACGGACTAGATGTTTCTAGTCTTTCAAACTCTTTCACTTTCAAACTATTTTTAAACGCCTTTAAAATAAGTTGACCTGAATAACATTTTTTCCTTGTAAACCCTAGGCTAGCATAACGTTACAACCCTCACGAGAGGTCACGCCTGATTGGCCACAAAATGGAGAAATCTCATTGGTCAATTACTCAGTGCGATACCGACCCAGCATGCCACTTGTTTTGAACAGTATAAATATCACAATACGTCCACAAGAAAAAGTAAGTTTTTCTCTTCATCGATCAATTTTTCAACAAACACGTTATGTTAAGACTGTGCCAGAGAACCGAATACACGTTTTTCTATAAGAACATCCTAAATTTCTGAAGCCTTTGGATGTTCTTAACTTTTTGAGTTTTAAGCCTAAAAATGTTCTTAACATTGTGAGAAAAAGGTGTTTTTGAGATCACAAAGCCTTAAGATATTCTTAACTTGTTCTTAACATTTTGGCCATCGAAGCCTTATGTTCTTAAAAAACCGTGTTTTACAGGTTGTGTTGAAGGTTTTTGTGAACTCAAAACTTAAACTTAAACTTAAAATTTTCATGTTTACCTTTTGTTTTACTTTCTACTTCTAGGTTGGAATTGTTGGTCGAACAGGAGCTGGAAAATCTTCTATCACTTTAGCCTTATTCCGTATCATCGAAGCATCTTCAGGCTATATTTCTATTGATGGTGTCAAAATATCAAATGTCACTTTACAAGAGTTGCGCTCTAAGATCAGCATTATACCTCAGGTAGAATTTAATTTGATTAATAACTTTCTGGTTCAAATACTGTCTGTGCCTTACAAGTATTCGTAGAATTCTTATTGGAAATGTACTACAGGGTTTTGGCTTGAACTAGTTTACTCTGAAAAAAATTTATACACTTTTTTTATAAAAACATCCAAAATTTTTGAAGCCTTTGGATGTTCTTAATGTTCTTTTTGAGTTTTAAGCCTAACATGTTCTTATATTCCCCATTTTTTGAGCATTTTGGTCCATTTTCCTAAGAAATTGGATGTTTTAGAGTCTTTTTTTTTTTTTTTTTTTTTTTCTTTATTGAAACAAAAACACGTGTACACTACGAACATATTACAAAACATTACTTAAACATAAAATATAGTCCCTCCCCCCGCTAGGAACTAACGTTATATCGCCAGAGGTACTAGAATATGTAAAAATAAATAAATAAGTAAATAAAGAAAAAATCTTGGAGAAGGAAGCTACAATTGTTAGGTAAAAGCCTAAAATAAAGCACCGCTAAACCTTCCAGTTTCGTTAAGAAATTCAACAACAGAACAAAGAATAGATTTATTTAGATTTGAAGTCAAACTTTCATCCCCATATAATAAAAGCCGACAGAAAAAAGGAGGGTTAAGCGGCGGATGAAAAATAATGTCTGCAAAGCCTTTAAATGTTCTTAGCTTGTTCTTAGCATTTTGGCCATCGAAGCCTTATGTTCTTTAAAAGTTTGTTCTTATAAAAAAACGCGTAGAACATTTTCCCTCCCCTTTAACTATTTATCACAATTAACAAGTCGTTCGTTGATTTTACAGACTAGCTTAGAAGTAAACCAATCTTTTGATCGCTTTTGTTATTTTATTCTTTGAAGCGTTATATATTTATAGGATCCAGTCTTATTTTCGGGGTCGATCCGCTTTAACGTTGATCCGTTTCAACGGCATACCGATGAACAAATTTGGAACGCTTTGGAAATTTCTCGTTTGAAGAAATTTGTTTCAACACTTTCTGGTGGATTAGATTCTGAAGTTCAAGAAGGCGGTGATAATTTAAGGTCAGTAAAATTCCCCATTCATCGACAGTATCCAACACTACACAAAATAGTCATTAGAATCTGTACAAATTTTCGTACACACGACCGTACTTAGAAATATACGGTTTTTATTTGGGTTGTATCATTGCTTAAAACAAGGCCGAAAAAATAAGTTAGCTAAGAATACCATAATAAATATCAATTCATTAAAAGCTGCTAGCCTTGTTTCAATGTCTAAACTATTCCATATTTACCCTAGTGTTGGGCAACGTCAGTTGATTTGTCTTGCAAGAGCTCTACTGCGCATGTCAAAGATTCTCATCATGGACGAAGCAACAGCGTCCGTTGACATGGAAACAGATTTGTTTATTCAACAAACCATTCGAAAAGAGTTCACTGGATGCACTATTTTGACGATCGCACATCGATTGAACACCATCATGGATTATGATAGGTGAGTCATCTTCCCAAAAATTAGTTATAGATTCAAAGGTAATGTGTTGTAACGAGAGAGCAATTTGCTGCGTGGAATTTTAAGTCGAAAAACGTCTAGGTTAAATTGAAAGTAACATTTTCAGCATCATTCGCCTCTTTTGGAATAAGAATGATTATACCTAAGGCCTTATATTTCTGCACCAAACACCGTTGCACGGAGCTCAAAAACACAGAAGACGCTAAATTCAAGAATCCGTTCGTCCCCATCAAATTAGTGCAAATCTTGCTTTCCTGAGAAATTGCTTCCAGCGTGGACTGGATAGCTCAGTCGGTAGAGCAGTTGCACTAGTAATGCGAAATTCGTGAGTTCGAATCTCACTTCAATCCTCAGTTTAGTAGTTCTCTATCAAACTGAGGTCAATGTGCACATATGTACGTGTTGGCACTTAATGATAAGTCCTTGATAATGATATCGTTGAATGAGAAAAACTGAAGCTTCCTCTGTAGCTCTTAGCTATGGCTCATTGCTCAAAGATAATTTAGCTTGAGCTTGGCGCTTTTTGAGAGTCCTGATAAACCGAGAAAATGGAGGATTAAGCGGTTAGGGTTTATGTTGGCCTTTACAGTGTTCGACTAACTGAACTTTGCCTGCCAATGATTTTTCTATAATATTTTATACAACTTTCACACTTCCCTCTGGGTCACATCTCTTCTAAAATCCATGGGGCTGTATTTGGTTAACACTTACGCTGCTAACCACGAGTATACAATATCGGTAGTCCAAAGGGCCATAACTTTTGATATGGAAACTTTCGACGAAATTCAAAGAGGTCAAAATTGCGATTTCTGAAAAAGGCTCGGCAGTGAACGTGTATGACGTGTATACACGATGATGCTGTTGACTAAATTTCAGATTGTAATTTGTTTTTTCTATCAGGATTTTGGTGATGGAAAAAGGAGAGGTCGCAGAATTCGATTCACCCAAAACTCTGTTGGCCGATCATACTACAATATTTTATTCCATGGTCAAGAATGCTGGCCTACTCGGTTCAATTTAACCCAATCAATTGATTTTGGTTTAATGGCAGGTATTTTCTTCATATACATATTTTTTTTTTTTTTTCAATTATTATTGACTTTTTATTTTCAAAATATTTTATTATATGAATTTGAACTAAAATCTATGCATAACACTTGTTTAATTGTATTTAAAGGTGATATATAACATATAAAATCAAAATGTTACTTGATTTCTCAAACAAAAAGATGACAATTTAAGTTATGTAAGGCGCATGCGCAACTTGGTCATCATTTTATGCGGAAACGCCCGAAATTATGCGGGAGTCGCCACCAAAACCTTTTCATTAGAATATAATAAATGTTCATGAATTTTGGTCTTTTTGTGGTTGTTTTACATTAGAACACCCCCTTCTCACAGACCCACTGGGACTCCTTCCCACTGGAAAAATTGGCCAAAATATCGTCCCCAGTGGAAAATTATCCCCCAACTTTTTTTTCCACTGAAAATAATGAAATAAAACAATTTTTCCCATTCCCACTTAGTGTGGTTGTGTTACAAAAATACAGGCTGCTTTGTAGGAAAAAGATAATCGAAATAATTCACGCAGAAGATGAAATTTATGGTCAATTTTAGACCAAAATGTGGCGACAAGTGGAACTTTCGCATGAAATATCTTGAGTTAGGTAATGAAATCGGCTATACCCGTTTAAAAGTCTTCTATATACTTTTTCGAGAGCTTTCGAATGGTATACATGATATTGTCTGAAAATGAGTTTCAAAGTTTCAAAAAGTTTTGCCCTTAGGGTTTTGCCTGGGGAAAAAGGAAATTGCCCAAAAAAGGGATGTTCCACCAGTGGGATTTTAGGGGATTTTTTCCTGAGGTATAAGCATCCTATAGAGAAGGTCTGGAGAAAGTTTCAGCTGTATATTATTTTTTTCCTGTAAATTATGCTAAACGACCCCACTAACTGAATTTTCTGACTTGAGAACAATAGAATTTAAATCTCCAGCCATAAAATATGTGGGAATGTCTATCTCCATCGTGTTTCAGTTCGTTATTTTTACCTCCACTGGCTGAAAAATCCTACCGGGTCTGTGAGAAGGGGGTATATTAGACATATGTAACAATTAAATGATCATGTCATGCGAGGGTTGGTATGGCTTATGCCTAATTTTCGGCCTTGAATCTGAGCCATGTTAAACGGTTTTCAACGATAAAAGTGTTTTGATCATATTCTGATGTGAATTTGACACCATTTTTATCGTCAAAGAACTAGATTTCTCCAAATTGAAAAGTGTGAAGTGAAAATATCAAAAGAAAATATGAAATGAAAATATCTACATATTTATTTAAGATCAGAAATATTTAAGGTTGAACTTTTTTTAAATTGTTATTCTTATTAGAAATAGCGTGAGTCGAATGCTTTATCTCGTGAGAACTTTTTGCATTTTATTCATATTTCCAAGTCTCCAATGGAAATCACCACGACCTTGATCATATAGTTGTTGACATTGAACTTCAAATGTTATTAGATATACAAAACTATGGGGACGGGGGTAAGCGAGATTTGAAGTTAGTTTTTGGACTAAGATTTTGAAGATTCATGGATGTTAGATAGACTCTGTGTGACTCAGCTGGAAACAAATGTCACTATCAGAATATGGAAGAAGGCGATCAGTGCCTAGCGTGTACCACCCTACCCCGCCCACGGGCGTTTTTTGTATTTTGAAAAAAACTTGCCGTGTGTCGAACTTCGCGTTATCTTTTCAATTAGCGAAGAAGAGTTTGGTACATGCTAATCAGTGCCGTATGAATAATTTTTTACCTCGTGAAACATCGTGGTTACAAAAGTTTAGTTGCTAGGTTAAGAAAATTGAGGAAAGAATTCTGTATCTAGAGCACGTTTCAACCCTATCATCAAACAATTATTTTCATCAATTAAAGTTCAAATTATGCTTCATTTAAATTAATCATGGTTACGCAATTAAATTTTACCATCTTGCTTGTAATCACTGGGCATAGATACCTCAAAGTCTCAGATTGTTGTTTTTGTGTTTTGTTTGTCAGCTTTGGAGTCTTCCTACTTCGTTGTAGGCAATACTGATAGAGAGTTTGCTGCTTCGAAATTTCCATACACTATTAAAATAAGTATATAATTAATGCTTGTAAAATAACCGCATGCAACCGCTGAATGGGATAATTTGAAATTGCAGTTTAACTTGAAATAGATTGATTACCATTTTCCGGTATTTGCTTCATTATACACCCCTGACGGTAAAGGTCAGAAATCTCCGGTGCGATAGTCGTGATTTCATGTTTTTGTTACAATGCAAGAAGAATAGCAGTAATTTGAAATGTCACTTCTATATTAGTTACTGAAAACCATTCAGTTTCAGTTTAGTTTAGAGCTTTCGATTGCCATACACATCACCAAAGGACATGTATGGTCACCACTTTTTATCCACCGTCACCTTTTGGTGGGTCACAAGGTAAAATTTCTTTCTTTCAAACAAAATACAAGGCACTACCCGATGCATAGTCGCAATGAATTATGGGAATCAGCATCATTCGGTTATTGTTCAAGCTAGTGATGGCTATTCGTTTCGCGGTTTAAACGCAACGGTATATAACTTTCTAACATTTATTTTGGAAAGTAACGTGCAAACATACTTTTCAGTCAGACTTGAAACAAATAAGGCTTTCCCTCCCTTTTTCATTTGTCCAACTCTTGACATTTTGATACTCTAATAACTCTAGTATAAGCTATGTATGGTTAAACCCTCATGTTTGTTTCCCTTGCTTATTTCTCATTCCTTTATAGGTTGATTTTGACAGGTTCAAGGCGCAGTTTAACAAATAAAGATGTATGGCCACTGCAAGGTGAACATACAACAGAAAACATCAACCAAAATTTTCAACAGAAATGGAAAGAAGTGAAAGAAGATTGTGAAAAAAATGAACGCAGTCCGTTGATAACAAAAGCCTTCGTCCGAATGTATCGTCGTAAATTTTTGTTGAGTTGTATTTTGAAATTGTTTGCTGATGGCTTTCTGCTAGCTACACCTTACATTCTTGGGTAAGATTTCTTGTAGATAAAGCTCTGCAAGTTTTTTTTATAAGAGAACAAACTATATAAGAGCATAAGGCTTTGACGGCTAAAATGTTAAGAACAACCTTTTAAGGGTTTGCATACTCTAAAACACCCGAGTTCTTAGGAAAATGGGCAAAAATGACCGAAAAATGATGGAAATAAGAACACGTTAAGAACATTTTTAGGCTTAAAACAAAATCCGAAACTAATCTAAACTAATCCGAAGGCTTCAAAAATTTTAGATGTCCTTATAAAAGAAAGTTACATTTATGTTTTCAGGAAGTTAATAGATGCAGTGGGACAAACGGAGAGCAGTCGAACTGAAGGTATCTTATACACACTTGCGTTATTGGGTGCTTTGATTTGCCAAACATATCTCCAACAAAATTATTTCTGGTCGTGTTACGTCATTGGGGTGTCTTTGAAAACGGCAGTTATTGGTGCCGTATATCGAAAGGTTTGTAGTAAAAAGTTTTTGAAAAAAAGTGAATTTTTCAAAAACTTTGAAGTATTTTCTCAGCTCAGGACCGACAGAAATAATTTGTTCGCTTTACTATTTTCTTCAAGATATTCAGAACCCTGAGTAGCCAGACAGCTTTAATTTCAACTGCAAATATTACTTTTTTCCCAAAAATGCACTAATTGATACTATAAATTTGTTTAATTAAAACCTATTCGCTGAAATAATTTGAAACAGTCCAAAGGTTACTGCCGCAAAATAACCGCAACAACAACCGCACTAAGTGATTCTTAATGTCTGCTTAAGACTGTTGATATGATTTGGGAAATCACAATGTCCAAATTCCGAAATAGTTTGTAACTATTATACCATTCAACCCTCGGGAGGCTTTGTGAGCTAGATCGTTTCTGGTCATTTTCCAGAGTGTTAGAAGTATTGTTTTAAAAACAATAAAAACAGCCGTAATGACGGCTGCAAACTCCGGTAATTGTCATTTATGAATAGCGAACCATTACGCAAACATTTTTATCGTGGTCAGCATCTCTTAATATATCTAACATAAAATTTTAAAAAGTAGCAAACAAAAATCGGGAAATCAAACCGGAAAGATCGGGAAATCGAACCCGACTATCGCGATTAATCGAATTTACGCACAATTACAAATGAAAAACACTGATTTTAAGAAACTCCTTAACCGGAGTTTATATATTCGATCTGTCATATCCGCATGATTGGTATTGAACTTTTCTTTTCTTTTCAAATTCAGATGTTTCGATTGAACAATCGAAGTCGCGCCAAATATTCGTCTGGGAAAATCATCAATTTCGTGTCTATTGACGCGGAACGGTGTTTTCAATTAATGACGTCATTGATGATCACATGGTCAGCTCCATTGGTTGTCATGGTATCATTGTATTCATTATTCAATCTGATTGGTTGGTCAACAATAGCAGGTCTTATTGTCATCATGATATCAAATCCAGTGAACTATGCTATAACAAAATTCGTTCGAAAGTATAATATTCAGCAAATGAAATTAAAAGACCAACGTTCGAAACTTATGAATGAGATTTTATCTGGCATCAAAATCATTAAGATGTATGCATGGGAAGGTAGTTTTATACAAAGAGTAACTGAAGTACGAAATGAAGAACTGAACCTTATTTGTAAAGCAATGATACTAGAAGGGAGCTGGGTCTTTTCAATTGTTTGTTTACCGTTTATCGTTTCCTTGGTAACGTTCGCAACGTATATTTTTCTAGCAGGTGGAACGCTAACGGCGAAAAAAGCTTTTGTTAGTATTGCATTTTTCGATATCATGAAAGTTCCATTTTCTGTTATGCCACGGTTCGTAAATTGTTTGGTTCAATATAATATTTCAGCTAAAAGAGTTTCAGATTTCTTGAACAGTGAAGAATTTGATGTCGGTCAAATTACAAAGTTGCCCGAAAGTAGTGACCACCATTCAAGTATCTCTATTCAAAATGGCTGTTTTTCTTGGTGTAATGAATATAAGATTTTAGAGAATATTGATTTAAAGATTGATAAAGGGAAATTAATAGCAGTTATAGGCCAGGTGGGTTGTGGCAAATCTTCATTGTTATCTTCAATACTCGGTGAAATTGAGAAATTATCTGGCAACGTAATAACGCGCGGTCGAATCGCGTACGTACCACAACAAGCCTGGATACAAAACCAAAGCCTCCGAGAAAACATATTATTCGGGAAACAATATCGAAATGAAAATTATAAAGAGATTCTAAGAGCATGTGCATTAGAGACCGACATTGAGCTTCTCCCAGCTTCAGATTTGACGGAAATCGGTGAAAAAGGAATCAACTTAAGTGGAGGACAAAAGCAAAGAGTTTCCTTGGCACGTGCAGTTTATGAGAATGCAGACATTTATCTATTTGATGATCCTCTTTCTGCAGTTGATGCTCATGTTGGAAAATATATCTTCGAAAATGTGATTGGACCACGTGGTATTCTAAGGAACAAGGTAGTTTGAGCTCGAAGAGCACCCCTGTCTCACAGATCCGCAGGGACTGCAGCTCCACTTCAAAATTGACTTTGACTTGCGCTACAAAAACCATTCCCACTGTATTTTTCGACTTAAGAACAATAAGGTTGCTATCCCATTAAGGTTTTCATGAGGTTTTGAAAGAAATTTCCATCCCCACTGGGAAAATTCTCACCGGGGATGTGAGACAGGGGTGTGAATAGTCACATGCAATCATCTTAGACATCATATCCGATGCTTTTATTTAAGTAAGCTCGTGGACCAGAAATCAAATTAATCTCTTTCATGCACATAATTCAATATGACTCCGAATATAGTTTAAACTGTGAGTCTCTTTAACTCGAACTATTTCATATAACATTCTTGAATGAATTTCAGCTATCATTTTTAGACTCGTGTTTTGGTTACACACAACCTGTCATTACTTCCTCAAGTTGATCAAGTATATGCTTTGAACGACCATCTATTGATCGATGTAAGTCTAATTTTGAAAGATGGTTTATAACTCACTACCCATGTGTTCTTGTGGGGATTTTCGACTCCTTTTTGGCTATCCCTTGCGAAAATGAATTAAGGGTTTCTCTATAACCATGGTTTTTTGCTCTGGTTTAGTTGGCCCGCGTTTCGCCCTGCCTATTTTTTAATGATGAATCAAAGTGGACAGAAAATGCATTGCCCTCTTTGGTGCCAGTGCAATGAATTCTGTCAATCTTTTTCAAGAAAAGATTTGAAGTTTACAAATTTCTGCCCACTTTTTGCCTACTTGATTAATTAGAATTGATATGGCATATAAATTTGGCCATCTAAGCTAGAGCTTAATTCTATTACTTCATCCTCAGCAAACCCCAAAAGAAACTCTTTCAGAATGTGACGATCATGAAAAATTGAGCAATCTTGAAGAAATCATGAACGTTAAACAAAGCACTACCGACAACGTTGTCTTACACAGTGTGGATGGTACCTTAACAACAAAGGGAGAATCTTTGTATCGTGTAATCGATGGATTAGCAGATGAAAAGCTCTTTGTGAAGGACGTAGATGGAAAAGATGAAGGAAAAATAATCGAAAAAGAAAAAGCAGAAACTGGAAATGTAAGTTTGATGGTTGATTTTAACATTGATTGTGGCATGTTATTGATGCCCCTGGGTCTAGGGTAAAAATATATTCTTGATATCCATGACGTAATGTTTTCTACGGAAATACCCCGGTTTTTGCCAGTAGTGGCAAATTTAAACTAGACAAAAGCTGTATAAAACTTGCCACTATTGGCAAAAACCGGGGTCTTTCCGTAGAAAACATTACGTCATAAATATCATGAATTTCTGTTGCTCGACTGGAAGATTGATTCGAACATTCGAAGCAGTAGAGAACGCTATAATGTCGACGATTGATTTACTTTACATCCTTTTTGTGAGACTTTGTTCCTTTTGTTAGCACAAACGTCATATATGTGGGATATAAAATTTTCAAAGGCAACGTTCCAGAGGTTTTTTCAACCTTAATCAAATTTTTCTATATCCTCTCATTTCAAGTTGAAGGCAGCAGTCATCTCACACTACGTTCGAACTCTTGGCATTATCGCAACAACCATCCTTCTCTTGAGTGCGATACTACAAGAAGCTTTCAGAATCGCGTCAAGAGTATGGCTGGCTCACTGGAGCTCTCTACCATTACAGACATCAAAGACAAGTCGAAACCTTTTCCTTCGACTATATGCATTACTTGGATTTATTCAAGCCTTTTTCGTTTTGCTGCTCGCTTTAGTTTTAGCAATAGCTAGTTATAAATCATCCAAAAAGCTGCATTCAGAACTCTTAGACACTATTATGCATTGTCCAATGGCGTTCTTCGAGGCCACGCCCATCGGGCGTATCATGAATCGTTTTACAAAAGACATCAACAGTCTCGATTACGAACTACCGCAGAACGTACAAACATTTTTGATCAATGCGATGGGTTTGGTGGGCGTTGTGTATGTGGTTTCATTCGCCACGCCCTATGTCATGGCTTTCTTCTTTCCGATCATTATTTTATATATTATTGTTCAGGTAAGATTTCTCATTTCTTTATATTATCACCAATCAGCCATTGATTTTTTCCATTTAAATACATTTCCGTCAAATTGTTATACTGGTGCAATTCAAACGTATTGTAACAATTTAAGCATACAGTTGATTACCTTAAATATAATTTTTCTTTCTCAGAGAATCTACGTGAAGTCATCGAGGCAATTAAAACGGATTATCTCGATCAACCAGTCGCCAATTTTCAATCATTTCATGGAAAGTATAAATGGAGCAAGCACCATAAGAGCGTTCGGTAAAGTAGACGAATTTATCGACGAAAACCACAGAAGGATTGACAAGCTACAAAGTGCATATCTAACGTCTGTTGCTTGTGATAGGTAAGGTATAAATAAATCTGACATTTTGATCTGACTTTATGTTTAATTGCGGCGGGAGAAACTTGGCCTCTTTTAATTCCGTCAAAAATAAGATGAGGTATTTCTTGCAGCCCTCGCGCTAAAAGTTCTATTAGGTCTATCGACCTCTCTGAAATAATCATGCTCAACATTTTACAACTTATGGAGTATCTTTTTCCATTCTGTGATTAGGCTGCTGATATCCACTAACGGATCCGTACCCCTTATAATACTACCTGCGGTTTTGTAGAGGTCTGCAATTCAGACCAATTCTGTGAGCAATTATTAGTTTCATACTTAGGAGTATTTTATGCTTGCAATTACCTGTCTAACCCGGGGGGGCACTTAAAGTTATAGAAGGATATGTACTTCACTGACTCCAGCGCCATCAAAAATTATCAGAAAGCAAAGTTTGGTTAGAAGTAGACTCTAGTCCATTTATACCTTACTTCCAAAAAAGGTTTCACCGAACTTGAGCTAACTTTCTTTTAAACGCTAATAAATCCACCAACTTTAACTCTCCATATAACCCCCTGTAAATTAAAATTACCAAAGATTTTCTTTATCAATTTCAGATGGATGATTCTAAACGTCAAAATGTTGGGAAATTTTGTGGCTTTCTTCGCCGCATTATTTTGCATCTTGGAAAAAGGGAAGATTTCACCCGGTATCCTTGGCCTTTGTGTGTCTTATGCCATTCAGGTATTTATGATATTATCACCATGTTATCCCACTTTCTGAAAACGACTACAATAAGTTTAGAACTTAAGATTTTATGAAATGTTACGTTGATTCAAGTGAGTTAAGAGAACTTTCTAGGTATTGTAAATACAATTGACGCTCTCTAATTCGATTTTCAATCAGATCTGTATCGAATAAGGGAGCGTATCGAATAGTAGAACGGTTATGAGAGTTGCTTTTGTTGACGGTGGCTTTCAATAATATTGACTAATGGGGGTATCGAATAGAAGAGCGTCGAGTTAGGGAGCGTCAATTGTATTGCGAAAATGCAGACTTCTTACCTTTTTCACATTTTTTTCAGATGACGCAATCTTTGATTTCATTGGTTCGTTCCTCAAATGGTTTGGAAGTCAACTTGGTTTCAATCGAGCGAATAAATGATTACATATCCAAACCGAGAGAGGTACGTTGTTTCTATAAGAGACACCACGGAATTTATAAAGTTAAAGTTAAAGTTACTTATTTGAACTTTTAGTGCCTTAATATGAATTGTACCGTGGCAAGGTAGACTTTCAATTTCAAGATATGCACCATATCTCACAATTTTCGAAATTTTCTACCCAATATGTCACTTTTCTATTGTATAAGAGATGGATTTGGGGAGATCTCAAAAATGTTGAAAATCCCCAGTCGCTAATAAATGGTGGGCTCTAGCCTTTTTTCTGTCAAACTCTTAAAACGCTCTTCTGGCAAAACTTAAGGATGAAATAAGTAATATCGTGAGAGGTACCCAATGTAAAAGTTATCCTTTCTTGTTTAGACCGACATGATGATTGAAGAGTCAAAGAAAATCCTACCTGATTGGCCACAACATGGAGAAATCTCATTGGTTAATTACTCAGTGCGCTATCGTCCCAGTCTTCCGCTTGTTCTGAATAATATCAACATTACTATCAAGCCCAAAGAGAAGGTATATGCTATGCGAGGAAGCTAGACTGGTATGCGATCCCGATCTCGTTTTGTTTTTAACTTAGAAAAGCCGAGAGGATTTCTTTTGAGAGTAATTTTTCGAAACTCCTTTTCAACAGAAAATAGACTGTAAAAATCATTCTTTCTTTCTAATAGGGAGATTTTTTTCATTTTTTTTTCAAACTTTAGGGAATCCGAACATAAACCCACTTCCTCGCTCACTTAGACACGTTCCAATCATCTGAATAACTTTAATTCTTTAAATTCTTATGTTTTACTCTCTAGGTTGGAATTGTTGGTCGAACAGGGGCTGGAAAATCTTCAATCACTTTAGCCTTATTCCGTATCATTGAAGCATCTACAGGCTATATTTCCATTGATGGTGTCAAAATATCAAATGTCGCTTTACAAGAGTTGCGCTCCAAGATCAGCATTATTCCTCAGGTATTGGCGACCAACTTCTTATGTGAAAATAATATTATAAGATTTATTGATTGTCTTTTCTAGAACTATGACATCTTTAGATAGTTTTGGTATTTGAAAAATTGTTGTAGATGGCTTTTCAAAGTATACACCAGTTCCATTTTTCGAATCATTATTCAGACAAGGATCTGGCCCTTTCTAGTGCACACTAAGGTCGATACAGTTGGTAGAAAATGAAACTCTACACTACTACTCAAATTTCTGCTCCAAACTTGGTGAAACAATAGATTTTTTTCTATCTCCTTTAGGATCCAGTCTTGTTTTCGGGGTCTATCCGCTTTAACGTTGATCCGTTTCAACGGCATACCGATGAACAAATTTGGAACACTTTGGAAATTTCTCGTTTGAAGAAATTTGTTTCTACACTTTCTGGTGGATTGGATTCTGAAGTTCAAGAAGGCGGTGATAATTTGAGGTTTAATTATTTTCCAGTATTTGTACAAAATTCAAATGACCCAGTCATGAGATACTTAAATAACTATTGAATGTCGTGCTTAATTGTTGTGAAAAGAAAAGATTATAAAAACAATTAATGATTTACCTTTTTCTGCTGAGAAAATATTTTTCAATCGATGATCTTCGATCCGTCAACTTTTTAATACTCGCTAATCTTCTCATAGTGTCGGGCAACGTCAATTAATTTGTCTTGCAAGAGCTCTGCTGCGCATGTCAAAGATTCTCATCATGGACGAAGCAACAGCGTCCGTAGACATGGAAACAGATTTGTTTATTCAACAAACCATTCGAAAAGAGTTCACTGGATGCACTATTTTGACGATCGCACATCGATTGAACACCATCATGGATTATGATAGGTGAGCTTCTCTGCTAGTTCCGTAAGGGTAGATTTCACCAAAAAACTAGCATATTGTATTGAAATAATAAAGAGAGGCAAAGAGAAGGAAGAGGTAATCTAGAAGTCTGAATCATGATACATGGGTTTCGAATTAGCTCTGTTTAACTCCGTATATATTTGCACCAAAATATATCAAATGGAGAATATCCCTGATAGATAAAATATAAACACACCAGGTTTTTAACCAACCAGAGTTTATTTATTTGATTTTTTTTTGCAATTTACACGGAATAAAGGCAAAAAATCTATTCTAAAGTCCGTGTATTCAAGGGAAACATTATATTCAACTACCCTAATTCATTGATCTACTTATTTTACTCTACTTATCTACTTAGTCTTTGGGTGGGTTTCTCCTCAATAATTGGTATCACTAATACAAACCCCCAGCTAGTCGAGCACAGGGCTAGAAACTTTTAGGAACAAAGTGATAAACATTTATTTTTTTATACGTATATTAAAGACTGAACTGAAAATAATTAAAAACCGGTATTAAAATTTACAAAACGAAAAAGTGGATTAAAAAAATAAAATAACTAATTTTGGTGATGCCATCAAGAGGCATTTTATTGTTTGGTCCTCTTGGCGTCGAAGTCATCCAGATCACCAAGGAGAGCATCAATGTCATCATCACCAAACGATTCGTCGTCTTCATCAATCTCATTGTTGTCGAATTCAAAGAAATCAGGGATGGTTTGTTTCATGACGACTGAAGATTTGGATCCTGCCAAAGGTGGTAAATCGCCAAGGATATTGCTTTTCTGCGATTTGATGGCACTGATGTTTTGTTTGGGTGATTGGCTGGTAACGGCTGCAGCAGGGATGTTTTGTGTTGAAGCTTGGCTGATTAACGATTCTCCAGACACTTTAGCAGTTGCTTGTTTAGACAAGTCCAGAAGAGACATACCAGTATCTTCATCAGAAATGCTTGGTGGTTGAGCATCTTCTTGGTTGGTTTGCTGTTGAATGTCGGTGTTCAATTTGTCGTTCGATCTGTTCTTTGACATTGCGAGCAACCCACCCAACAATGATTTGTTCTTTGGTGGAGGATTGGTGTCAGTACATCCGTCTGATGATGGTGTTTTCTGCAATGGTGCACCATGCAGAGCTGGCAAGTTGCCTAATAATGGTTTACCTTTCAAAGCCGGTAATTCAGCTTTAAGTGGTGGCAAGGCTTTCAAGGAAGCCAAAGGTTTGGTTTGTTTCTTCGAAGACTTCTTCTTCTTATCTTTCTTTGTCTTCTTTTTGGAGATTTTGTTGGAGTTTCCATCTCCAGATGAGATATCCTCAGAAGAAGATTGTGATTTCTCATTCATCATGGAGTTGTCGGAACTCAAACTAGCGACAGACTCTTCACAAACTTCACCAACATCCTTGTCAATCGATGGTTGTGCGTTGTTGATGAAACATTCACCCCATTCTCGTTTGGGGATGGACACGCCATCACTTTCACCCTCGCTGGCATAGTTGGTGGGTTTAGTTTCTTTCCTAATAACAGAGAAAAAAGAATTTTATAATTATTGCATATTATCTGGATAACCTTAGAAAGCTTGGCATCTATAGCGAATGATCAAGGTTCTCATTTTCAATAATTTTTCAAGCCATGGGCATGATTGTTTACTGAAGCTTCTTAATCTGGCTTTTCAACTCACTTGTTAAATTTGGTTTTGTCTTGGCTAGGCATGGTTTGGACGACATCGGAGAATTTGTAAACATCCTCGTCATCGGTGTCAATGAGAAGCGATGGTTCATCGGTGATGTCCTCCGTTGCGTCGTCGTTTTTATTGTTGCTAAAAGAAAAAGTATAAGTTAAGTTTGCATAATTCATGTGAATCAGTGACACTTTGGTCGACCTTGGTGTTGGATGGGAAATGATCCTATTCCTTTCCTAAATATAATCTTCTAAATGGAGATTTTATTTGGTTTAATTTGGGTTTTTAGAAATGGTACAGTATGTTAGAAATGTATGTTAGAAATGTAAACCTACCTCTCATTATGTTGAGCAGTTTTCTTTCCACTGACATCTTGATCATCAAATTTGATGGATACGAAAGGTGAGATGACAGAGGAGGATGCAGAAGATGATGGAATGTCGTCATCGAATGATGAAGAATAATCGTCTTCACCTTCATCCTTGGTGACTTCACTGTAATGAGAAAACCAAATATTTTCATCAAAATTTGACTAAAATATTTTCATACTAAAAACTAGTTTTTAATTTTTTTACTGATCAAATATTTTCATCTTGTGTCGTAAAACCAACCAGGAAGACTCAAGTTTCATGCTTCAAATTTTACTACAAAGTATAGATTACCCCACAACGAAATTTCCAAAATTTAAACTATCATAAAGATGAAAATTACCTGTGAGTCTCATCTTTAGACTGTACAACAGAAGCGACAGTTTTTGAACACTGAGACTCAACTGCATCACTGGCATTTTGCGTCATTTGTGATTTCAGCTTGGCAAGCTCTTCCTCCAGAGATTTTGTCTTAGCCTGTTCAGTATCCAGTTCTCTCCGTAACCTTTGATCGGAGGCTGTTTTGATAGTCAACTGTCGTTGTGTCTCGCGAAACTTGACTTGAGAATCATCCATCGACTTGTTGCTGTCTTTACATTTCTCCTTATACTTTTCTACTTCTTTACGGCTGTTTGCAAGTTCACGTTCCGTTGTTTTCAGTTGTTTTGACATGACATCGCAATCGACAACAGCATCGTTACATTGTTCTTGGACACTTAGTAGTTCTTTACTAAGCTCAATCACACGATCACTGGGAGCGCAATTTGCACGAAGTTTCGTCTCCAGTTCCTTCACCTTGTTCTTGAGTAAAGTGATTTCATTTTTATGGAGCCCGTTCAATTCCTTTTTCTCGAACAAGTCGAGCATCATGCTTTTGTTCTCCCTGTTGAGTTTATCGTTGTCTTTCTTCAATCCCTTGCAGCTGGTAATTTCAGCTTTGGCGTCGGTGTTCTCCTTCTCCAAAGCCTCTATCTTCAGCTTGAAGGAATCGACTTCCTCTTCGTGTTTCTTTTCTGCTGCACGAAGTTGATCTTCTAGATTCTCGATCTGATGCTTGAGGCTCGATACGTCTTCAGCAGGTGAATGACTAGCCTCAGATAGCTCTTGTTGAAGACTGTTGAGTCTTTCTTCGGCACTGTCTTTTTCTTTCTTAAGCTCCTCAGCCTTTTGACTCTCAACTTGCAATTGTTCCTTCAATTGGTCGACCTCGCTCTGCAAGTCAGTCATTCTTTCTGCCTGAACTTGAAGTTCATTGTCACGTGATTCGATCACTGACTCCAGTTCATTTTCTGTCTCTCTCAAAAGTTTTTCAATCTTCAGACGATCTTCTTCGTATTTCTCTTTCAACGATTCTAGCGTTTGAGTATGTTCTTTTTGCAAAGAACTTTGTTGTTCAGTTAATCCCGTAATTTTGTGCGTAGCATCTTCAAGATCTATCTGTGCATCAGAGAGTTTATCTTTCAAGATATTAGCCTCTGCTTCCACCTGGTCTTTCTGCGCTAAAATTTCAGCCAATTTGGCTTCCGTTTCGGAGAGGGTAGATTCTAATTCGTTAAGTCTGGAATCGTCAGTAGCGGTGGTGGATTCTTTAGCCTCAAGAAGCTCATTTCGAAGTTGTTGTAGAACTTCCTCAAAATTACTCCTCTCTGCATCAAGGTCATCCAATGTTTGTTGGTTTTGATTTTGTGAATCTTCAAGGAGTTGAGATAACTCCTCAATATCTTTTGTTTTGGAAGAAATTTCTTCCTCTAGTTTTGAGATTTGATGTCGGCAATCTCGTTTTTGTTCCTCGAGTTTCGACTCGAGGTGTCGAGTTGTTCCGAGTTCTTCGGCGAGGATTTGTTCCATTTGTCGTGGCATATCTTGGATCGACTTTTCGTGAGCGAGTTTCATCTCCTCTTGCCTGCGAAAACATCTGTTATGAGTTTCCTTAAGTGAAGTAAGTTGTTCTTTAAACCCATCGCGTGAGATGGTCAACATGACAATTTCTTCACCGTCCTTTAGCTTTGAACTCTGCAACTCATTGACTCGGACATTTAATTGTTCAATCATAGCTAGTTGTTCTTCGCTTGATTTTTCCAAATCTTGCAATTGACAAACTAGTTTTTGATTTTCCTGACTCAGCGTTTCTTTCTCGGCCTCAATGTTGTTTATCTTGGCTTCCCATTCGCCGCAGCTATCTAGCTTCTCAGCTTTCAACTCCTCGATCAAACCATTCAAGATATCTTTCTCATTGCAAAGGCAACGAATCTGTTCATCCAATATGGTTTGACCGTTGTAAGCATTTTCTAATTCCTGATCTTGTTGTTCAAGAATTCGAATCTTGTTTTCCAGATCTTCCTTTGTTAGCTGGAGGCGATCTTCAAGAAGTTGGATTTTACTCTCAAAATCCTGGCTAGCAGTGGCTGATTTGTCTTGTTGAAGTTCATTGAACGTTTTTTGTTGATATTTCAAATCTTCTTCATTTTGTTGAAGTTTCTTTTGAATCTTTTTCTTTTCGTCGGACAGCTGGATGATCGTCGATTCGGCTGATTGTAATGCATCGACTGTTCCAGTCAACTCTGATGAAAGCTGTTCGTTTCTATCGGCCAATTCCTTGACGTTGGAAACAGATTCTTTGAGTTTTTGATGTAACTCCAAAGACTCTTTAGTTTGTTGGTCAGCGCAAGCTTCGTGCTTCGCGTTGAGTTGGTTGACCAATTCCAACTCTCGTTGCTTCTCAGCAAGAAGCTCTTTCAATTTTATAACGATAACTTGGGTTTCTTCAAGCTGCTTTGATTTGGTCTCTAGCGCTTCTGAACCAATGGCAGATTGCGATTGACTCACCAAGTCCAATTCGTGTTGTTTTTGGGCAAGAAGATCCTTCATATTTGAGATGGTGATCTTATTTTGGTCCATTTGTTCAGATTTCTTCTGAAGAATTTCGATTGATGCAGCATTACCACCAGTTGGTGTTGTTTGTATGAGAGCTTTCAAATCAATCAAATCTTGTTTTAGAATATCAATCTCCGAAACTTTTTGTTCCAAAGATGACAAGCGTCGTTCGGTGGTTGATACTCGTTGAAGAGAGACATCAGATACCATAGATTCTTCATCAGAGATTAAGAATGGAGCTGATGGTTGTTGGTGACCAACCGATTGGTAGAGGTTCTTGCATTCAGTTTCAATCTTCTCTTTGAAACTCTTTACCAACTGTTGTGCTTGTTGTTGCTCTTCCTTCTTGAGCAGTGTTTTGAAGTTGACAATATCTGCGTCAGTTTCTCGAATTTTTGTTTTCAGAGCTGAGATCTCTCGATATAAGAGGTCGACGGTGGTCTTCTTGGCTGCATTGTTTTTGTACAGACTCTTCAATTCTTTCTTAATCACTTGAAGCTTGTTGTTCAACTGTTGACGCGATTCTGCTAACGTACGCAACTTTTTGACAATCAGATTGTGTTGGTTCGTGTCACATCCATGGAAGCTATTGTTGTGCTCGGCGAAATCCTTCTCCGTGAGAAAAACGACACTCCCCGGGCAGCGGTGGCAAGTACGCATGCGTGAGACATCTAAATTGTCGAGAATTTTTGAATTCATAATCATTTTGAATAAATTTTCTGTAGAACGGTTTACTAACGTCCAAACAAAAAGCTAGTAACTACAAATATGATTTTTCAAAACTTTGCACAACACCTATCAAAAAGCATAAAAATATTATTTGACGTCAAAATCCTTTTATTATTTGACGTCAGTTTTAAAGTTTACGTCAATTTTCACTTGACTTATTGACGTAATTCATTGTACTTATTAAATTTATCCATTTATTTTTCGCATTTTTGTTTAAAACTATGTTCCAATCAGTATCTGAATCATACAATTTACCCACTATTATTAACTAACCCATTTGTAATATTGCAGTGTTCGGTGACATTCAGAAAATGCTTGAACGAAAAAAAATTACACCTCTTTCACTTCTTTGTTGTGGATTCTTTCCTTTTTCCTTTGCCTTGTACACGAGGCTCTGTAGTTAAGAGTGGTAAGTCATAATGTCATTTCTGGGGAGGCTGATCTATTTCTTAGGAGGCGTCCTGGTAGTCTTATCTCATCGTAGGGTAAATTCCGACTCAGAAGCCTTGCTCATGCAGCTGACACTTTTTGCTTGCAAACGAAAGTGAAAGCGACTGGGTTCAAATGTTTGTTTATGATCGGTGCTTGATTTTGATTCGATTGGTTCATTTTGGCCAATCACCCTGCTTCAAAGCTCATCTAATATTCATCCCATATCCGGATGAAAAAGATAAAAGCGGCGCGCCAACCAGAGCAGATTCTCTTACGGGCCTTGGTCTTTAGAGTGAATACGTGTCATGCGTACAGTATCAGAATCTACTCGGAGATTAGCGATTGATGTAAGAAACCAATAGCTATCTGTGATCACACTGTCTCTCTAACTGTTTGAGGTGCTCTTTTGGACTTTACTTTCCGTTGTCTGACCATGCATCATCTCTTATTTCAGGATTCTGGTGATGGAAAAAGGAGAGGTTGCAGAATTCGATTCACCCAAAACTCTGTTGGCCGATCATACTACAATATTTTATTCCATGGTCAAGAATGCTGGTTTACTCGGTTCGATTTGAATTCAATTTGCGAAAAACATTATTGGCTTTTTGGGCTACAGAACTCTATTTAATGTTTAAGAAAGCTGACTGGCATGGCTCGATTTGATTTCGCGCCCAACATTTGGCTAGCTCGAACTGTAACATTTTATTTTGTGTTCGAAATCACTTGCCTTCTTTGTTCGATGTGAGATTGATTTGCTTTCTTAGTAGATTCAGTAGGCTCAGAATACTGACCTGCTTAGTTCTCAATGATCTTGACTCATATAAAAGACCTTTATTTGTTAAGTGGGTAATTCAATTAAACACCCCCTTCTCACAGACCCGTTGATTTGATTTTATCAGCCAGTTGGGGTAACGGACCAAAAGTCGATGGGGATTGATATTCCTATGTTTTTTTATGGCTGGGGCCTTGAATTCCATTGTTTTCTAGCCAATAAATAGATTTATAGCCAAAAGTATCACAATATTATTTTCAGCAAGGACAAAAATTTGGGTATAATTTTCCACTGGGGACGATATTTTTACCAATTTTTCGTTGTTGGGTTTGAGATATTTTCGGTATAAATCTTCTTCATTTCGTTCTGGTTGCATTTTTAAAAATCCATATTTGTATAATACTGGAGAATGAAAACATATAATTTAGCAACCCAGCTGGCACACAACGTTGTTTCAACGTTCATCTAACGTTATATGGACGTTATGAACGTTAGATAAACGTTGAAACAACGTTGTATGCCAGCTGGGAATGTTTCTTACGTGTCTTATGGGTTAATTCTTTTTTTTGTCAGTCTAAAAAATATTTCAATTCGGAAAAACTTTCCAATCACAACTTAGCAGTTATTAAAAGACCAAGACATGTCAGTGACATCTAACATGAGCCGGTCTCCTCAGCTACAATATAATCTATAGGCCTTAAGACGGTTTTGCCAGTCTAGTTGATAGAAACGATGGATTTTTATATAAGAACAAACTATATAAGAACAAAAGGCTTCGATGGCCAAATTATCAAGAACAAGTTAAGAACATTTAAGGCTTTTTGGATTCTAAATTACCCGATTTCTTTGGATAATGGACAAAAATACCTCAAAAAAAAATGGTGAAAATAAGAAAATGTTAAGAATATTTTTAGGCTTAAAACTAAAAGAGTTAAGAACATCCGAAGGCTAAGTTTGGATATTCTTCTAAAGAAACGTGTAATCCCTGGAATCCATCAGGAAACTTCCTTGGGAGTTTCACCATTTCTAGGGTATGTCAATCGGGTCATACGTTATGTTAATTCCTTAGGCCTTGTATTCTTGTTAATTCCAGTATTCAATGATCGTACACGTTGGAGTTTTGTCACTTTTTCGTTTGGTGACGTAATTCTCGCTGTTTTTGGTTTGGTCCATCCTTTCCTGGCAACCCAGTAAGGTTAGAACGGTATCATGCAGGAAAAGTGAGCGTAAGAGTTTGGTAAGCGTAGGGAGAAAATTTTTTGGTGGCAGGGACTGAAATCTGCTAATCAGCACTCTGTCGCCAATTTTTGTTCGTTCTCATACGAAGATCCTTTCCTCTGACATGATTAATTAACAGTCTATCCCATGCTCATCGATTATCGTTCTTAGATCATTTTTTTCGGCAAAGGGTCCTTTGTTATTTTTCTACGAATTAGCTTTACATCCAACATTTGGCTTTTTTTCCTTCTCAGGGTCACGTAGACAGTCATGTCCTCCATATGAAAATATTGAATCAACAAATGATATTATCACTGTTTTCTGAAAGATACTTTTTCATGGAAGCTAATATTTTGGCTCCTCCTCTCACTGCGAATATTTCGTTTTTTAATACCTTACAAGGCCAGTTTAATCAGTAATTTTATGATGTGTGATATTGCTTTTGAAATTCCAAAAATCTCGATGACGGGAAACAAATAACTTCTCAATCAAAGCAATCGATTTGCTTGGCAGAAAAGAAAAGCTGGAGATGAACTAATGCTAAAGATGCTCTTACCCTAGAAGCTAATATTTAGAAATTGGTACGGTAGTAGGAAAATGGGCCATTCCATTTTTTATCCATACAGGGGGTGGACGAACATTTCCAGAGGGTAATCCAAGAACAATTTCCAGGGGTGTTTTTTCATTATATTTCGCGAATTTTCGCGAATTTCACCTTTTTCGCGAAATATAATCCCTCTCGAAAATTCTCAAACTCTCATCTGTCGCTAAATTTGCTAAATTTAATCCCCACGAAAATTAAGTTTTTTACGCTAAAAATTCATTCAGCTAAGAAATTCTCGTAAATGAGTCTCCATTACTCGAATCTCACTATAATTCGAATAAATTTTCATTCATCGTAGCCGTTCGAGTTATTGAGACTCTACAGTACAGACAAAATCTCGTAATCAAACTAACGAAAATCTGAAAATCTGAAAAAAGTTAAATTAAATCCTCGCAAAAATTTACATTCGAAGTTAGTCGCGAAAATAAGTCCCGCAAAAATTAAATTATTTCGCGAGGGAAGCTGTCTCGCGAAAATTAGTTGCCGCGAAAATTAATTCCCTTCAGGTAAAAAGTTATTCTAAAATTTTCAGGTGGTAAATTACTGATTTTAATTCATCCACCCTCACTTTAAGGTATGAAAAGATTTTTCCAAGGGTATTTTTAAAAATTTTGCCATTTTCCAGGGGGTATCCACACATTTTCAATAATTTTTTTTACTTGAAGAGGTTCGTCCACCCCCAACCCCCCCTGTATGGTTTTTTAATGGAACAGCCCAATTCACTTAGCATGGTGCTCATCCCTTTTTTGCACGAGGTGGTTAAAACTTTTTGAGATTTCTAGAAACAGGGTGCCAAACAAAGTTTTTGAATTCCTCTAGAGGGATCTGAGAATAAAGACTATTTCCCTGGGGTTCACCCTATAGAATTATGCCAGAATTTCAATGAGCAGAAAACCTCGACTAATTTCTTGCGTTTCTATTTGCTAAAATGGTCTATCTAAAAACAGGACTACCAGAAATTCCTTGAAGATGGCGTTCTATGAGATGTTTACTCGATTTTTTAGCAGTAGATCAAAAGAAAATTATTTGGATTCAAGCCCTTCACTCTATCCCAGTAACAAAAATTCTGACTACAGGCGTGCTTAGGTATAAACTTAAACTAACAAATACACTATAGGTTCAAAATGTTAGCATGTTTTCTTTCATCATTCGAATGGAATGTTTCATTCGTCATTTTCAAATTTCCTTCTTCATTCTTTGAAAATTCAAAGGCTCTATATGAAATTAGAAAGTGAAATCACAATATTCAAATCATTTATATTTTGCAATAGACCGGTTATCATTACAAAACAAACCGGTTATTCATCCGGTATTCCAACATGTCAACCACATATTACTATTCAAAAAGCCGGTAATAGAAAATGATTGTCAAAAATTTCATTTATCAGCTTTTTTTGTTTCTTAGACTTTCAGTTTCAAAAGCTCAATTCTAAATGCTCAGCATTAAGTCAAAAAGAGAAGGATGGAGGCATAGGGGACAGAATCTAAGAAAGAAAAGGTTTGGTACTTAAAGGTTTTGTTTTTAAATAAAAGTGATAACGTTTGCTTACTCATCAATTTTAATTTACAAGCTTTTTCGCATTGGATACGACACCTTTTCGACCGTAGTCGCGCGGCCAGGTGCGTTATTTAACTATCCCCCTAAACTCGACCCAATCTTTTTTTGACACATTTTTCTATTGTCTATAGGTGCGAAAAAAGGACTGGGACAGTTTTAGTGGGATAAAGCGGACAAAAAAATGCCCGCGCGGCAATTGGTGGCTACGGTCGAAAAGGTGTATTGACACGAATGTGGAGCAAGATTGTTCAGAAAGAGGAAAAGAAAAACATTCTTTGCTTATTATAAGCATAGCATAACAATAGGTAGACACTGTCCTGGTATGAAATATGTGTCTGATATGAAACAGGAACACTTACGTAAAAATAAAACCTTTAGTGCTCGCAGTAGTTAAGTTAAGTCAAAAAAGAGAGGGATCTAGGATCCCTTGATTACACTCACAAGACTGACTTGGACTAGATTTACTATCAAAAAACGTCGATTGACACAGTGCAATTTCGGATCCTCCGTAAACAGGTCATAGCTTATAACCCCGTCTATTCAGCAGAAATTATACAGACCTTAAGTCTGAACTCAAATAGTCTTTGGTCAAAATTTGACCTTTCTCTGGTCCATTTTCGATTTAGTATTTCGTACCGATTCTTCCGCTCACAAAATCATTTATTTAAAATTTTGGAGGATCGCTTTATTTATCCAATCATTCGCCTTTTGTTGAAAATTACCCATAAGGGTACCCTGTACTACTCTACTCGTCAAAACTCACGGTTGTGCCGTTGAGTAAGTATAGGCCCCTTACTTACACACCCCTGTGTCACAGACCCGTTGAGACCCGCCCAGCCTTACTGGAAAATTAAGCAAAGATTTCGTCCCGGTAGGAAAATACCCTTGAATTTCAGCCCCACTAGGAAATTTTTATCCCCACTGAGGAAAAAGGTTCCACCAGGACTGTGAGACAGGGGTGTCCATAAGTGATAAATATTGAATAGGCTTTACCAATTTTTTGCAAAAATTTCAAAGAAATGACTCGGAATCGGTCCGACATTCCAAAAGTTTCCCCTTTTATTACAATTTTTTCCAAAAATACACCTTGCAGTGGGCAGATTTTTTCATTTTATCTATGTTTTGTGATACATGGGGAGGCTAAAAATGATACATCTCACTGTGCCACGTACATTTTCCTTGGCAAAGACTCTCATTCTTGTCCACTTATAAGTACAATTAATTTAGTAAACTAGGCTCTCTATGGTAGTAAGTTTTTTCAAATAAAATATTGAAACTTTTTAAGATATGATACTGGCACCGCTTCAAAATGGTACCTTGAGATTGATTGATTTATAAATTTAAGAATAATTATCCTTAAAAACGTGTTTTAAGGCATGGCACAGCCATCGTTTTCCTTTCCTCCAAAGACGCAGTTTGCAAGAAAAACAGGAAGCCATAAAATAACCCTAATATTCTAAAACTCCTAAATTTGTCTCTTCAATTTCCAAAATTTGAACATTTTTATGGTCTTTTGATGGTTCGAGTTTCCGTTCTTTTATGGAAAATTATTTTCAATACTCTATTCGTCGAAAATTTGATTGCCTATTGACGTCCCTTCCTTTCGGTCTTCGGAAGTACAAGAAAAAGTTTATTTGATGAAAAAATGGGATGCATGAATAAAGCAAATGATAATTGCTCAGTAATTGGCATGATGCTATTATTGTATGCCAAATGACCAAACACTAATTATACCGAAAATAATTTTTGATCATTAAATCTGTCTACTGATGCCCTGTCATCAGTTTTCTTTCGTAAAGGAAAATTCAAAAGCTATCCTCTTTCAGTTTCGTAAAAGAGTCTAACTGACCAAATTTTTACTGAGTGTGGCACCGCATCATTTACCGAAAATTCTCGGCAGCAAAACCAAAAGCTTGGATGCGTACATCCATGAAATAGTTTTATTACCAAAAAACGACTCGCACACTGGGTCCGCTTACCAATTAAAATTTCTTAGCAATAAGTTTAAGAGGCTAATTTGAATCCCTTTTTAACTTTTTCGAAGATACGTGAAGCGTTTTTTTTTATTGGCTGGTCTCTCTTCGCTTCCATGTATCAACCAAGAGGTGTTTCTATGACAAAGGTTTATTCACGCTCCACAAAGATTTGGTTCTTGCTGCGTTTTGTCACCCCTGTGTCACAGACCCGCTGGGACCCACTGGAAAATTTGGCAAAAATTTTGTCCCCGGTGGGAAAATACCCTGGAATTTCAGCCCCACTGGAAAACTTATTTTGATTTCATCCTCATTCGAAATTCAATTTTTAAAAATGGTACTCCAAAACCATCCCCACTGGATTTTTTAACCTTAGAAAAATAAATTTCTATCCCTATCAGAATTTCAATAGAAATTTCTCTCCCCTCTGAGGAAAACAGTTTCACCGGGGCTGTGAGACGGGGCTATGTTTTGTATTTAGATTCTTTGAGACTGATGCCTAGATATTCGCCTTGCTGCTTGAATTAGTGCTTTTTAAGGGAAATAGTTTAGTAAAGTGCGCATTCTAGACATGACTGCAAGCATAGTTTACAGGTTTGGAGCAATTAAAGTTTTGATCGAAGAGCCGAGTGGGTTTTTCAGACAGAAATTATATTTTTGTCAATGACGCCGTGGGTATAGAAAACTGCGGAAGGCGGGTCATTTTGTGGTAAACTAATACGAATCACGTACATTTTACTTGGCAAGGAATTCCAGTCTGATTTCGTAAAGACGGAGATATATTTTGTCGGTATTTCAACAGAATGGTAGTAATTTTTAGTAATTTAGTAATTTTTTTTTAATGTTCAAAGTTTTCGATACATAGAAATACTACCTTATTACATTAAGATAACAACTCAATTATTTATGTTAGTAACAATCGCTAGACTAGATTTGAGCCAATGTAATTTTTTCCCGTTATTAAATTGTTGCTCTCATTTTTCCCGCGTACCTTAAAATACCTTAAAAATTATGACTACCTAAACTCTTCCACTTTTGACTGCAGATTGAAAATTCTCTTTATTACTCAGAATCTAACAAAGCGAGAAAATCAAAAGTAGTGCGGGCGGAAAAACGTGAATATAACATCGTAACATATCCGTAGCAGGGTAGCGTATTTGTTCTTTTACACCGGAAGAAAATGAGGTCGTTAAAAGACTTCCGGCTGACGCATGTTCGAATAGGCTGCAAGCAGTAAATCACGATTAATTGCCAAAAAATAAGCAGCGCATACAAAAAGCAATTAAAAAAAGTTAATTAGAGTTGTAACGCTTTCTTGTGCTGGAGCCTGGAAACGAGTTCGAACGCTATTGTATAAATACTGGCGTATTTCGAGAAGAACATCATTCAAAAAAAGAATTTGAGAAAGATTTTCAAGGAATAAGCAAAGCAAATAGTTACAAGGTATGTATTAATTAATAATGTTAAAACATATACACTTATGTTGAAAAAAACGAGTCCTTGTTAAATAAATATTCGTCATGATATCAGATTCTCTAAGTTTCTGGTAAAGCTACGCCTCTGTGAACAAAAGTCCTTACAACTCCGTGAAATGAAATAAAAAATTATATTTTCATATTTTTTATTATCTTTAGATGAATACCCTTTTAGCCTTGGTGGTTTTATGTTTGGCTGCAGTCAATTCAACAAAAATCGAAAAATGTATCCGACGTAAGTTTGAAAGCTTTTTTTTTCTTTTGAGCGTTCATGTACATGTCCTATACTAGACATCATACGGCTTTTTTATACGTATTAACGGAATGAGAAGTCCCGGTTTTCGGTGACGTATGCTCGCTACGATAAAGGATTCTAAAACTTTTCACAAAAAATATTCATGAAATGCTGGTAATAAGAACACTTTAAGAATATTTTAAGGCTAAAAACTCAAATAGCTAGGAACATCGAAAGGCTCCGGACAATTTGGACGTTCTTACGAATAAGATTAAAGCTTTAAAGGGACATAAAAGTACTGACGGAATTTGTAAACAAGCCGTATGCAGCGGGATACAAAATCAAAACAAATGTCACATGTCAAAATAAAAAATCTAAACAAATATGGCTGATTTCGATTCTTTCAATTGTTTTACAAGTTTGTTTTGGACACGTGATCTTAATTGTTTCCTTTAATGACACGTGGTTCGCGCAATGTTTACATTTTACTTTTTTATGTCCCTTTAAAAAACAGCCTTAAAAACTCTCGGGTAAGTTATGGCATGTCTGAAAAACTGAAAATTACCATAATTTTTAGATCGCATTAGTCGACAGAAAATGACCAAACAAATGACTGAAAATGAAGGGTACTGTGATGAAGTTTCTAACCTGATGTGTAACCTAATTGTTTTTTCGCTGATTTTCGCAAAAAACCTTAAAAACTGATTATGACGTCATAATCGATGACGTCATAAAAACTAAAAATTGAATTTCTCAAGAATGGTTTATCCAATTGTCTTCAAACTTTCACCAAAGATGTATCTCACCAAAGTAAATCGTTTGAAAAAATTAATTTTTCGAAATTTTCATGACGTCAGCAGAAATTAGGAAAAAAGGAAAAAATCCTATTTTTTGCTGACGTAATCAGAATTTCGAAAAAAGATTTTTTTTCAAATGATCGACTTTAGTGGGATACATCTTTGGTGAAAGTTTGAGGATGATTGGATAAACAACCCTTGAGAAATTCAATTTTTAGTTTTTATGACGTCATCGATTATGACGTCATAATCAGTTTTTGCGGTTTTTCGCGAAAATCGGCGTAAAAACAATTAGGTTACACATCAGGTTAGAAACTACATCATAGTACCCTTCATGTTCAGTCATTTGTTTGGTCGTTTTCTGTCGACTAGTGCGATCTAAAAATTATGGTAATTTTAAGACATGCCATAACTTACCCGAGCTAGCAGCTTAAAAAATCTTTCATTCAACACCAATGTGATTTTGTATAGTTTGTAAGAATGTTTTTTATCTTTCTTAGAAAACGGAGGGTACAGTGATTGGTTGAAATGGTCACCATGCAGTGTATCATGTGGCAAAGGAACAAGATCTAGACATCGTTATTGTGATAACCCAATCCCAATGTATGGTGGAGATAAATGTCAAGGAGATGATAAAGAGACTGAAGAATGTGATATGGGACCTTGCCCAGGTACTTCAGTGTTTCTGGAAACTTTTCTTACTAAATTTTTAACAAACGAATTTTAAGGAAACTGCACTTAAAATATCTATAACCCAATTCGTATCTGAACTTGGAAAAGTCAACAATACTCCAGTTTGAAAAATTAAGAACCGCGTACTCATATAACCTAATAAATGTGAATTCTTTTTTCAATCAAAAAATTCCCGAGGCACTCCGAAAATCAAACTCTTTCCCTATTTTTCCAGAAAAAGCAACCCTCGGTGAATATGAAGATATTGGGAAATGCTCCAAACCATGTGGCGGGGGCGTTCAAAAAAGACAACGAAAATGTTTACCGCCCATCAATCCATACTACAAGAAATGCTACGTTGATTGTCCAAAAGATCGCGATGAGATTACTGAGCCTTGCAACACTCATAAATGCAAACAAGAAGGTAGGTCTTACTCCACCCTTTCAACATGAAACTTTTGTTCTCCTTCAGAAACCAGCATCCAAGGGCTCTGACTTGGTCTTTACAAGTTTAAGCGTGTAGGTATACCTAAGCTTTTAGGAACGTTAGTCTTATAAATTTAAACTACGTGAAATTAATGTTTGAAAATTTTCTAAAAGTTGTCAAACTCGAAATATTATTTTCTGATTAAGCGATCATGAAAAACTGAATGCATCACTTGAACCTTAAAACCATTTCATTCAAAAGATTTTCTCCCGATGGTTTACCTTTTCATAAATTCTCCATTTCATATATTTCATTTAGTTGGTAATGAATGCCAAGGATGTAAACGACAAGCCAATTATGACGCCGCCAGAAACGGCAAACCCGAATTCGTCGGTCATGCTTGCCGTACGTCAAATAAATTCTGTGAAGGACGAACGAAAGGCATTAAAGCTATGTACGCACAAAATGATTGGTTCTTTTTACACTGTGCACCAGATGGCTCTTGGTGTAAACCATGCGCTACCAGAGGATTGGTTTATAACCCTGAATGTGGAAATTGCGAAGTGAAGAGGTCTGGAGTCAAATGTACTGATGCTGGTAAGACATTGTATATTCATTTATCCGAGGGGGGGGGTCTGAATAACTCGACCAACCACAGGGGAATTAGAAATGTTCGAGTTATAGAGATTCGAGTTTTGGCTATTTAAGGGTTTGTTATCTCTAGCTTGATGGGTGAGACCAGAAATTAAAGAGAAATTCGAAGTATAGAGGTTCGAGTTATAGAGATTCTACCGTATTTGAAGAATTTTTCCTGGAGTATCTTTCAAAAAGCATACTTTCCCTTCCCCTTTCATATCAAAAATTGAAATATTATTATTGCTCGTTTTGCAAATTTTCTATTTCCTCTAACTTCAATATAAATTACTCATCACGCCCCTCTTCATGGCTTTTAACTGTGTTGAACCCTGGCCACAATTTTTGAAATTTCAAAGCATTTGGCATTTCTAGGAGCTTAAGAAATATCGACACAAATGGCTTTGTTTTTTCTCCATCCTGGCCATATCTATATCCTATTTACTCTAATAATTTATTTTCCCATCTATCATCAACAGGTACTTGGGATAAAACGCGAGCTCAAAAAGACGTTTTGAATGATGAAGAACTCTGGTAAACTTGAAAAATAACCAACCAATTGTTTTCGACAATTTTATCACGTGATCAATATCTCCCCCGAGATTCATGATTTATGATTTATTCAAACATTCGAAGCATCGAATGCACAGGGAGGAAGATTGACTGTTAATTTTACAGTTTCTAATTTCATCTTTTTTAACTCTTTATATCGTATTTCTAATTTTTGTCTAGACTTTATTTCTAAAGATTTTTATTCAGAAAAATAGTTAAAAAAATATATTTAAAAAAATCATTTTCAAATTTTTGAGTCAAAATTCTTTGTCCAGCGAGTCGATTTCTATCCACACTTTCTAGATGAATAGATTGCTGGTCAAAAATGGAAATCCCGGAATGATGAAAAAATTAATAGAATACTTTACACTTTCTAGAGGAACCAGTGAGTTCTAGCTATTCTTATCTTTTTTGGATTTAATGTTCTGCTTAGGCCTATAAATGGATAAAATTTTCTTTGTAATCTTTGAAATTTGAGGCTCACGTTGTTTTTGATTTTACTGTAAGTGGTTCATTTCGGTTCTCTTTTTCTGCAATCAGGGTCAAAATATATTGGGAATTTTGGTTGATTCCTCGTTTTCAGAAATTTAAAGTTCGGGCGAAAAAGTCGTTTTAGGCAAATTGATAAATTTATTCAAATATTTCAATTCGGGAGGGGTTTACTTGTGGGTTGCCTTTTTTTGCCTCCTTAATCTTGGTCAAGCAACCATGCTATTGCCCTTTTCTCAAAGGAAGATGATGGGATAGATACTATGCCTAATTCTCAAATTAGAACTAAAGAATTATCCATAAAAAGAGCTTTTTGAGGTACTTAGTTACAATAGTAAAACCATTCTAAAACATTTAGCCAAATAAAAAAGTGTTGAAATTTTCTTCGGTCGGCGCAAACCATGGTTTCATTTTGTTAGTAATTAAACTTCACTTCTTTTATGCTATTTGAACTTGGAAATTGATATAAATCTACAAACGCTCGATTGGACAGGCTGGAGAAGAAAATCGAGAAACTTTTAGATAAGGAAGATGTCGCTAAAGATAAAAAACAAAGGACATACGCAAAAACTACCAAAGAAGAACTGAAGAAGCAAGAGGTAACTATGAAACAACAGACATATGCTAGCATTACAGAGTTAAAGAAACAAGAGGTAACGATCAAGAACTTCATCAAAGAAGAGAAAGAAGAAGTACGATGGCTGAACCTGACAAAGTGCAATATCATTGTTCACAACATTGATGAACTCAAACATGAAACCCTTGAAGAACAGCGAACAAGTGATAAAGATTACGTCGAAGAATTTGTGAGCAACCAAATGGGACTAAAGGTAAACATCGTCAGCGCAGAAAGAATAGGAGCTCGAAAGGACGAGATGTTCAGGACGAAACGTTGGCGACCCTTAAAAGTTGTGTTAAGGAATGAAGAAGAGAAACGTCAGATTCTAGCATCAGTCCACAAGCTAAAGAAAATTGTAACTGATTTACGAGTAACCGATGATTTTTCTAAAAAAGAACGCGAAACCATCAAAGAATGGCATAGGAACGCAAAAGAGAAGACAAAGTTACAAAAGGATGGCAGTCAAATAAAGGTTAGAGGAAGTCCTCGGACTAGACTCTATTTCAAGAAGATCTGCTGTGACTTACGCGTTACTGAAAATGAAATATTGTAAAGACTGATTTAGAGGCCAATTGTGCGCCTACAAAATGTTAAATATGATTATTTCATAGAGGTCGATAGACCTGCGAAATATATAAAAAAATATATTACTATATACTGAGCTAATAACAGTCGAAAATCAAGTTTTCAACAGGGTTTCCCACATTACTCCTTATTTCATCAACAATTCTTGCAGTTGAAATACCTTTCCTCACGAAATAACCCCAAAATGAAGTGTACAAATTTTCGGTGACGGTATTTGGAGTTAATTGTGTCTGATATTCCGGTATTTCGGGAAAAAGTTGCCGGTATTTCGGTATTCAGTACCCCTTGAAACTCCCCTCAGTACAGAGAAAGTTACGGGTACGTACGGGTCGTATTCTCATCCGGTGGGACGAGATGGAGTTTTTACATCTTATAAAAACTCCATCTCATCTGCATCCGGTATCTGTCCAGTGGTATTATTTCAAATTAACTACTCTTAGGTGCCAAATAAACAGGCCCGCCCCCCGCTTGTTAATTTTTCGATTTTTTCCCAACCCCCCGGACCTTATTCTAACCCCCCCCGTTTATTTATTTTTGAAAAAATTCCCAGCTACAACAAGGAAAATTCCTTGTTTTACTCTAAAAAGCCTAAATTTAGTCTATTTTGACCCTTTTTTAGGGTTTTTAAAGGTCCATTTTCCAACCCCCCGGTAATTAGGCCCCCCCGTTTATTTAATTTGAAAATTTTTTCCAAACCCCCCCCCCGTTTATTTGGCACCTAAGAGTACATAATTTGTGTTGTTCAAGACTTAATATGTTTGTTTTTTGTTTGTGTAGTAATTTGATAAATGCGCCGTGATTTGACAACAAACTTCCTTAAAAGGGGGTAGTCATATGAGAAATTTGAAATGTCATTTTTTAAACTTTTTGTTATATCTTGTGAAGTAGTAAATATTTTTCAATGAAACTTTCCACAATTGTAGCACAACTATAAAGAATATGAAAAATTAAAAAAAAATTCTAAAAATAGCAAAGACGGGGGTAATATCGTCCAGGGGGTAAAAGCTATAAAAATATTGTGTCAACCTTTTAAGAAAAGCTAAGATAGCTATTCAAAAATTTTTTTCTGGTGAAGGTTAGTATTATGAAAGTCTCCAGAATGAGTGGAAAAATTTTTCCAAATTTCAAGCCAGGGGGTCTGGAACCTAAAATTTGTACTTTTTCAGTTTAACAGTCAAAAAATGATTTTTTTGAAAAACTGCTTCATTCATCCTGAGGCTTACCATAATGGAAAACTACCCTGAAAATTTCAAGTCAATAGCTTTTCTCAATCCTGAGAAAAGGCTGACAAGGTGCGCGAAAACCCCCTAAAACGTGTTTTGAGAAAACGGCGCAGAAAGTTATAAATCGGTTGGTTCGAAACGCAGGAGACAGGACGCAGGAGACAGGACACAGGACGCAGGAGACAGGACACAGGACGCAGGTCATACAAACTACAGACCGGAAAATTGTAACACATTCGTAACATATAATTCATAAAATGTTTCTAAAAACATTATACGCAATGGAAAATTATACCATATAATTATACAAAATACGCTATTTAGAAGATTTTTAAATGACAAGCCATCAATCCCAAATATTGACAAAATGACATTTAAATTATGTAAATGATGACGCTATCACAAAATACAAGGTGTGTACATCAGTTTACAACAAAATATTTTTTCATGCTAAATAGGATGCTGACGGTGCAAGTAGATACAGATTTAAATATTTTGAATACATTAAATGCTCCAAGAGAGCATTTTTAGAGATATGAAAATAGTGATGTCATTTTCATCAAAAATACGAGATAGGGAATAAAAATATTGATATATTAATAAAATACAAACCTTTGACGCTATTTTAGTCAACTTTTGTTATCATACCCAAGGTGATGCAGGAGATATAATGAGATATGATAAAGTGATTGTGAAATAGCTATTTTCCTGTCAGGGGCTGTTTAAAGGGTTTAAAGATGAGATAAATATTTTTAACACTTGTATTTTGTATATAACATATTATGTAACATGCCAATGTGAAAAGATAACTGCTATTATAAATGCATGATTTATGTGTAATATATAATACAAGTATTACAGGTCCGTGTTATACACGGCACAAAATGCAAAAGCACGTGGCAAGCATGTGGATAGATTTTGACATTTAAAAAGGTTCTAGACCAATAAAATACCTTCAGAATGATATTTCTAACAATTACAAGTGTTTTTCAAACATTTTCTTTGTCTTTTACATCAATTAAAGCTGACCTGTCAGCACTGTCCTGCGTCCTGTGTCCTGCCTCCTGGGTCCTGTGTCCTGCGTTTCGAACCAACCGGTTATAAATTGAGGTTTTTCTAAATTTTTCTGCGATACATAGACCGTTTTACAAAATTTTTGCTGTGGTTGACCAAAATGGATTGACACATAACTTTTAATGTTGAAAAGGTACTGGAAATACTAAAATAGTCCAAGTTTTTTGAAAAAAATGGCCTTCCACGTGCTCCGGGGGAATCTCCAAGTATTTTGCGTCAACTCTGCGTACAACGCGTAAACATGGCTTTAAGTCAATAAAAGTGCATTTTCTCATCAAAAAGACTATTGCCAACAAAATATATCATCCTTGAGCTCTCTCAAATCTGTTTATATCATTTACAGTTGAATTTCAGTGTTGATCTTAGGGAAACGTGTCTTCAGGTTGAAAGTCAATCATGCATAGTTTTACTCAATTTTCCAGGATCGCCTCTGGCGCCATGAGTGCCATGATTCATCAAAGACTAGATTTCCACTGGATTTAAGACTCATAATGGATACATCATTGAATGTGTTTGGTTCCTTTCTTCAAACTTTATTCAAAGTCTATAGTCCATCACTTTGAAAAGTTTTTTTCGGTGTACAAGTTTTACTGTTCGAAAACATCAGTTCGCAGAATCAAATTGTTGCTTTCACTCAAATTATAGGCTTCCAAAGCTTTCCCAGATATGAGAAATGAAATGGAACATTCAATAATATCATAATTCAATCCAAAACAATACATAAGCTCAGTTTCCATGTCAAAAACACAGCTGACTGCCTCCAAAATGTGAATGTTTTTGAAAATACCACTTCTTCGGTTAACATCTTTAATTACGTCATATTAAGAAATCCCGGGAAAAAAAGGCGGTATTGACTTTGACGCCCAAAAAGGGCGTAAAAAGAGCTTTCATTTGGTATGTCATGATGCTATGTTTAGAGCAGCCAAACGGAAATGAGGCCTTAGCAACGGATGCGATTTCCCGTTGCTAAGGAGAAAATTGTATACCAGGGCTCATAAGAAACCCAATATATCGGCAGATATTTATGCTACGGCCTTGAAATTTTCAGGGTATGTTCAGGAAGGATAAAGGATCCTAAAAAGCCCTAAATCCCGAAATTGATAAATTTTCACCAATTTTCAAAATCTCATATGACTACCCCCTTAATGGAAGTAGCTCACTCGCTTATAAGGTCGCGTTTTTACGTTTTTTGCTTAAAAAAGCCTTAAAATCGCTTAAATAGAGCTTTTAAGGCAGCAAGACCACACGATACATTCCATATCATAATTATGAAAAGGCTTTTTGTAAGACGTAAAGTGATCTAGGTACAATTACGTGATATTATGGGTTCATTTGCAATATCATATATTTTTATTTTGTTCTTCATTCGTTTCCATTCAGGTAAAGTCACATTTAATTTACCTTTTCCCAAACAAGAAAAGCCTTAAGATTTGCACCGCATTTAGAATGACGGATTGAACTTAGCTCTTTCTTTGTTTTCTATCTAGCGTTTGCGTGAAAACGTGGGTCACGCGTTTTGGATTGAAAATAAGTGGCTTCATTTCCCATGCACGGGGCTTTGAAATCAAAGGTACTGAAAAGACCATCCCGAGATCGAGGTATGTTGAGGTCATCAAGATAAAAAATAGATTCAATTATATGTTTCTTTTGTAGAACCTGTTGATTGTAAGAACATTGTCGTATCAAAGTCAAACGGCAGCGACACAAAGGGGTGCGGCTCAACAATACAATTTGCATGTAAAACATTACGGTATGCTGTTGAAATGGCTGAAGATAATGACGTCATCCTCTTGGATGGAAGTAACTCCACCATGAAATATGACTTCACCAATACAGTTATTGATAAAAACTTATCCTTAGCTGCGTTAGACACTGCAATATTACCTCTTCTTACAGCATCAATTAAGGAAGGAGAGCGGAACTTCATTTTGACTCATACTGGGTATTTCAATGTTAGTTATATGAACTTTTCAAGAAATTCTTACTCTTTCACTCCAACAGACCCTTATTTTTCAGTTGACTTGACCTCTTATGGATCTAACAAACTTTTTATCACGGATTCGATCATACAGAAAGGAGCACCGATGTACAGAGTAAATAGCTGGTATGTTGAAGGGTCTATTTATATTTTGAGGTGTATATTTCCTGATGACTTCAAATGTTTTGTTCCTGATCATAGGTCGAAAAATCAAACGAGCACCAAGGTTCAGGCTATCGTCAAGGATTCTTTATTTTCGTATCTTGGCGAGTCAGCATTCGATTGGTGTTTACATGCGTCAGTATTTTCTCTTATAAATTGTTCGATTGGGCTGAATAATTTTATCCATCACGGATTTGATACTGTAAACATCCAAGAAACCACCGGCAGTATTTCGATTAAAGACACCCATGACTTAACCATTATAGATAGTGGCTTGATTATGAACTTGGAAAACATAAATCACGCTATAATAGTTAACAATACGTTTATTATTCGCTATAATGTTTTTTGGATACCCTTGACTTTCCAAAATGTTACCTCGTGTTTGATCAAAGACTCTATAATTGACATTCCGTTTCCAAGAAAGGGGTGCCCGGTTGATAGTCTCCCTTCCTTCCAAATACACTCAAGCGAAGTCACATTTGAAAGGTTGACATTTATAATGAATGAAAAATTGAAATACTTATTGGATATTAAAACCTTCAAATTTCCAGAAAAAAGTTGGATCGATTTGTCATGCGAAAATAAACTTATTTTTGAAATAGGTCTTCCAGCTGATCCTTCCGATATTCATATCTCACAGTTTGATTTTGGATGCCCGGTAAATTATATTCCAAAGTATGTATGTTTTCCTCGTCAAAATCAGCAATATGTACTTTACTGTGATGCGATGATAAATAATCAATACACTCTCAACAGATCTGAGCTCAGTTATACTATATTAAATGGGTATTATATTCAGTCTCCCCCTATTTACCAATGCCCCCTTCAAGCAAGATGCGGGGAGGGAAGTATATTCAACTTGGAGCCTTATTGGGGATATATCAACACAGAAAATGGATCTAAAGTTGATAACAGTCCATTGGAATTTGTAACTTGTCCAGAACATTTTTGCGGAAACATCGAGTCATCGAATGCTATTGAAACATCTTGGCAATATTGCCAGGGAAAACGTATTGGTCGACTTTGTGGTGATTGTCCCGAAAATTACATTGTTCCCGTAATCGGTTCGAAACAATGTCTCCTGATGACTGACTGTGATGATGGGAAAATGTTTTGGATTTTGTGGCTGTTGCTTTGTCTCTTTATACTGACAGTGTATGGATTTCAACGAACAATAGCTAAAGTTATATGCTACTGTTTTGAAAAATATTTCCGTAAAAAAAGAGTGCAACGACCGATACCGCGAGAGATTCAAATTGAAAATGACGAAATTATTGAAGAAGAGAATAATATACCAAATAATTGTCACGGTCCGCAAGAAAACGAGGAAGATAGAGTTTGCCAAACACCTCCACCACAGCCTTTGGTACCTTTACCTCATGTTGACCATCAAAGGAATCAACAACAACAACTTGCAGACGATCATGTAGATGCGCATCAGCTTTTGGAAGAACATCAACAAAAGAACTCTTTAAGTGGATGGTTTGTCATTTTTATCTCTTTCTACCAAACCATTTATATTATCCGACCCTCAAGAAACACAACCAGTTCATCGCAAATCTTTTCGACAATCAATGATGTCTTTTTTACCCTTTTCACTGGAACTTTGGATATCGTCTCACCGAATATCACCATGTGTCCTTTACAGACACAAAATGCCGACCTCGTTGAATTCATCAAAATAAGCCCTTGGATTGCATGTATAAGTTTCACCATTTTCTTGATCATTATTTTGACATATGTGGTGAAATTCAAGAGAAGACAGCTTCACGGAAATGGCTATCAGAATCTTGAAGCTGCTGGTGAAAATGGATGGCAAGAAAGAACACTTTCTCATCTTCAAAAAGGTGTCACTCAAATGATATTTATTGTTTACATTCCCATTAGTATGTTTTTGCTGCGTTTACTGAAATGTGTTGAAATAAATGGTGAGCATTATCAGTTCATTCAAGCCTCCAACCAATGTTATTCCACGACTCAAATCGTTGCTTGGATCTTTCTCATTTTCTGGTCAATCTTCTTTTGTCCAGCATTATACCTGGCAACGAGATTGCTGCAGATGAAAAAAATTGCGGTGAACGAGTTTGTGATTGTGTTGATTTTCCCGCTTCAAATTGTTTGGTATTTAATTCGAATAGGCATGCGTAGAAATGACAACGAACAGGTAGTGAATGATGACAAAGAAAACATCTACAAAGTGATGAGCAACCCTTTCAAAAGAAACGATGAGAACGTCCCCATTCAGTGGCTACCAATAATTTTATTCAGAGCTTTTATTTTGGCCATCATTTCAACCTTTGTGTTGAATACCGAGAAACGAGTTTTGGCAAATACCGCTTTTAGTGTTGTCCTTATGATCAAAGATTCCGTTGTTTGGCCATACCGGAGTGTTCGTTTGAATACTCTGAATATTATGTGTTGGTGTGGGTTGTTTTTGGAGATTCTGAGCTCGTTTTTTTTGGTCATTTGCTAATCTTTCATTGGTGAAAGAATTTTCTGGTCTTTTCGTGGGTTTTGAGTTTGTTTTATTGCTAGCGCCAATCTTAGTTTTGGTTTTTGTGAACCTCTATGGATTATTATTTGCAAAGTACCTTAAAAGATTTTTTAATAAGCAGGACTAATTTGCTTAAATTATTCTAACTTTTTTATTGATTTTTCTTATGGATTATCCAATGAACTTACATTCTTTCTACTTTCAAGCTCGTTTATGGAAATATTTGATCACCCAATGAAACTATTTTAGTTTGACATTTGAACATCCTTGTCTCAATGCTCCACTGGAACTCCTCCCCCCAGTATATCAAAAATCCAATTGGGATGAAGCTATTGTTTTTTAACTCGATTTTCTCCATTCAAATTTCAATAAAAATAAAAACATATATGGCACTTTCCTTTTCCGTGGAAATTTCGAGGTGTTTTCCACCGGAGATAATTTTTTCAAGTGGGGTGGAGTCGCCCTGTGACAAAAGGGTGTACACAAATATACATTAACTTTTACGTTCACTTTATTATATAACATAGTTTGTATATTATAAAACGTAATATGTTGCAAGGCGGATAGAGTCTGTGTTTACGGACGATATCAACTTGGAGTTTTTCTTGATTTTACTTTTGTCCTGACCAAAATCCAAAATTTCCGCTTTTCTGCCAAGTTGATAAAGTCTAAGACAAGAGCTACCCCCGAAAAAATCCCCGTCTTCACGTTTGTTCCTCTTAGATGAAACTCGTCTTAGACTATAGCATAGTCTAGGGTGTATTTGAATCTGATTAAGTTTGTGTATTGCACAACAATCATTTTATCTTTGAGATTTTAGAAAAATTTGATGATTTTTCAAGAACTAAATATGTAATGATCCTCAATAGAATTTCTTAATCAATTCAATTTCTTTCTTTTTCGTATTAATATTAATTGACATACAAAAAAGAATATATTTATAGGAATCCATTTTTTATATCAAATATCAAAAACAATGCAAATTTAATATTCTTGACCACAAGTTTGAAGACCGAAGGATTTTTGGAAAGAATTTTTATTAGAACATTTTTATCAGTATCGAATCCTTTCTGCAAGTCTGTAAAAAATTGCTGGTTTTGATACTTCCGGCTAAGCTGATTTTTAAGCCATATTATAAATAAATCTACACTGTCAATAATTTTGAAAATATTTTAGATTTACGAAACAAATCTTGATTATTTTTCTTTTATTTGGTATTGGTGTTTCTAAAATTAGATTTGTAAAAATTTCTTGTGGATTAAAAATAAAATTTATTTTCGTCATTATCATTATGAAATTTTAATGATGAAATTTTCTCCTCCTTTTTTTGAATGCGGATTTTAAAGAAGCGGCCAGAATGATAAAGGGATAAATCGTTTTCTTCATTTCAAATTTTGGGACTCCCTTTTGGAGGTTTCATTTCCCTTGTGAAAAAATATAAAATATTTTGAATAGAGAAATTATTATATCGGAGAATTTTCACTATTTTTGTATAATGGAGACCATCGATATTGAAGAAATTAACAAAAAACACCATATCTCCTTAGGTATGTAAGAATATTTGTATCATCGCGAGGAAGAACTGTGTGGAAAGTGATTAGAAAATTAGTCGATATAACCAACTAGATGTTAACACTGATACTACTCTAAGGTCCCAAATAAACATTAATTAATTTTCGAAAAGTTTTCAGACCCCTGTTCTTATTAGGACCCTCCCTTGTTTATTTATTTTTGAAAATATTTTCAGTTATCACTGAATTGTTTTAAATAGCCTGTTTTTGGCTTGTAATTGCCTTCTTTTGAGGGTTTTTGGAGGTATAATTTTGGATTCCCCTTTTATTGAAGAATTTATCGCTTGCTACAGTAGCAATACTTTGGCCAGGTTTTATGAGCGAGTGTACCATCCCATGGTCTCAAGCAGATTTCAATTGCATATAATAAAGTTCAAGTAAATGTGTCAATTGCTAGGTTTGAATTATTTTTTTTTTTCAGATAATTCCATCCTCGAGAAGTTCGCACCGATTCCAGAGAAGGTCCCGGAATGGAAAAAAGAAATCATTAAACGAAAAAATGAAAAGCTTTTGGTAAGATGGATTTATATTTAAACAGCTTTTAGGCGTTAATCTTTCCAATAGAAAGTTAAGGTATATCTCATAACCATAGGAAATCACCCGGGGGTACTTAGGCAAATGGAGGGTACAGTATGTGCTGCCCTTAAGAGTACCTTTTTTGGATTTGCAAAGTCCCGCTAAGGGTCGGAAAAATCAGAAAATCAAATTTCAGTCCCACTAAGGGTAGGAGAAATAGGAAAATTTCAACTTTTTACCTCCAGAAAGATAGAAATTTGGTCAAATTGTTCAATTTTGTCCCGGTAAAATTTTCAAATTTTCCTTTTTTTCTCGTTTTTAGTCCCGGTAAGGGTCCGAGGGTCGAAAGTTGAGTGGCACCCCCCGTCAGCTCGCAACCCTAGTACCCCCCCGGGACCCCCTTCTCACAGCAGACCCACTGGGACCCCTTCCCACTGGAAAAATTGTCTTAATTTTCCTCCCCCATGGAAAATTATCCTCCAATTTTTGTCCCCAGTGAAAATAACCAAATAAACCTGTCCTCACTGCAAAATATTTATTCTCTTTTCCCATCCTCACTGAACTTTCTGACTTAAAAACAAAAGAGTTGAAATCCCCAGCCCATCAAGTTTCAGTTCGTTATTTTTACCCCCACTGGTTGTAAAAATCCTACCGGGTCTGTGAGAAAGAGGTGTAGGAAAACACACTCAGCTCTCATTACACAATGGAAAAAAACTTGAAAGAGCATTGCAATCTCGATAATATTAAGGATCTCTTTTGAGCTTCTAGCTAGATAAACAATAACAATGACATCCCCATCCATTGAAAATAGTTAACTTACTATCTCCTGGCATATAACTCCTTCCATTTCCGATTGACTAAAAAACTCTAGTCATCAATGTTTATTGGGCTTTCTTTAAAATGCAAGCTGTGATCTTAAAAGCATGTTAATCTTTTTTGTGCTGACTGTCAGCAATAAGTAGCAAGCAGGTAATGATGAAGAGCTTGGACTCTGTCAAATGTGTTTTGGTCAATACAAATCTTGAAAATCACTCGTATACCTACTTCCACTCCAAACTCTCTATAGAACATTCCCTTCTCACAGACCCGGTGCGATTTTATCAGCCAGTTGGGGTAAAAGTAACGGACCAATACTCGATGGGGATTGATATTCCCATGTTTTTATGGCCGGGGATTTGAATTCCATCGTTTTCTAGCCAGAAGAATTCAGTGGAGATGGTGAAAATAGTACTTAGTATTTTACTTTGAGGATTTGTTTATCTGATTATTTTCAACGAGGACAAAAATTAGAGTATAATTTTCCACTGGGGACGATATTTTGGCCAATTTTCCCAGTAGGACGGGTCCCCAGTGGGTCTGTGAGAAGGGGGTGTTATAGACAAAGAATTAATTCTAAACCTCTATTCCTTCATAAACTACCTTTACTTCTCATAGGTATCTAGTAAATGGGGTTCAGAATAAACTGGGAGGGGATTTTAAAACCGTTGGGTCGTTTATTAGGCGCTAGAGGTAAATGAGCGACGTTGGGGCGTATTTGTTGATAACTTTAACCCTTTGCGTTCAGGGGTTACAAGCAGTGCTCTTGCATGTAAATGGTTTTCTCACATAGAAAGTTAGTCGATTTGCATCCAAATATACATTCATCCCCTTTTAATTGATTTAAGGATGCTTAAGGGAAGTAATCAATTTATTCCGCAATAAAAATACCTTTATTGTTACCATATCAAATTCAAGTTAGCATGTAGTTACACTGCGTTTTTTATGAGGGAAGGTCAAAAAACATTATGAATATAGATCTATAAAGCCCGAAGGGCTAGATGACATGCTTTGTTTGAAAGGTGTGCCTTGGTTTGCGGTAGGAAGTCTTTCCGAGGTCACGTGATATTACAATAGAATTTCAGCGCTTGACCAATCAGAAGCTTCGCGACTGTTCGAAAACAATAGCAACAATACTTTTTGCGATTTCAATTTTTTTTGCTTGGAAAAGTTTGACACCCCATCTAGCACTTCGGGCTTTACAGAAATCTATGATTATGAAAGGAACTATAAAAACAATCTTGTTGATACTAACTTTTGTGCCATAAATGGTAGTGTGACCAGTGGCCGATTTTTGGTTGGTGGTGTCGAAGGACACCAGAACGCTTAAAAGAACCCATCGTCGCTTTTTCGGCGCATCTTACCCTTTTTCACCACACAAACAGTAATATTCCAGCTGGCACACAACGTTGTTACAACGTTCATCTAACGTTATATGGACGTTGTGAACATTAGATGAACGTTGAAACGATGTTGTGTGCCAGCTGGGATTTTAGTCAAGGGGATCAAATCCTCACATTCTAATACCCGTTATACTATACTACTTTATACTATCACACCGGAAAAATTAGCACATTTGAGGCAGAGGTTCAAAGGTTAATCTAAACGCACTAAAGGAATCTTAAACGTTAAAAGACATTGTCATTCTGTCATTTTCAGCAAGACGCAATCGACGAAGCAATAGCACAGAAAGATCCATACGCTGGAGTTCCACAATGGAAGAAAGAACTTCTGATCAAGCGAGATAATGAAAAAGCGCAGCATAAAGAACGACTTTCCGTTGAACAGAAAGTAAAGGAGGAGGTTACCAAGAAATTTGAAACCAAACCAGAATGGAAAAAAGATCTGATCTTAAAACGTCGTATTAGTCAAGAATCCCCACGACAAATGCAAACTTGAAATTCGTTATAATTATTTTGTGTTTTTAGTCTTTGTGTGATGTAAAATATGAGTTTACTTTGATTATTTCATTTAGGGACAATATACTTATGTTTTCAAGAAATGGTTTTGTTATGTTTTAACCCCTATTAACATCCCCTGTCTCAGTGACTCGGTGAGAATCTTCCCCATAATTAGGTAGATACCATTAATACACCCTCTTCTCGCAGACCCCACTCCCCACTGGAAAAATCGGCCAAAATATCTCGTCCCCTGGAAAATTATACTCCAATTTTTGTCTCATTAAAATAATCAAGTAAAAAAATCTTCACTGCAAATTTTATGCTTTTTTTCCCCATCCCCACTGGATTTACAAACATGAAAACGAAATAATTTAAACCCCAGTCATAAGAAATATGGGAATATCAATGTCATCAATCCCCACTGAGTTTCAGTCTGTTATTACACCCCTGTCTCACAGCCCCGGTGGAACTTTTTTCAGTGGGGATAAAAATCTCTATCGAAATCCCAATGGGGATAGAAATTTTATTATTAAGGTTAAAAAATTCAGTGGGGACGGTTTTGGAGTGCAATTTTCAAACATTGATTTTCGAGTGGGGATGAAATCAAAGTCAATTTCCCAGTGGAGTTGAAATTCCAGGGTATTTTCCCACCGGGGACGAAGTTTTTGCTTAATTTTCCGGTGAGGATGGGGTCCCAACGGGTCTGTGACACAGGGGTGTGTTATTTTTACTACCACTGGCTGAAAAAATCCTACCGGTCTGTGAGAAGGGTATATTGATACCTTGATACCATTGACTACATACAGTTATGTCAGTTATAAGCATAAATTTTGTTTTCTGTATAAACGCAAAGTGACCAAAATAGCAGTATCTGACTCTCTCTTTAAATAAATACCATGTAAAAGACGGTTTACAGCTTTAAGTGTTTTTCTTATGTCATTATTATGTCAATATACACGGTGACGCAAAAATTACTCTAATAAGTGGTTTTACGTAGTGGAACATAGAAAGATGCAAGATCATGCTATTTTAATGTTAAAAATTCTCGAAACAGTTTCGCAGTTTCGATGACAGTATCATCATAGAGATAGCATGAGATTTGTCTTTTTCTTGTGCTTTTTTATTTAGGGTTTCAGCGTTTGAAAGTAGTATAGCAGCATAGTTTGTTTCCAGTTTTATCACACGTTTTGAATCCATGGAATCATACGTTATCTTTGAAAATCGTTCTAATTTTGTACTGGGACGCTGTAACATCACTTTAATCTTTTATGAAAAAGGAAACTTTCACTAAACTCGGATAGGTTTGTTGTTAACTCTATTTTCAATAATTTTGTATATTTTCCCAAGCACCATGAATAGTTGATTCACCCAGATTTCTATACAGTATACACCAAAATACCGTGAATTCGTGAATACCCTTTCATGTCTACTGTGTATTATTTCGTTGTTTGTCTTAAATAAAACATTAAAGTTACCGCGCTGATCAATTTCGTTTTTTTATGGTTTCCAAAAATATTATTCCTAAACATTTGATGATGGTTTGCGCTAGGTTTTCTTTTCATTTTTTCGTGGCTTAAATTTGCCTTGTCCAGTTCTTATGGTATCGTTTTGTATGGACAGGAAATCAAGATAATCAATAACCTTTAATCAAGTTTGGGTGTCGTGTATCTAGCTTAAAGATGATCATATTTTCTTCAATTTTCAGAGGAATTTAGAAAGTATTCAATCTGTTTGCCACGAGACATCGTCCCGGTAATATTCGGTGGATGGAGTTATAATTGGTTTCATCCTCTGGTGGGGAAAAAAGAGAAGTTTTCAAATGACGAATAATTGTAAACGTTAAACGGTTTTTTCTCTATATAAGAACAAACTATATAAGAAAATAAGGCGATGGCTGCATAAATGCTAAGAACAAGTTAAGAACATTTTAAGGCTTGGTAGACCCGGAAACACCCAATTGTTTAGGCAAAATGAGTAAAATTACTCAAAAAATGGATAAAATAAGAACATTTTAAGAACATGTTAGGCTTAAAACCCAAAAAGTTGAGAATATCCAAAGGCTTAAAAAATTTTGGATGTTCTTATAAAGGTCTCGTTCGATAATCTATTTGTAACCTTACGCTTCATAAAAATTGTGTCAAATTTTTTGTAGGAAAAGGATAATAAAGCAAATGTAGGAGATTTCTCGTAGACACATGATTGATGGTTTAGGTCTTGATTCTCCATTTCTTCATTTTGATTGACAGCCGAGAGATTTTCAGTAATTTTCAGTTCATAGTAAAAATTTGAGGATTATGGTTCAAAGATATGTTATGACTTATATCAGACCAATATTTGCTCCTTGCAACAACAAGACTAAATTTATCGTCGATGGGCGCAAATTAAGATAATGATGGTTATCAATATTTTCATTTCGGAATGGTTTTCATTCAATTAGTCGTCATATTGAGACTAACGATTGGATAATGAAAATCAAATGGTGTGATCATTTTAATCAATGAAGGTGTAAATCGTTCTGTTAGGAGATAATTGATTCTTGTCATATATTTTCTACCAATAACAATGGCAAACCAGCCGCGGACTTACTTATAGTTTTGCGCTTCCCTCAATCGCACCTTGTTTCTCAAACATTGTCATACTTTTGCATGAGGTTCTGATGTGCTTCGTGAAGAATTTCTCAACCGGGCGGGCCGCTAACCCTCTGTAAATTGTGGTGGCGGGTGAGGCGGGCAAATATTACAAAGGCGCCTTAATGTGCCTCTAAAATTATCATGTAACAAGGGCCTTATGCGAAAGGGGGAAAGGTTGCAAAAAAGATGAAAGTGGGAAAACGAATTATCTTTTTATTTTTATGTTTGTTAGACTAAAAGCAATCAAGAGTCATGACTGGTTTATGAATGGAAATAATTTTCCTATATTAGAAGTTGATGTAAGTACCTATATACTAGCCTTTGGGTGATTAATCTCTTTTCTTTTTTGTGATTATGTATGGTATGTGCCACTGACTGAGATTTTTAATCAATGCTTTTAGTAGACTCAGCTTTTTTAAAAGAGAAATAAGATAAGAGGTTATGAGGTTAATCTTTCTATGAAATTTCTGAATGGTGTGTTTTGAGAAAAATGCAAAGATGTAACTGGCAATTCATTTAGACATACGATTAAGGCAAAAAGACTTTCAACATTCAATGTTTTTACACGTTTTTACATAGAGACTTGTGTGTGTGCTGGTTGTGTTTTTAGTAGTTTTTATCAAATTGAAAAAAGAGAAACCAAACCTGGTTTCTTTCAAATAATAAAAAGTGATACAGTAGTAAACCATGTGTTTTGATAAGAAATTGTTAAACATTTTGGTTTCAGAACAAATTTTGTAAAAAGTTATAGATTGTGTTAGATTTTATTCGCTTTGGTATAGTACTTAAGGGCTCGGCCGCCCACGCTAAAAAGCTCTAACAGAGTGATCCAATTTAATTTAATCGCAATCAAACTCATCAAACATAATCATAATCGAACGAAATCGAAGATTAATCCAATGTAATTGACAATCAATCGAACCAATCGAACATAGTCAACTATCAATCGAACCAATCTAACACAATCGAATATTACCCAGGAATCGGCCGTTCGATTGAGATTCGATTACGTTCGACAATCGAATCGCAATTATTCGATCGCGTTCGATTACGTTCGATTGGTTCGATTGCGATTTTTGTTCGAAGTTGTTCGATTGACACCGTCTGGACATTGATTTTTAGGTCAAGTTCGGGCAACAAAGTTTTGGATTTTTGATTCCCAAAACCTGGCCTGAACATGCACAGGTCATGTTTTGGACTTTTTCAAGTTCAAAATATCACAAAGTGGCCTGAAGCTGAAAAAGTTTTGGTCATATATACCATGGGTTGTTGAACAGGGTCTTGGGGTAGGATTTTTCTTTCTTACCTAGGGATTTTTAACTATCATTCTTAATAACAGCAGGCCTACTGACTGAGGATGAAAAAATGTTACACAGAATCAGCCCTGGGGAAGCCTTGCTAAAAATCCCAACAGTATGTGGGGGCGTACGATTTGGCGGTACTCGGGATAAGGCCTAATTAATTTAAGGCCGGGAAGCGGTAAAAACGATAAAAAGTGTTCGGGAAACGGTATTTTGCAAGAGCCACGGTGACGGTAAAAGACCCGATTTTCCGTCCAGGATGAGGTAATTCTTATAAAAAACAATGGTATTTCGGCAAAAGTCATACGTAGACGGTACAAAAAATTTTCGGACTATACAAAAAGCTTATCACAGGAGTCAGCAACAAGGTAAAAAAACGTGAAAAACTCCCAAAAAAATAAGGATCTTACTCCATTTCATAAAAAAAACTTATTTGAAACGTTAATGCGAATGTGCACGGGGCTTTATAAAGCCTGGTTTCTTTGAAAAAGGGAAACTCTTTGTTTTGTTTATTCAATTTATCAAGGGGCGCGTAGAAACCAGACAAAGATTCGAATTTCGAATGTTTCTTTTTTCAAATTGGATCAGCTCGTCTTGTGTTGTGTGGTTGTTTTGTTGCGCTTTATTGGTATGTTGGTGTGCGAAACGTAGAAAAAAATGTCTGTGTCCTCTGTTATTAATTGCAGAGCTATTTTTTATACTTTCGGAAACTCTGGAAGAAATTACAAGGACAATTTTGTATTCCGTGTAGCCGTTTCAGATGATATACAAAAAGATGTGAAGAAGTTTAAAAGTTTCATCAGGTTGGTACTTTCTCTTGAATTTTGGTAAATTCTTAATTTTTGTACTTTTTGGCTTTTGTTATGTTATGCAAAGTTATTTGCCACATTTAAAAGTACTTAGATTGTTATGAATTTTTCCCTCCCCTGGCAACCTGGCAGGAATGTTTTTTTTCAGGCTTTTTACAAACAGGGAGAAGGAGGAGAACTTTGGGTTCGTAAAGTTGAGCTAGAATGTATGTCTGTGTGTGTATCTGTCTGTCTGTCACCTCGAAACTTTTTTCTGGGACACCCAGTACATTTTTTTAGAAAAGTAGTTTACTAGTTTATCTTTGTAAATTTTCGCAATCGAAGCAAAATACGAAAATAGTGATCTATCTCATACACATCCAATTCCATTTTGCCGAATTTTGACTTCTAGTCCTTAGAATTTTATGGGAAAAACAGCGAGAACAGTAATTTTCAAAACAATGGCCGGGATGGCGGTAATTCAAAACCTCGTATGCCCCCCCCCCAGTATGTGGTGCAGAACTGTCATGATCAGTTACATAGCTGTCAACTCTCCCGCATTGAGCGGGAGTCTCCCGCATGTCAACGATTTCTCCCGCGTGAAGAAAATTCTGCCAAATCTCCCGCATTTTTGGGATTTTCTCCCGCATCTCCCGCATTTCCAAAAATTTTCTGATTTTGGAAAAACCAAACGGCAAAATTTCTGGATTTTGAAAGATTTCCCGATTTCCCGATTTTCTGATTTTGAAAAATCGGATTATCGGGGAAAATTTTTCCGACTTGGAGCTCTCCTGCATTTTTGTGAGGCGAAGTTGACAGCTATGCAGTTAGTCCTGAATATCTTTTACTCTGATGTTTCTGAATTACTGCTTGGTATTCCTAATTGATATTACATCCTAAAATCAGAAGACAGCATCATGTACATACTTTGTAAAATTTTATTGATACTGTAGCATGCAACTATTAACTTGTTGACCCTGGGTTTTCAACCATCTAGGTAGACTAAAAACGATAGAAACATCAAAATCAAAAATATAGTTTAGAGTTTTGGGCCATTGGAGGAATATAACATGTAAGATAAATATAATGTTTGACAGTATCTAAATAAACATATTGCAGGATAACTTGACAGAGGAATATTAAACAGGGAAAGGGTCTCCTTAGAGCACTCAGTGAAGATATCAAAAGGATTTATTCACCTTCTGGAGCCATTACTTTAGCAGAAAAGCGACCTTAGTGCAGTGGTAGAGCATCCGGCTACGGTTCACAAGGTTGTGGGTTCAACCCCCAGCCGGGTCATATCAAAGATTCCCAAAATGGTACTTAATGTCTCTCTGCTTGATACTCAGCAATTATTAAGAGAAGGATCAAGGGTTAGTGGAGCAATCCAGGGAGAAAGAGTGGCACACTCCCCTATCCTCTGGTAGATAGCTAACGAAAGAGGAGCCTTCTGGTCGACTCCGACTGCGGTCGCAGACTTACTTTAGCAGAAAAGCACTTAAAAATACTACTTCAATATATAGATAGATTAAACCTCAAGATTACATGAATGTGTCCTACTCCTTTCAAAGCTGAGGAACTCTTTTAAGCAGGAATACCAACCTCGAAAACTAATTTGAAGAATAACTTCACAAGAAAAAGATCTACAGATGAGAAGACACCTAGATCTTTGTATCACTGAATTATTTTTACTTTGGCATGTAACCAATTCCTAACAAATCGAAGCGCTCTTTGGAATTAAATAACAAATTTTGGTTGGTTGATTGGCTTTGAATCTAGAGCTTGATTCAGGTAACCTCATCCTTGTTGTTGCAAATACATCCAGTAGATGTCTGAAACCTTGATTACTTACGTTAGTGTGACTAACTGAAAGGTATCATAATGCTTGATGATTACACTCAAACATAGTGGGAGAGCATAAGTACTCGCAAGATAGCACAATGAAATCACACCATGTCTAGCATAACTCCCATGCTCTTGTATCAGAGTTATGGTACCCTATTCTACTTACATTGTATGGGCTGGCCAGGACAAAGTAACACTTACTTTTCAAGTGAGTCAAGTACCACAGTGGGAATCAGACTCTGGTTGCACTGGTGAGAGTCAAGATTGCAGCAATGCCTATTTCTCTTAACTATAATATATAGAGTTTTAAAATTATTGTTTTTTGGGATATCATCAAGCAGGATTTGAAACATTTTGTCGATTGTTGATTTTTAATGGAGCACTATGAGAAAGTAACAAAAGTATTAGCTTCTTTTTGTGATTTTTGAGCTTATTCTTTAAATCGCAAGAAATGGGTGAGGTGGATTAACCTTCACTGAAATTGTTTTGATTCTACCGTCTACAACTGGAACAAAAAATTAATAAGAAAAGTCACAATAAGCTGTTAAAAATGCCAACTGAAAGTTGCTTCCATATTATTTTATTATGAGACAAAATGTCAGAATAAGAGATAACGGCACGAAAATGTGAATTTATTGATACACCATTACTTTGTCAGGGCCATCATAGTAACACATGACCCAAATTTCTTTACCTCTATTTTCTTTTTAGAATGAATTACAACAATAACAAAGTACTATAGCAAATCATGATCATTATTATTAATCTTTTATTACTTTCACTGGCACAATCTTTTGGTAAGGTACCATTTTAAATTCAATCTTGAATTTATTATTTATAAAATTATTCAAAAATAGTCTCTAGCAATGAATATGATGTAAGTTCCAATTGCAGAAATTCTGATACCATGAAGATAATTTTTCTATTAAACAAAGTTCCAATAAGATAAACCTTATCGGGGAAAACTTCGTCGGGGAAAATTTTCGTCAGGGAAAATATTCGTCACTTGCTGGTTTTGGTAAACGCATTAAGGCCGGGGAAAATTTTCGTCGGGGAAAAATATTTGTCACTTGGCCGAAATTTCGTCACTTTTCCCCGACGAAGTTTTCCCCGATAAGATCCCTGAAGGTATTATAACCATAGGTTGGTTTCCAAGTTGTGAATTTATGAAAATGTTTTGTTATAGTTAATGGCAGTAGTCGGACAGTCACTGCTAAAGAAGATGGAGATGCTGTTTTAGAATGGGACATTTCAAGATACACTAGCGCTGATAAATTTGAAATATATTATAATAAAGATACAAACTTAGCTACTATTCAGCAAAGTGGTGCAGCACAAGTTGCTGATGGTGGAACTAATAAATATGGAAAGAGACTACAAGTTGGCAAAGTTGGGGATCGTCTTCGAATAACTATTAAAAAATTCCGGAGCTCTGATGCAGGAACTTATGAAGTGGATGTTGATATGGGACGGGGGAAACCTTCTCAAGTACTACAAAAATTGATATTAGAATCCGAAGGTAAGGACTGGTTACTTAGTTTCCGTGTTAATTTTTAGAGAGATATTGAGTTATACCTATTAAGGGAACTAATGTTGGTGATTAGCAAAAATACCGAAAAATATATTAATATATTTAATAAGAACTTATTTTGACATGGCAATTTTTGAAAATTTCTGTAAGAACTGAACTATCTACCAAATTCACTAAAATTATTGGCTTGAGGAATTTGTTTTAAAATTGTTTGTTCTGGAGGCATTTGTAATTGTTTTGAAAATTAATTTACACTAATTGATAATAGTTGTTATTCTTACCTTTAAATTTACTGTAATGTTTTTATTTTGTTTTGTGAAAATCATTCAGATTATTTTTTAAACACTTCCAACCATTTTATTTTGTTTAATTTTTCCTGATAATTTTTTTTACTAATGCACAAACACCTTAAGATTTTTTCGTTTTCTTTTATTTACAATTTGTAGATTCGCCAAATTCTTCTTATTTGGGTTCAGGTATTTCCTCCTCCACTGGAATCATCATTGGAGTTGTGGTTGGAATTGTCGTTCTGGCGATCCTTATTGCCCTATGCTGTTATTGTTACAGGAAAAACAGTAAGTTGCCGCTGGTATAAAAGGGTTGATGAAATTGTTTTTCCACCTATTTTCTATCAATAAATAAAACTGTTAATCGGGAGAATATTTAACTGTTGTAGTGCCATAATTTTGGATTTTTGATACCTCAAGGAAAGTCTAATTAGACTCACAAAATGGTTGGTAGGTCAAATTACTTGAAATTTTACTAATTTCAATCTATTGTTTTCTTTTGTTTAGGAGATCCAGATGATCCAGAGAGTGGAACCAGACTGGCGGCATTCAATACTGGAAGGTGAACCCTTTTCTCTCTTGTCGTTAAAACACCTTCAAAACATCCATGACACCTTTCACCAGATCGGTCCAAAATTCAATTGTTTGTTGAAAAACAATAAAGATGATATCTATTTTGTGTTTGTTTTGACACTTTCACACACATGCATGCATTTCAATTGTGTTGATCAGATATTGTGGATAGACTTGATGGAGAGTTTAAGAGTACCTCCATTATTGAAAGTTTTTTTAGTCAACGGTACCCAAACCATATTGGGTTGGATAGCATTGTATATTTTTATGAAAGAGCCGGTGTAGTTGTTTTTTGGTCTAGGTCTACAGTCATTAGAAATTCAAGACTTTTTATGTATAATGACTCATACTTAAACTGATAATTCAGAATTTTTAAATTAAAATAACTTAAATCTATAAATCCTTAAAAAGGGGACAATCTGTGCACATATGGTGTCCTTTATTTCGGATTTTTATAATAAATCAGAGTTTTCTGAAACCCAAACCAGGATCTTAATTTGTTTTTCTGCTGCATAACCTCTTATTAATATTATAAACTAAAAGATTTATTAGAATTTATTTCTCATCACGATTATATTATTTTAAATTTAACTTTTTAAGTATTATTTGATTAGTAAAATCCTAAAAAAATGTATCTACCTTTGAAAACAATCAAAGAGGGGATCATGTCCTTTTAAAATCAATATGAATTTTCTTACATCTGAAATGAAAAATTTAGCCGAGATTGTAGAAATAAAAATACACATTTTTCTGTGTAAATTTAAAACCGTTACTTTCTTACTTATTGATGAATAATAGTAATAACACAATAAAAATCATTGGCATTTTCTTTGCCATGAGCTAAGTTTTATCTTAATTCCTTGTTAAAAGAATGCATCGAAATTGAGCCTTGTGAATTTTTCTAAACATGGATTGTTCCAATGAGGCGATGATTCCTCTCAGAATAATGTACATATTTGATGATATTTTTCTGGATTAGATGAAAGGATCATGACTCTCATTAGTGGTGTAATTTGCTGGATATAGGTATCTATTAAGTTTTTTCTTTTGTTTTGCTTGATCAATCTTTGTGTTTTGTAAATAAAAATCATAGGATAAAGTCTATGTATGTTTATAACTTCTTTATTAAAAAGCCATTTAAAAAGTTAGGACCAAATGTTAAACTTTGTTTGTACTGTCAATTACTTAACCTTCTGACATTAGCTTGTTAAACAGTCTTAATCTTTTTTAAATTAAATATTGATGGCCCCCTGATAGTCCTGATAGCTTGTAACTTGAGTCGTCCCCCTTCTTAATGACACATAATTTTAAAAACTGTCTGGAAGTAAGCTTAAAAATATACTTGTTGAAAGTTTAAAAATAAGCCTTCCAGAGGGTTTATCAAGTCTGTAAGAAAATGTAGTTTTATGAATTTTTTCCAATTCTCACTTTTGATTATCGGCTTTTCCTTAGCATCTATTTGACATTTTTCAAGCGAGATTTTTCTCTTGTTGTCTAGATGCGAAAATTTAAATCAATAGATTTGTTTTGCAATCATCAAACATTGTTTTGAGGAGCTTCTTTACGTAAAAACTTGATTTTATCAGCTTTAAAAAAGTCCGGTTTGAACCAAAATGGGCTTTCCGTTACCAAAAATAAGTAAATTTATATACTAAATGCTTCCAGTAATGCAGTATCAAAGGCCGGAACGTTTTTTGAAGAAGAGAAACCTGGTTAAACATTAGCACTCTCTCAAAATCAATATTTGACTTCATAGTGTAGATAGGACCTTAACTCGAAACACCATGACTACCATTTTACATATGGTTCGACTCAAAAGGCGCTGTTTCTCATATTTCATTAGGAATAAAAACAAAAGAATAAAATAAAATGAATTTTTCGATGACATCTATAATTCATAAAGTATCTGTTAATAAAATTCTCTATCTTTTCTTTATGATTCCATCCACCTTTTCTCTCAGGTTTTGTGAGCCTTCTTTTGTAACAGTAACAATAGAACCTCGTAAATAATTAATGAAAAGCAAAGGGGTCTTATTTTTTCATCACTCTAAAATCTTCTTAATTTTTTTTTTGAATAAATGAGACTTGTTGATTAGGGGTTATTTGTCTCGATTAAGATGCAATCCGATTTTTAGTTTCGCCACCTTAGAGAAAAATAGTCTTGAACGATATTTGTATGAGGTGACAAATCTTCAAACCCTTCAAAATGATTTTGGTCAAAGTTTCATTTCAAATATTCCTTCTTCTCTCCTACACGTCTTTTTATAAGAACCAGTAAATTTGGATGAAAATCGGCTGTTATTGATTTTTTTCTTATAAAAAAAGCGTGTACCTTTATCCCGAAAATGTTCTTAATTTCACTATTTTTGTGAATATTCTGATGCAATTTCCTAAAAAATTGGGCGTTTTAAAGCCTTAAAATGTTCTTAACTTGCTCTTATTTTTTTGATCATCGAAGACTTACGTTCTTATAAAATTTGTTCTTTTATAAAGCACGTGCACCTCTTCCTTGTTAGTCAAACGCCTACTCTCCAAAAGAATGAAAATTTTAAGCACTTCTGTTATTGAATATAGTCTTATTGTTACGTAATGGACTTTGAATCTTCAGTCGATAATGTTTGGATGAATTTTGAAACTTTAAATTTATCCGAGTCGGACATGTTTTGATGATTACACTGTTGTCATATTTAGAGTTTGACATCCAGCCTGATAATGATCATTCAATAACCTCACTGACCACGCATTTAAATCTTTGTCGTGAACCCTATGACATATACACGTTTTTTATAAGAACATTCAAAATTTTTGAAGCCTTCGGATGTTCTTAACTTTTTGATTTTTAAGCCTAAAAATGTTCACCATTTTCTAAGTATTTATGTCCATATTCCTTTGAAATCGGGTGTTTCAGAGTCAACAAAGCCTCAAAGTGTTCTTAATTTGTTCTTAACATTTTGGACATCGAAGCATTATGTTGTTATATAGTTTGTTCTTATAAAAAATGTATAATCAAAAGGACTGCCCTTTTAAATAACTCTGTTGATTAAGCTAACGCTAACCCTGAACTTGTAATTATTGCGGCTATGATTCGATGTTTTCGGAACCTAAATTGATTGAGAGTTCCTCATTGCTTGAATAGCGTATTTCTTCTTTATCACTAAAATTTAACTCTAAAATACCCTAGAAATATTCCCTACTTATACTACTTCAAAAACTGCTGATATAATGAAAATCCTAAACAAAGCAAAATAAAAGACCTATTGTTCAAATATAATGAAGATTTAGTACGTGTTCTACGTCACGTTCAAGTCCGATGAGTTAGCGCTTTTAAACTTGCCAAACTCGTTTATGTACAATGAGAATTGCTGAGTTCAGTTTATGTAATGTACAAACGTGCTCAGTTTACGTCATAAACAACGTGTCGAGAAATTTCGAAATGTTTCTTCGTTTCTTCTCTTTTCGAGAATGTTCTTTAAATGTTCAAATCGCGTTCGCGACATTCCCGACGGCAAATAATACCGATTCATTCGTCAGTTAAATTTTGTCCGTAAATTCTATCACGAGCTTCCAATGCTGCTCGTCTGGTTGAGCGTCGTTTAGGTTGAATCTCCTTTTCGTTTGTTTGTTTGACATCTTGATTATCGTCAATGTCATCCGTGGTTAAATCGTCCTCGACTTTAAAATCATTCTCACATTCCAAGGGGTAAAGTAGATTTAGCGAACGGTTGACGGTATTTTTTGTCGCAAGTAGTACCTTTGCTGCTCTGATCTTTCCGTCTGTGCTGGTGATTAATCCAGTGATTCTTCCAAGTTTCCAAGATCCTCTTGGTGTGTCATCTTTGAGTTGGACGATATCTCCAACGTTCGGTTTCTCGTGTGCTTGAATTCGTGGTGATGATAGACGAGACTTTGTTCGTTCACGGAGATTTAGAAGGTAGTCGTTCTTCCAAATCTTCCAGAATGTTTCTAACATCCGTTGTCCTCGTTTCCATGTGTCCAGAAGTATTTCCTTTGATTCCATTCTTCCCTCGACGTATGTTGGATCATTGATTTCGTCTTGGTCCTCAAGTGTTGGTGTTCCTGTCTTAGTGTTGGGTGACAGAAAGTGTGATGGGGTGATTGTAGTTCCATCATTCAAATCTTCTCCAATGTATACCAATGGTCGTGTGTTCAATATAGCTTCTGTTTCTGTCAGATAAGTCTGTAGTTGCGTTGGTGTGAGAAGTTTTTGCCCAATTGCCTTCTTCAGTGCCATCTTGCTGCTTCCCACCATTCTTTCGTAAAATCCGCCCATCCATGGTGATAGTTCGATGATGAATGACCATTTGATTCCCTCGTTGGCTAAGTATGACGTCACTGCTTCATCGTTGATGACTTTGATCCACGCCAAGTCGATTGTAGAACTAGCTAATTTGAATTGTGCTGCATTGTCTGAAATTATATGGCTTGGCTTTCCTCTTCTTGCAATGAATCGACGCAGTGCCATGATGAATTCTTCGGCTGTCATGTCGTTGACAATTTCCAGGTGACTGGCCCTCACCACGACGCAGGTGAAGAGACACACCCAGACTTTCTGTGTTGAACCGTCTGATTGTTTTACTTTTAACGGTCCGAAGTAGTCAAGTCCAGTGGTTTTAAATGGTGTTGATCTTGTCAGCTTGCTCCTTGGGTAAGGTGACATCTCCGGCATCTTGTATGGTCCTCCTTGGTGTTTTCGGCAGATTTTGCAGCGCCTCAATACGTGTTTAATTTCAGCTCGTCCTTGTGGGATCCAGTATTGTTTCCTCATCTCTGCAAGTGTGTGGTTGACTCCGGAGTGGAACAGTCTTTTGTGTGTATCCTCTATCATCAATTGAACAAATCTTTCTCCTCTTGGTAGAAGTATTGGATGGATCATCTCTAGTGGCCAATCAGCGTTTGATAGTCGACTGTGACATCTGATGATACCATTTGCGTCCAGTTGTAGGTTGAGTGGGTTGGTTGCTGTCTTCTTATTCATTGTGACTTTTCCTTTGGTTGTCGTCAAGTAGTGTTTAATCTGTAAATATTTGATCCATTGCAGCTTTGCTGATGCGATCTCCTCTGCTGTCAAATCTCCTTTTGTGGTAACCATCCTTTTTATCTTGAGTTGAAAACGGTTGGCGTATGCTGTGATGCGGAGAACTTTGTTGAATGAGGAATGATTCTCAACTTTCATTCCGAATGGTGTTTGTATGGCATCCTCTGGCTGTGCGTTGGCTGTAGTGGCTGGAATGGATGTCTCGTAGATAACGTTAGATCCTTTGTCTTTTGTTTCCAGTGTCCGTTTGATTGATTCTTTGTTGATTTGATCCACATCCCAGGTTGGCCATTGATTGGGTTCCTTCTTCAGCCATTCTGGTCCATGCCACCACAATTTACTTTTCTTCAGCTCTTCAGTACTCATTCCTTTGGTTGGGATGTCGGCTGGGTTGTGTTTAGTGTTGACGTATCTGAAGCTGATGTCATTCTCTTTGATGATTTCGTTGACTCTGTTTCTTACGAATACATCTTTGTTATCTTTCTGCTTCAACCAATCAAGAACACATTTTGAATCAGCCCATAGTGTCATCTGTTTGTTGTCAAGTCCAAGTTCCTTCGCAATGAAACGTAGTGCCCTTGTGGCGATTAGAGCTGACATTAGTTCCAGTCTTGGGATAGTCATCTCATCCTTTGTCTTCTTTGCTTTGGTTTTGCCTTTCTTTGTCTTATTTGGGTTGACATTCTTCTCCTTTGGTGCGTTTCTAGTTTTGGCAAAAACCAAGTTGACGTTGGGTGTACCATCAATCTCTGTTCGAAGGTAGATTGCCGCAGCATATGCTTTCTTTGATGCATCGCAGAATCCAAGTAATTGCTGCTTCTGATTTCCAATGAATCGTGGAAACTGTATTGATGCCAGGTCATTCAATTCTTTGGTCAGATCCAGCCACGTTTCTCTGTCTTCCTTTGTCAATGGGTCATCCCAGTCCATGTCCTTCTTCCAAAGTGATTGTAGGAAAATCTTCAGCTTGATGATTGCTGGGCTCATCATTCCGAGGGGGTCGTATATTGATGCGATAGCTGCCAGGACTTCTCGTTTAGTCGTGGCTTGTTCGGCTAAGTAGCATTTCTTTGTTGATATTGATAGCTCGTCATCTTCCGTGTTCCGGTTGAGTCCAAGCACTTTAGCGGTCGTGGTTTCAATGCGATCTTCCTGTTCGATCAGGCTGTTGACCTCCTTTGAGCTTGTCAACCATTCTCGTAAATTCATTGAAGCATCTTTAAATAATTCTTTTGCATTCTTGTACAATTCGACGGCTTCGCCCGTGTTGTTGGCCCCTGTGATGATGTTGTCAACGTAGATGTTGTCCTTGATCTTCTGTGCTATTGGTGTGTTTGACTTCTCGATGTGATGTTGGATCGTGGCACCAAGAAGAAATGGACTTGAAATAATGCCAAATGGTACTCTTGCAAATCGGTATACCATCAAGTTGTCGTTGGAGACTGGTTTGGTGACATCCTTCAACCATAAAAATCTTGTTACATCTCGTTGATCCTCTTGGATGCCGATCTGTAGGAATGCTTTTTCGATGTCTGATACAATTCCAATCTTCTTTGTTCTGAATCTCATGAGCAGTCCACACAAGTCTTCCATGATGACTGGTCCTCTGTAAAGACACTCATTCAAGCTCTTGTTGCCCTTTCGTGTTTTGGCAGATGCATCGTAAACGATTCTCAGCTTTGTCGTTGTACTGTCTGGCTTGACAACGACGTGGTGGGGAATGTAATGTTTCCTGTTAGCATTGTTCATTTCAGAAACATCTACTTTCTCGACCATTCCCTTTTCAACTTGTGTCTGGATAATTTCGTCATATCGCCTGAGAAGGTCTGGATCCTTTTCTAGACGTTTTATTAGGGACTTCAGTCTGCCTAGGGACAGTTCATAATTCTCTGGTAATAAATCGTGATCCTCATCTCTCCACGGCCAGCTGACAGAGTATCGTTGACCTTCCTTTGTAACTGTATCTTTGAACATCTCTGTGGCGATTTCGTCAGTGTTGTTTGGTTCGTCTGGTTTGATTCCGATTGTCTCCAGGTTCCAAAAATCCTCAAGGTTAGGAGGTGTCGGTTGTGATTTGTCTGTGATTGTAGCTTGTTGGATTTCCGATAGGATGTTGCTTGATGTATGGGTCATCACAAACAAGGTGCTCTCGGAGTGATGCTTGTCTTTACTTTTGGTGCGTCCGGATATCACCCATCCAAATTTTGATTTCAATACGAATAATCCCTCCTGGACTTGTTTCCTTTCTCCTGTCATGACATCGTTATAATAGTCATTTCCAATCAAAATACCGATGGTTGAAGCTTCGCGGCTTGTAGGTAAGGTGTCTGCTAGTCTGAAAGTTCTTTGAAATTTCATTTTGTCTTCAAGATGAACGGGATGACGATTGATCTGTGCACAAATCTTAGGCACAACGTTGGCTTTTACTTGGAGAATGTTTCCATCCTTTGACTTCAACACAATGGTGACAACAGGTGAAGTCATCTCCTTTGGCTTTTTCCCGCCAAAGGTAAAAACAGTCAATCGGTTTTTATCTTCAATTTCTAGTTTCAGTTTCTCAACAAGTTCCTGGGTTATGTAAGTGCGGCTACTGCCGGTGTCCATTAAAACTCTGGTGGTTTCTGATGCCGATTCTTCTCTATCCATAGCTTCGATCAATGCGGTTTGCATAATGACATTCTCGCCAGCGGATAAGAGTCCTTCTTCTTCGATTAAGGTGTCCTCATCAATCTCCACGTCATCAGCGATCATCCCATTATCTGTTTCCTTTTTGGTGTGAGTAGGGCAAAGACTTCGATGATGGTCAGTTTTCTTGCAATGGTAACACGGTTTTTGTCTCCTACATCTTCCTTGGTGGCTTTTTAAGCATATGAAGCACTTCCCCTTCAACTTCTCTTTTCTTTCCTTGACTGTTGGAACAGTTTTGCACTCGTCGTTCCAATGTCCCTTTCCACAAAATATGCATTTCAAGGTGCGTTGTCTGGTGTTGGAGAACATGGTTCCATCTCTGTAGTCGGGTCGACGGTTGCCCTGATGATTTGTTTTAGGCTCGTGTTGGGCTGCAAGTTCGTTTGCTGCAATATATCTCTGTAGGGTTTTTCTCAAGTTCTCGACAGTCCAAGGTTCTTCTGGTGGTTTTTGCATTTCGATCTGCTTGATGACGGATTCTGGAAATTTTCTTCGGATTAGAGTGATATTCTGTCTTTGATCAATGTGTTCTCCTAGGGCTTCCAATGATCTTAGGTGTTGTTCGATTGTATCGAAAGTTGATCTCAATGAATAGGTTCTATCAGTTGCAACACCCAAATCCGATAGCTTTGTATAATGGTTATCTATGATCAGTTGCGTATTTCCATATCTCTCCTTCAAAATTCCGATAGCAACGTTATAGTTTGTCTGTGTCAGCTCTAGTCCATTGATCGATTTCAGAGCTGCACCTTCTAGCTGGGAGCGAAGATAGTTCAATTTATCTATCTCGCTAAGTGAGTCATTCTTATCAATTGTTGCCTCAAAACTGTCCCAGAAGGCTTGCCATTTCAATATCTGTCCATTAAATCTTTTAAGCTCTAACTTTGGTAGTCGAACAGTTTGTTGTTTCACAGTATTCCTTTTCTCTAAAGCTGCAGTTGCGGTCGCAGTAGCTGTGTCGGCTTTACACTTCTCCATCTGAACTTCAGACTCGATACGAAGTTTCTCCAGTTGAAATTCTTGTTCTTGTCTCTTTTCCTCAGCTTCGAGTTGGCGATTTTTCTCCTCAGCCTCTAGTTGGCGAATCTTCTCTCGTTCCTCCCTCTCAAATTTCTCCTTGGTGGTCTCGATGTAATGTTCCAAATCATCCAAGATGTCTTCAGCTTCGACTTGAAAGTCTTGGTATTTGGTGACTTTCTCTTCATCTCTATTTTCGGATTTCTCGTACTCTTGAATGTCCTTTTCAAATTGTGCGTTTTTCTTGGCTACGGCATTTCTAAGTCTGGTAAGCTCATTAACTTCGTAAATGTTCTCTTTTTCTTTGAGGTATTTCTTTCCCTCTTCGATTTTCTCAAATAATCTCTGTTTTGATGTCTCGATTCTCTTCGACGCCATAGTTTCAATTGTTTCTCTCGTTTACACCTGTTAATCCTTTGTAATAAAAGATATTCCTCTTGTTTAAGTTTCTTTTTTGAAAGTTTCTCCTGTACCAATTAATATCTCCTTTTGACAAACTTTCTTGAATTTAAATTATATAAATCCAAATGTTCCTTTATTATATGGTTCTTTATTTGTTAACGAAATTTCTCTCACGATAACAAAATTTATCCTTGCTTTGTTTTCCTCTGCGCTTGTTGAAGCGATTTTTCTCTTGACTCCATAAAACAACGAATTGAACCACCCTCTGCTACCATGTAATTATTGCGGCTATGATTCGATGTTTTCGGAACCTAAATTGATTGAGAGTTCCTCATTGCTTGAATAGCGTATTTCTTCTTTATCACTAAAATTTAACTCTAAAATACCCTAGAAATATTCCCTACTTATACTACTTCAAAAACTGCTGATATAATGAAAATCCTAAACAAAGCAAAATAAAAGACCTATTGTTCAAATATAATGAAGATTTAGTACGTGTTCTACGTCACGTTCAAGTCCGATGAGTTAGCGCTTTTAAACTTGCCAAACTCGTTTATGTATAATGAGAATTGCTGAGTTCAGTTTATGTAATGTACAAACGTGCTCAGTTTACGTCATAAACAACGTGTCGAGAAATTTCGAAATGTTTCTTCGTTTCTTCTCTTTTCGAGAATGTTCTTTAAATGTTCAAATCGCGTTCGCGACAGAACTAATCCAAACTCAAGTCTTAATTATTTACTAAATCTCAATTGTCTAAACTCCAACCTTTTTAAACATAACCTCTTAATTGATCTAAGGAACTGAGTCATACAGACCTCTCTTAAAATCTCACTTCTCACAAACTAAATTTAAACTTGTACAGTTTTTTTCTGAAACACCCGGTATAAAGGCATATATTGCTATTTCAAAATTGGTAATCATATACTCAGACAAAACATCGGTATCCCGATGGGAATAGATCCAGCTCCATTTTGGGCTAACTTCTTTCTTTATTATTACCAACTTAAATATGTACAAAATTTGATATCTACTAGTTCTCCTAGAGCACACAATTTTCATTCAGTTGCTAGATTTATTGATGATCTTTGCGCTATTAATGATAGAGATGATTTTTCTCATGTTATAATGATATCTATCCGGAAGAGCTACAGTTGACGAAATAATCATTTCAACTCAAAGTCGAATAAATTTACTATAATTATCAACCCTCTCTGTTCTTCTTTTCCAGGCCTGAACGCAATGAACCAGCGGATGAAGCACGAATACCATTAGAAGTGAGATTTCTCAATTTTTTATTAGAGCCTCGGCTCTTCTTATTTGACCCTTATTCTTCTTGGTGCTTTTACGTCAAAATTTGTCTTATCGATTCTTCTCATTTCAGGACAGATTTGAGGTGATTCATTCAACTTTTGATACTTTGACTCTTAAATTGACATTCAAAAATCCCAGTTGTATTCCTTATTCTTTAGCTTTTGCGCCTTTTCTTAAAGAAAAAATGGTCTGAGACAAACCTGTATCTGAAAAATGAACTCCATTTTCTGAAAAATCTTGTCTTTTTTGAGGAAGTTAATCATAATCAGCTTTCTACAGGTTCTATTCTGAAGGACAAGGCATCGTCCATTTTAAGCCAAAAAAGGCTCTTTTTTTGAGTGTTTTCACATGCCAGTAACTCATTTCTGGAAGGGCAGCATTGTCTAGTAACCGGGCGCTTAAAAAGCATGAAAATTTATCAGATATATACTTAACTGTTTGATTTGTTACGCATAAATGATTCCGTCCGACCAGTCCCACAGATCAAAATCAAGATTTCCCATCCCTCTTGATCTTACTATCACCTTGAATAATACTTTGAGTTTTTTTTTCAGCAATCGGAATATCAAACACCATCCGGTATACCAATCAATAAACCGCCCGTCGCTAAAAAGCCACCCGTCCCGCCTCGTGCTGTTTACTCAGAACTTGGTGAGGGCGGAGGACGGACTGGACCACCTGACTTGAAACCCACTAGATCACAATATGCAGAAGCTAGGGACACTTAACATAAAGAGAAGCAATAGTTAAGTCTTATGGACACACTCTGACCATCTCAGATCACCGAATTCTTAGCCGGTTATGACAATCATATGCTGCTGCTTTTTAACCGGAAAGTTTAACGGTTGCACTTTAAAAAGTTGTATATAGTTCCTTGCTCATCGCAACTTGGTCGTGAATCTTACTGTGGCTTATTGTGTATGGTAAAGCACATTCTTATTTGAATATTATTTTATTTTTCGAAAATTACTTATAAAGTTTATTAATTTTTTACTAAGATTTCTATTGTGTACTGTATAAATTCATATATTGAAATTATTTCTTTTTCATTTATTAATTTCGCCTAGCGAAAGTATTACGATTGTCATTCTGCGTGTCTATCGAGAAAATTTTTGGGGCGCAAATTATGGCGTGGGCGTTTGGCTGCGGGCGTACTACGGCCAATATTCTAAAGGTGGACTCACTCACGAAGATAAAAAAAGCGCTTTTTTTAAATAATAAAAATTACGCTAGTACAAGAAGTGTAACCAAGCCTTTGTAAACATTCATCGTGAGAACTTTTTAATGGCTGCTTTTGAAACTTGCTGCTGCTGTAAAATTTTTATCATGTTTTCTGGTCTTTTGTAGAGTATTTAAAGAGGTTTATTATTCGTTTACTACTAAGTATTTTATGTTTGTGTAGTTAGTGAATGCACCAATAAAGTAAGTAGAATAAAAAGAGTTACTTTTCACAGCAACAACATAAAAGATAAAAAAAACCCTCTTCTTCACTAAAAACTTACAAACAGCACAGGTATGATTTTTTTTCTCCTTTTAATAGTGAAACCAGTTGTGACAAACAGTCAGTTCTAGCAAGTATTTTTTAGAAATCATGTTAATTGAAATTCAGCGATCATTTTTGTAATCGAACTGTCAAACTACAGTACCGTGAGATCGGGTAACTTGCATCAGTCCAGCAGTTATATATAGTCACAACACTAGGAAATTAAGCTTTCAGAAAAAACAACATCAGTCATCTATAGGATGTATTTGCAACAACAAGGATGAGAGTTACCTGACAATTAATGAAAACTTGAAAACTTAAAATGAGACAAAATTACTGTAGATTGCGAACGTGCAGCAGCCAGAAATCAACCAACCAAATTTTGTTGTTCATAATTCCAGACCCGATCAATCGAACTTGTCGAACCAATCGAACAATCGAACTAATCGAACTCCGTCAAACGATTAAAGTTTGAATAAAAAAATTAATCGAACTCTAAGATTTTTTAAAAGATTGTGAGTGTTCGATTAAGTTCGATCAATGGGTTTCGGTTCGATCAGTTCGATAAACCAATTTTGGAATGTAAATCGGGAAATTAATTCCGATAACGGATTTCACACTTTTCCTGTATCCTTTTAGCGCCAGAGGCGGTTTGTTAGGGTGTACTATTCCGCCACTCGGCCGGGCGCGAAATCGCAACAGAGGGGCTATGGACTTAATCCGGATAGACAAATATCCGGGTACAATAAACGTCAAGCTGTTAAGTCTGGGTATTGTCGAAATAGCAATCGCGTGTCAGGACAAAGTTTTTGCAAGCGAGGGAGGATATGAGGATTTTTAAATATCATTGAACTATTAAATCGATTAAATCGAACTTTTTGACTGAACTAATCGAACTGCTATTATTGCTTCAAAAATTGTGAGTGTTCGATTGGGTTTGATTAATTTTTTTAATCGAACTTTAATCGTTCGATGGAGTTCGATTAGTTCGATTGTTCGATTGGTTAGACAAGTTCGATTGATCGGGTCTGGTCAATTCCTGAGACAGCGCTTCAATTTTTTAGGCCTTGTTTATACACTGAAGTAAAAATAATTCTGCACATGTAAATGGTTGTTTGAGGTCTGGCAAAATTTCCGGGAAATATCATATCCGGCGGTGCGCGGATCTAGGTAGGTTCCGCCTCCCCCGTAGATCTTTTTCTTGGGAAGTTGATCTTCAAATTAGTTTTCAAGGTTGGCTTGGCTTTAATTTTTTCATCTATGGCTCAAATTTTAGGCAATTTCTCAAAGTTTTTGAAAATGTTAATTTCATTAAAAAGTGCTGGGTTATTTTTTCATGAATCCTTTTAGAAGTTTTGCGGCGCATTTTTTTGCTTGAGAGTCATGTAAACTATATAGCGCTTTCGCAGCATTAATCTTTGATACGTATTTTGGCGGGGTGCTAGTGTGACTAACTGTCAGTGGAGGGTAATATGGCATATCCCCTCAAATGAAGTTAAATCAAAACAAAAATGATAGAGTAGAGCTGCGAGCAGAGCTGCGTAGTTCTTTTGTTTTGAAATTTTGATGGGTATGTAAGTTTCCCTCCACTGATGCAAGTTGTATCCAACTTCACAGTATCCATTGAAATCAAACAATAGCTGTTCGATTACCAAACCTTATTTGGTAAGAGATTTTTTGATTAGTTTGATTATATAAGTTTGATGACAGTTTTTTTTATCCAATGAAGTTTGATTGGTGTTCGATGGGTTTGGTAAGTAAAGTTTTCCAGCTTTTCCTTCCCGATGGGATGATAGATATTGGCCTGCTCTTTATGCTTTAGTGTGGGCGTCTGCTAATAAGGCATCAGAATGTAAAAAGAATTGGCAACAAGGTAATAATTAGCCTGGGAATCCATGCTATGATTTCTTCTTTGATAAACTGATGGCGAAATGTATTAGCATGGTATGGGCTGAGAGTTTGAATTTCTCAGATCCTAATAACGGTTGAAAACATAGCCAATCAAATTTTGTTATTCTTTTACTGGTCACACTTTCTTAGAGAAACCGGAACTTCCTAAATTCGGTTTTTATCTTAGTAAGTGAGGACAGCGCTAAATTCGAATTTCCCACTGTAAAAAATGTGAGTCCAATATTGGACTCACAGCTCGAACCCGTCTTGTGTACATCAAATTATAAAAAAAACACACGACGGGTCTCCTGTCTACGTAATAATTCAAACTAATCGAGCTTTAATCAAACTTCACTGATCTTGATACACCGTTTGCTAATCTGGATTTTCATTTTGATATATAAAAAAACTACAGTGGTACCTTTGTTTTGTATAAGATTCCCATTTCCGCACTAAGATTCTTGTTGCTTTTCTGGTATCTTTCCCCTATATATTTTTCACTGGAGAACCAGCAAGAGATTGGGGAGGGTTTGTTTAATGGGGTGCAGTTTAAATAGTTACCGTTAACCAACTGCTCTAGCTTGGGACTATCTAACAAAACATGGGACGGCAATTCGGTTACACAATTAGTGAAAATACAGACCAGATATGCAACAGTCCCATGTTTCAACCAATTGTCCCAAGTTAGAGCAGTTGACGGTACAAAGGAGTCATTGTTGGGATTTGCTAGAAGGGCCATTAATCGATTACGTTTAATATTATGATTATTTTACTGTTTTTAGCACTTACTACTTTCACTTGCGTGTAAACATTTATTTTATGATTTTGTAAGGTTTACGGTCAACCTAGAAATAATTAATTAAATAATTTTAAAGGACTCTATTACAGCATCAGAAGAATAATCGTATTACTTTAAAAGTGAGGTTTAAGTCAATTTGTATCTGGTAAGAAAATTTGAGTGACAGTGGTAAATAAATCTTGACCGAAGTCGGGTTGGTCTAAAAAGCAGGGTAGCCAATTGGGCTAGGTTGTGGGGTACCTAAATATTCTACAGACCAGAATAGAAATACCGAAAATGAATGTATAGAACCACATTTTACTGACCAGGGAGCATGAATCTGATTGATACTTAGATTGATCATGTATGATTCCAAAGATAAAGAAAGATATAAATTACCACGTGTTAATGCACGAAGAGTAAGAAATAGAGCTTCATTATAATAGAGCTATTTCAAAAGACTTTTTGTACCTATTATAAGCTGCCATATTTAGAAATTTTGAAAGGAATTAATTGTTTGAAACATCTAAACATGATTTAAATGAAACAATAGATTCAATAATAAAGGATTGTTAAGATATGACAAGATTAGAGATCATATGGCCCAAAGGCGATTCCAAAGCTATTATTATCGAATTACAGCTTCACGGAAATAACAATTAAAAACATAAATAAATCTAAATCTAAAATATTAAAAACTGTTTTGTATATATTTTTTATTCGGGTCTGTAAAGTTTCAAACGAAGCCAAGAAGGAAGACAAAATGGCGCCAGGTCTCTTGAGAAGTAACAAAATTCAGTACCTTTGGAAAAAAGGCTATTGTGGCTGAAGTTCGAAAGGAATCTTCAATTTTATTACATGGAATCATTAACAAGATGTTGTAATAGTTATTTCCACATGAAAACAGGTTTCAGATTTCAAAAGTTTAGGCAAAAAGAGGTACCCCACAACCTAGCCCAATTGGCTACCCCATTGGCTACCCTGCTTTTTAGACCAACCCACCGAAGTCTGTATCCTTAATTTTACAAGCTTTTCTTAATATATTTTCATATGGATTATTGCATTGAGATTCTGGAAATTTTTGGCAAAAATAGCCAAATTTTAATCTCAATGAGTATTAGGGCCAAATTGAAAAGTCCCGTTTCTGTCACGGAAGGAAATCAGAGCCTTTTTTGGTCTATTTTTGAAAAATGGTAAACTTGATGAAAATAATATTAGTCCTGAATTAAAGCCTTCATAGTACTACTACTTCCAAACAAAAATAAATTTCATAAAAGTTTTTCCTCGTTGAATAATTGAACTTTGAAGGTTCTGTCACGGAAGGAACGCAGCAAAGACATTAAAAAAGACCAAAGTATGCTGATTCAGATTCCTGTGAATTTAAAGAGAATTTTAAAACCAAAATACCACCAGAAGAAACTTATGTCTATCTGCTTGTCATTGAAAAAAGAACTGTGTCAAAAAAATTAATCTCAATGGCTACAGGCCTTTGCAACTGAGAAAGGTCAGTGTCACGGAAGGACACCGTCACGGAAGGAAAAAATTCCTATTTTTCAAAATCAGCAATAGCGTAAAAAATGTTGACTGAAACTAGTGGAGTGACACATCATATCATGAATCATACCCATTTTTACTATTCAGTTCATTTCAAAACCTTGAAACTGTATTTTTATTGTTCAACCATAATGGTGATAATAATTAGGAAATTTTACAGGAAAGATTATATTTTTTAAGCAAAAAACGTAAAAACGCGACCTTGCAAGCGAGTGAGCTACTTCCAAAGGCTCTAATTAGCATATTTCCATGGTGCTGAAGCGATTTTGAGGGTTTAGAACTGGCTGGGAACAGTAGTTTTGCAAAAAAAACGGTTTTTAGGCCTCCAGAGCCGCCTGGGCTTACGCTGTAAGCTTACAGCACTGTACTGGAGCCTTAGTTGAGCTTATTCTGAGCTCCATACAGGGTTGAGCTGGTTCCCAATGGTTCTAAACCTCGTAGGCCACTCTCCTGCAATGGATTAGACCCATTGAAGTCCAAGATTTCTAAAAATAACAAGATATTTTTAATCCGTCACGGAAGGACAAGGTGAAAGTGTCACGGAAGGACAATAATTTCAGACCTTGTAAGTGCATATGAAGGAGGTTGCTTTGGAATGTAATTTAATTTTTTGTTAGGGGGTACCAATAGTTAGAACTTGCAATAATATCAAGAATAGTGTACTTGCACAAAACTGGTGAAAAAACTTTTTGTCTTGAAATTGTCACGGAAGGAATTCGATATTTGAAAAAAGTTTCTGCTTGCAGTACTTTTTCGTTGTTTGACTTATTTCAAAATGAATAAACCTATTAAACTAACTAGGGTATGTACTTGTTTTAAAACACATTTCATTTTTGATTAATCATTTTATTTTTCAAAAGAAGGTCCATTATATTTTAACACTTGTCCTTCCGTGACAAACCTCACTGGTTGTGTTTCGATATAATCACCTGATTACAGAGTCTAAAAGTGCGACTCGGTTGATTTAAAAGTTGAAATTGGAAAATTTAAGGGTTATATTTAAAAAAAATCACAGTTACTTATTTTGTTTGTAAGATTTTTGATTTTGTGTTTTGGTTGACCACTTTTCAATTTGGCCCATTAGTATATATAATCACATGATAACGAGTGCAATTTTCGAATTGTACGAGTTATTATGTGATTACGAGCTAATCGCGCAATGGCTTTCATTACTTTTTCCCAGTTAGGAAAGTAAATTACAGAAATTACATTGAGAGTTTTATATTTTTCTCTTCCCTTTATGTCTTTCTTTTATTGTTGTTTATTGATTGTCTTTTTCACAAAATAAATTTCGATTGCAATTAAAACGTTCGATGCAAAAAAAATATAAGAAAAAACATTAAAATCAATTTTGTAAACATTGGCGCGGCATTGGAGAGTGTGATTAACGATTAATTGCTCTCTACAGGATGCAATTAACGATTAATTGCTCTCTTTGAGGGCGTGCCAAACAAGAAAAAATAACCCATCGTGCGATTATTTCTTTAAAGCTTAAAGTTGGCTAGTTTTAACCCTTCCATTTTCTAGTCCAGAAGCTGGAGCTCAACTACTCAACTTTTTTTATGTCTATGATTTTGATGGTGGTGCGCCATCATCAAAAAGCAAAGATACTATACAACAGATTTTTCGAGATGACAAGCCATTTTCGGCCATTTTCTCAATCTTAGAAAAATTCTACTGTTTATAGAAAGAAGCTGATAAACTTTGCCCGAGTGAAGCACAAAATGAAGTTTCTGGCATCAAAGAATGACGAAAAGTTATTTTTTTCTTCATTTTCAAAGAATTTTAAAATTATTTTTCTCCAGTTTATTACAGTTCTCTGAATAATTCTGAATTGAAAGGTTTTTTTATGCTTATTAAAAGGAATTTTTTAGTCGCATTTTTTTAGGAATCTTTTTGTTTTTAATGGATTGAGATTTTTCATAAGAAAACAGGGCATCTACGACCTGTATGTACAATACAATATTACAATGCGTATTTTTTGTGTAACGCTTTATTCAAAATATATAATGCATAATGCTGCAGGAGTCACGTTTCACGCGTCTTCGTCGTTTATTTTCAAATATTATGCGAAATTTTCGACTTTAAGTCGTCTTGTTTGTTTTAAATTTATTCTTCTTTGTTGTTGATCCACTTTATTTTCACACTGATTTTATTTTTTGCCATTAACCCTTAATCTTTATTTCCGAATCACCATGTACAACGTACCCAACGCAAGCTTCAAAATTTGACGTGGTAAAATCTTGACTTTGTATGCTTTTGTACATCTCACTTGGTTTACACTCATTAATAGTATCAGAATGGTCTTTTGAAAGATCTTTTTTTTGTAGGTTATTTCTTCCTATTTTTCAATATTTACAGTGTTTATTTTAGGAACAGGGTCTCTCTATTTGTACATATGCTTTGAAAGATAATTTAAAACGTTTTCTATAAATTTATTTTCGTAATATTCTTGAATACAAAAATTTCCTCATTACCTAACTGTAAATGACGCCGTCACATGGTCAGAAAAAAATCGATAGAATCGATACTGGGTGTTGGTAACGAGAGTGTTTATTATTTACAAATTACAGAGTGACTTTCACAGTTCCAGGCAAGGGTCACTTCTTCTTTTACAAGATTATACCCTATAAGAATATTCATGATGAAATTGGCCAAAAGATTGAGAATAATATTACCATCATAAAGTTTGATAACTGAATCTAAAATTGCCTTTTTGGGGACCTTTTTCACTGTAAATTTACAATTATCTCCCAGCAATACTCAAAGCAAAAAAATATCATGTTTTTGCTTGAAGTATGTATTACATGCTGAGTTTATGTTAGGTTTGGATCCAAGCCTATAAGAATGCCTTAAAATTGTTCAAGATAAATTTTTAAGAAATCAAGAATATCCACACACAATGAAATGGAAAAACTCCATTCATATATAAAAAAGCTTCCCACCCTCGAGGTAGCATACTGTTTTATACCTCTATTATATAAGTGGAACAATTCTTTTTTTTACCTTTAAACAGTCAGAAGCAGCCACCGACCTAAAATTTGCAAATATCTGTTCTGATTTGCCAGCTGGAAGGATTTCCACGAAATTAAGAACAGTTCCTCGTTTTACAGGCGAGGAATTTTTACTTCAGAACAGTTATATTTTTCCAGCTAAGAGGTAAAAAAACTTTCAGAACAGATACAAAATTACCAGGCGATTGATTTTACGCGAGTTAACTGTTCTTCTCTACCAGGGCTGACAAAATCTTTATAAGAACAGATCGCTAATTTCCAGCTTGACATTGAAGGACTTTTAAGAACAGAAACTTAATTTCCAGCTAACAGTTCGAACAGATCCACAATTTCCAGATGTTTTGTAGAACAGATGGAGAATTTTCAGCTGCCACTCCAGCAGGCAACCACATTCAGGACTTTTTTTAAATTCCCTCAGAACAGATAGGAAATTCTTAGACACGTTATTTATAAATATAAGATATCAGACTATTTTTTCATAAGAACAGATCATATTTTCCAGCTGGTCCCAATCTTCAGTAGAACAGATCATATTTTTCCAGCTGGTCCCAATCTTCAGTAGAACGGACCATATTTTTCCAGCTGGTCCCAATCTTCAGTAGAACAGACCACTTTTTTCCAGCAGACTTTTTTCTTTAGTTCAGTAAGAACAGACCGCCATATCCAGCTGGAACGTGCCTTCAGAACAGATATTTTGAAGTCCTCCTTCGGTGGATGCTTTCGAACAGTTGATTTCCTTATTGTTTCTTACGCCGGCCCAAATTTAGTTTGAATCGCAGACCTCTATAGATATACTTCCTATATAGAAGAAACTTTTTTTCGCTAGAGGATGAGCAGAAGCCTAGCCTGAATTTAAAAGAGACCACCTTTTAATACCGGCCCTTAATACATGGGGTCATGAAGAATGTAGAATCGAAAAAAAGATGCTAGATTGGCTAAATTTTTAGCAGGGTTTAGGGCATTTAGCATCAAACACATTGACTTCCAAGCCCGAATGGCTAGACACAAGACTCCTGGACCGGGAATGAAGCCACTTATTTCTCATCCAGAACTCGTGATCCCACGTGGTTTTCACACAAACGCTAGATAGAATAGAAAGTAAAACATATATCACCATATATATAGTCTAGTACCTCTGGCGATATAACGTTAGTTCCTAGCGGGGGGAGGGACTATATTTTATGTTTAAGTAATGTTTTGTAATATGTTCGTAGTGTACACGTGTTTTTGTTTCAATAAAGAAAAAAAAAAATATATATATATGGTGAAGATCAGAGATCTGACCTCAAGGAGAGAAAGTGTTGAAAATACGAAATAAAATAAAGATGAAACATAAAAAGGCACTAATATTTTTATAATTATACGTTTTTTTTCCATTTTTTTGAATTTTTCTAAATATATAAATCAAACCAATCAAACATCCTGTCAAGAAATGAGAATTTTATGCGAAAAAGAACCAACAAACCAATAGACATAAAGTTTAAAAAGCCAAGCAGAAAAACACAAACACCAAAACCCACTCAAAAACCCAACCAATGCAATCTGGAGTCCCTGACTTGCGACAGGTGCAGCGGCTTTAAACATGTTTTATGGACGTCCAACACTCAGCCTCCCCCAGATTGCATAACCCTGAACCGACCCGCAGTCCAAACAAACTAACAAACAGAAAAATAAACAAAAACTCCCACACAAATACAAAGAAACAAAAAAGGGTAAACAACAGACAAGAACAAGAACAAGACTAACGACAAAAAACACAAATTTTTTTAAAAAGTAGGCCCAGAACCCGGTTCGACACCTAAAGTCCGTGCAGCCGTCTGTACGGGAAAGAACGAAAAAGAAATGACTGAGAAAACTAACATACAATACATAATAAAAAAAAAAAAAAAAAAAAAAAAAAAAAAAAAGTTTCAATTTTTCAAAAATGCAGTTGCGCTAAAAAACCATTTAAAGATTCTCCGAATTTCATAAAAGTCTCTGGAAATCTATCAAAACACTTTACTATTTGTTTTCGCAAGAAAGATCTTTCAGCTCCCTGATTGAGCATGCGCTTGAAAAGTTCTGAAATTCTGGGCAGAACATCTTCAAAAAGAAGAGTGCATCTAGCAATGCGTAGGACCTCAGAATATATAGAGCTGTAAAAGATGATTGATGGTAAATTACTATCTTTATGTGGCATTCTCACAATGAAAAAGGGAAAGGCGTCTCTCTTGTCAAACAATTTGTAGCGAAAGATGTTATTTTCAATGCTTATATCTAAATCCAAAAACGTTGCATGTGTTCCATGATGTTCAACTTTCAACTGTAGCTCTTCCGGATATATATCATTATAACATGAGAAAAAATCATCTCTATCATTAATAGCGCAAAGGTCATCAATAAATCTACCAACTGAATGAAAATTGTATGCTCTAGGAGAACTAGTAGATATCAAATTTTGTACATATTTAGATTCGTAATAATAAAGAAAAAGGTTAGCCCAAAATGGAGCTGGATCTATTCCCATCGGGATACCGATGTTTTGTCTGAGTATATGATTACCAACTTTGAAATAGCAATTCTTGATTAAAAATTCAACACACTCTGATAAGGAAATGTTGGTAAAAAATCTGTTATCTTTTCCTTTTGCTGTCCAATAGACTGAATTTGCAGAAAATCCAAGTTTATTGCGACATGCCCCATCAAAAACGAAATTAATGATATCTGTCAAAGTTTTTACAAGTAATTCATGAGGAAGAGTGGTATAAAGTGTAGCAAAATCGAAGGTAGAAATTCTTTGTGCTTTTTTCTTAGCATTTATCCGATTTAGATGTTCAATAACCGGTGAAGAATTTTGAACCACCCAAAATTTGCTAAACCCAGAAAAGAATCTTGATTTTCTGTGAAAACTTTCAACATGTTTGTAGAGAACTTTAAAAACATTTGAAACAACTGCGGTCAACGGTTTGGTGCTACAAGTTTTAGAGGCTACAATAAATCTGAAACCAATAGGATTTTTATGCATTTTTGGCATCCAATACATGATGGGAAGAGTTTTCATTTTTTCTATCAATCCTAAACCAAAGCGCTTACACATTTCCTCATTTGTATTGATGATGGTATTGAAGTCTATGTCACTAGGCAAGTATGTATTATTGCCTGAAACCTCAGCAATGAGTTTGGCGACATAGAACTTCTTACAAATAAAGGCAAAGTTTTTGGAAGCTTTATCTATCGTCACTATGACGTATTTACGATGGAAGGATTCAAGATATTGCTGTACATTTTGATCTTTAAGCACAGAACTAGTTTTGAAAACTTTAGTTTTAGGTTTCCAAATGTTGATTGTATCTCTTACTTTTGACATAATTGCTTCTTTCCACTCATTCAAGGTTGACTTTTTAATACCAGATTTTGCTTCAATGTTAGTTATACAATCATCCAGGCTTCGAAGAATCTCTTCCAAGGCTCTATCAAAATTTATAATTCTAGGTTCTCTATAGTTGGGACCCTTGGCTAAAAGTTTTCTGAGTTTGTCATTCTCAACAACACGCAAATCACCAGTGATAACATGTTTATGAAACTTATCAGAAAATGGAGAGTTACAACAATCACATGGGTCTGAGTCAAGGGAAAAAGAAACATCATCATCAATGAAAATGGAATCAACAGTCTCTTTATAATTCAAGATTTTATTTCTTATTGTGTTACCTAATTTATATGTCACAACTGGTCTATTTTCTTCATCGCAGATTTTGTTTGGTAAAAGAGATACGATAGCAGGGTGCTTTAGAATAGAAGGAAGATGTATAATTTCAATTGCTTTATTATGGAAAAAAACACTACAGATATGTTTAGGCACACGCTTTGATTTTTTCTTACTTTCAACAGGAATAAAGAGAAGAGTTTCGATAATGTCAAGAACATAAAGATAGTATTGTTCAGACGGAGAATTGAGTATAACCAAAGGACTATGCGAAAGGATGCTAAAGGCAATCTTCTTCAAAGTTGACTTTTTCAATCTATTTAAAGTGACACGCAATTGATAGAAAGCATTGCTCTTGTCATTCGAAATGATGTTGTCAAAGGAATGAAAGAAATTTTCATGTGAAGTAACGATGTCATGATTATTTCTGTTATTCCGGCTATGAAAAGTACGTGGTACAGTTCTAGCTATTTTTGAAAATAATTTACCAACTGGAAGGTCTTTGTCATGTCCTCTGGCCCTTTCATTTAGACCATAGGGATAAATAGTTCGCAATTCTTTCATCCAAAAATCTTCTCTATCTACTCGCGCTTTTCTTGCAATAGGACAAACTTTTTTACCGACATATCCGTTTCCATCAAACAATTCAATAACTTGAATAGAAAAAGAAGCACCAGGACATGCTTCTTTGAAATGTTTGATCATGTGTTCGCATCCAGTTTTTGCTGTTCTATGGATATTCATTCTACTACTTAGCTTTATGGTTGTTTCGCCCACATATTGGACATTGCAATTCAAACAGGAGAGGAGGTAAATAAGGTTTTGAGAATTACAAGCGACAGGAATGTTAGAATGGTTGATTAAAGAATAAGATTTTTTGGTCACATTTGAGACAAAAGTGGGTTGATTGACTAAGGAAGGACAAGTAAGACATCTTCTTAAATGAGAAGCAGTCTGACCGGTTGGTTGTTTCCCATTGGCAGATGGTAAAGATGTGGAAGGACTTCCTTCTTCCGCTGAACCAACTACTACGGCCTTACCCTGGCGAGAAACAGCCAACCTCCTGGGGCGGTTCCAACCATCCCCAGGGGAAGTCACCCGGGGAGGGGGCTGCCCTCCCCGAGTTTGCGATCTGGTTGTAGGCATGTAAAAATAAGGGGTTATAATTGTTTAAAAGTTTAATGTCAAAAATTTATTTAAAATAATTGTTGTTCAAGCTGAATGCATATTGGTAGTATATGTGTCAGATGTTGATAAAATGAAAGTGTGGAGAGGAAGGAAGATCAAGGGCAAGCAGAAGTTAAGAGAAGAGGTCACAATGTCTAAAGGAACCTATGGATCCTGCAAAAGAAAGTTTAAGAGGGAGGAATTCCTCAACACTGCATAAACAAGACTAATGATAATATATATGGTGAAGATCAGAGATCTGACCTCAAGGAGAGAAAGTGTTGAAAATACGAAATAAAATAAAGATGAAACATAAAAAGGCACTAATATTTTTATAATTATACGTTTTTTTTCCATTTTTTTGAATTTTTCTAAATATATAAATCAAACCAATCAAACATCCTGTCAAGAAATGAGAATTTTATGCGAAAAAGAACCAACAAACCAATAGACATAAAGTTTAAAAAGCCAAGCAGAAAAACACAAACACCAAAACCCACTCAAAAACCCAACCAATGCAATCTGGAGTCCCTGACTTGCGACAGGTGCAGCGGCTTTAAACATGTTTTATGGACGTCCAACACTCAGCCTCCCCCAGATTGCATAACCCTGAACCGACCCGCAGTCCAAACAAACTAACAAACAGAAAAATAAACAAAAACTCCCACACAAATACAAAGAAACAAAAAAGGGTAAACAACAGACAAGAACAAGAACAAGACTAACGACAAAAAACACAAATTTTTTAAAAAGTAGGCCCAGAACCCGGTTCGACACCTAAAGTCCGTGCAGCCGTCTGTACGGGAAAGAACGAAAAAGAAATGACTGAGAAAACTAACATACAATACATAAAAAAAAAAAAAAAAAAAAAAAAAAAAAAAAAGTTTCAATTTTTCAAAAATGCAGTTGCGCTAAAAAACCATTTAAAGATTCTCCGAATTTCATAAAAGTCTCTGGAAATCTATCAAAACACTTTACTATTTGTTTTCGCAAGAAAGATCTTTCAGCTCCCTGATTGAGCATGCGCTTGAAAAGTTCTGAAATTCTGGGCAGAACATCTTCAAAAAGAAGAGTGCATCTAGCAATGCGTAGGACCTCAGAATATATAGAGCTGTAAAAGATGATTGATGGTAAATTACTATCTTTATGTGGCATTCTCACAATGAAAAAGGGAAAGGCGTCTCTCTTGTCAAACAATTTGTAGCGAAAGATGTTATTTTCAATGCTTATATCTAAATCCAAAAACGTTGCATGTGTTCCATGATGTTCAACTTTCAACTGTAGCTCTTCCGGATATATATCATTATAACATGAGAAAAAATCATCTCTATCATTAATAGCGCAAAGGTCATCAATAAATCTACCAACTGAATGAAAATTGTATGCTCTAGGAGAACTAGTAGATATCAAATTTTGTACATATTTAGATTCGTAATAATAAAGAAAAAGGTTAGCCCAAAATGGAGCTGGATCTATTCCCATCGGGATACCGATGTTTTGTCTGAGTATATGATTACCAACTTTGAAATAGCAATTCTTGATTAAAAATTCAACACACTCTGATAAGGAAATGTTGGTAAAAAATCTGTTATCTTTTCCTTTTGCTGTCCAATAGACTGAATTTGCAGAAAATCCAAGTTTATTGCGACATGCCCCATCAAAAACGAAATTAATGATATCTGTCAAAGTTTTTACAAGTAATTCATGAGGAAGAGTGGTATAAAGTGTAGCAAAATCGAAGGTAGAAATTCTTTGTGCTTTTTTCTTTGCATTTATCCGATTTAGATGTTCAATAACCGGTGAAGAATTTTGAACCACCCAAAATTTGCTAAACCCAGAAAAGAATCTTGATTTTCTGTGAAAACTTTCAACATGTTTGTAGAGAACTTTAAAAACATTTGAAACAACTGCGGTCAACGGTTTGGTGCTACAAGTTTTAGAGGCTACAATAAATCTGAAACCAATAGGATTTTATGCATTTTTGGCATCCAATACATGATGGGAAGAGTTTTCATTTTTTCTATCAATCCTAAACCAAAGCGCTTACACATTTCCTCATTTGTATTGATGATGGTATTGAAGTCTATGTCACTAGGCAAGTATGTATTATTGCCTGAAACCTCAGCAATGAGTTTGGCGACATAGAACTTCTTACAAATAAAGGCAAAGTTTTTGGAAGCTTTATCTATCGTCACTATGACGTATTTACGATGGAAGGATTCAAGATATTGCTGTACATTTTGATCTTTAAGCACAGAACTAGTTTTGAAAACTTTAGTTTTAGGTTTCCAAATGTTGATTGTATCTCTTACTTTTGACATAATTGCTTCTTTCCACTCATTCAAGGTTGACTTTTTAATACCAGATTTTGCTTCAATGTTAGTTATACAATCATCCAGGCTTCGAAGAATCTCTTCCAAGGCTCTATCAAAATTTATAATTCTAGGTTCTCTATAGTTGGGACCCTTGGCTAAAAGTTTTCTGAGTTTGTCATTCTCAACAACACGCAAATCACCAGTGATAACATGTTTATGAAACTTATCAGAAAATGGAGAGTTACAACAATCACATGGGTCTGAGTCAAGGGAAAAAGAAACATCATCATCAATGAAAATGGAATCAACAGTCTCTTTATAATTCAAGATTTTATTTCTTATTGTGTTACCTAATTTATATGTCACAACTGGTCTATTTTCTTCATCGCAGATTTTGTTTGGTAAAAGAGATACGATAGCAGGGTGCTTTAGAATAGAAGGAAGATGTATAATTTCAATTGCTTTATTATGGAAAAAAACACTACAGATATGTTTAGGCACACGCTTTGATTTTTTCTTACTTTCAACAGGAATAAAGAGAAGAGTTTCGATAATGTCAAGAACATAAAGATAGTATTGTTCAGACGGAGAATTGAGTATAACCAAAGGACTATGCGAAAGGATGCTAAAGGCAATCTTCTTCAAAGTTGACTTTTTCAATCTATTTAAAGTGACACGCAATTGATAGAAAGCATTGCTCTTGTCATTCGAAATGATGTTGTCAAAGGAATGAAAGAAACTTTCATGTGAAGTAACGATGTCATGATTATTTCTGTTATTCCGGCTATGAAAAGTACGTGGTACAGTTCTAGCTATTTTTGAAAATAATTTACCAACTGGAAGGTCTTTGTCATGTCCTCTGGCCCTTTCATTTAGACCATAGGGATAAATAGTTCGCAATTCTTTCATCCAAAAATCTTCTCTATCTACTCGCGCTTTTCTTGCAATAGGACAAACTTTTTTACCGACATATCCGTTTCCATCAAACAATTCAATAACTTGAATAGAAAAAGAAGCACCAGGACATGCTTCTTTGAAATGTTTGATCATGTGTTCGCATCCAGTTTTTGCTGTTCTATGGATATTCATTCTACTACTTAGCTTTATGGTTGTTTCGCCCACATATTGGACATTGCAATTCAAACAGGAGAGGAGGTAAATAAGGTTTTGAGAATTACAAGCGACAGGAATGTTAGAATGGTTGATTAAAGAATAAGATTTTTTGGTCACATTTGAGACAAAAGTGGGTTGATTGACTAAGGAAGGACAAGTAAGACATCTTCTTAAATGAGAAGCAGTCTGACCGGTTGGTTGTTTCCCATCACCAGATTTCAAAAAATATGCCGCGTGAAAACAAAAAAGTGCAAGATTCAATCCGTCATTCTAAAGACGGCTCAGCACTCCAGGCTTCATTCTTCTTGCTTGACAAAGGTGTTGGAGATTCATCTCTAGCGTCTAGGCTTCAAACTCGGGTAACTTAATGCATGTCCCAAAAATGCATTAATTTTTCCGCCCCAGTTCCAGTCCCTTAACCATAACAAACTATACATTTTTGGAAGCGTATTTGGATGTAGAATACCGTATTCGGTGTAACTTAAATTCTTTCTCAGCTGAATTTGAGTTTTTTTAAGAAAACGTGATTATGACGTCATTATTTATGACGTCATAATTTTAAAAAGTTCAATATCTCAAGAAGTAATACTCAAAACTTTATGAAATTTGGATCAATGATAGAACTCAACAAGAGGAGGAGAATATTTTTTAAAAAATTTGAAAATTTGCTGATTTCAGCATTTTATCGCAAAAATTTGAATTCTTGCAGTTTCTGCTGACGTCATCATTTTTGGGAAATACTTTCGAAACTTTTTGAAACATCTCAATGTACTTTATCACTGGTCCAAATTTCATAAAGTTTTGATTTATATTTCTCGAGATATTCAACTTTTTGTATTTATGACGTCATCAATCATGACGTCATAATCAGGTTTTTTTAAGATATCTCTAATTATACTGAGAAAGAATTTAAGTTACACCGAATACGGTATTCTACATCCAAATACGCTTCCAAAAATGTATAGTTTGTTATGGTTTAGGGACTGGAACTGGGGCGGAAAAATTAATGCAATTCTGGGACATGCATTAAGTTACCCGAGAACGTACTAACTGATCTGGTGAATTGTTGATCAGTCCAGTTCCATTGAAGATCGATGTTCAAAGATGTTTTTGGTAAAGTTTTGGATGAGACCGTTTATGGAGACTGTTGTAGGTAGATTACATTGCTGTCCAAACTGAAACTCGTTTCCAGTCTCTGATTTCCCTTTTTTAGATGATTCTGAACGCTAACAAAGACCTTTTCATAAATTACGTCACGCAGCAACGCTTACCCCAACCTCGTCCCCGTGTATCCCAGGCTTTATATACGTTACTGATTGACGCCAGAGAATATTAGCTAGCGCTATCCAGTAAGCATAAAAAAGCTGATAATACGCAGGGAACGAGGTTGCGCGCGCTTACCCCGTTTTCGCAAAATACTGCGCTATAATAGGTATGTGGTGATTTTTAGATGATTGATTGACACCTGATTGAAGACTCAAGGGATTTGATCAACTTGGTAATGAGGCCCGGAATTCCCGAGTTATTTTTTCCGAGTTAAAAAAAACCGAGTTAAAAAATAACCGAGTTATCCCGAGTTATGACGTCATTTTTGGAATCTAGTGACGTCATTTTTCATTTTTTAACTCGGGAATTTTTGCTTCCTTTAACTTTCCGAGTTATTTTCCATTTTTTAACTCGGGAATTTTTTCTTCCTTTAACTTTCCGAGTTATTTTTCATTTTTTAACTCGGGAATTTTTGCTTCCTTTAACATTCCGAGTTATTTTCCATTTTTTAACTCGGGAGTTTTTTCTTCCTTTAACTTTCCGAGTTATTTTTTTCATTTTTTTAACTCGGGAATTTTTTTGCTTCCTTAGCTTTCCGAGTTATTTTTCATTTTTAACTCGGGATTTTTGCTTCCTTTAGCTTTCCGAGTTATTTTTCATCTCTCTTTAAATTTCTTTTCAATCGACATGGCAAACTTTATGGCGTAATGGCGACAAACTTTAAGTCAAGATTATGAAATGAACACAACACGTTTTCTCTTCTTATTTTTGCATCGCACGTTTTTCAGTTTCGAACAAGTGTCCAGTATCTTTCACTTCACATTGCGCAGAATGGGGTTTGACGCTCGAATTGTTTTTATAAAAAGACGGGGGCAAACATTCGAATAACAATATACCCTCAGGTCAACATTTAAAGACTTTCCACTTTGAAAAAGTAGCGTATTTGACCCCCGGAACGTTTTTTAACCGCAAGTCTAATTAGAGCCTTATGACACAAAAAGATTCGATTCATAATTCGAATGTTTCGCAAAGGTCACACGCGCGCGGGAAACTTTCGAATGTTTTTCTGTAAGTTGATTTGGTGAGTGTGTGCACTCTGGACAGTTTTATTTGTTTATATTTTAACATCTCTCATAAAAATCTACGAATAGTCTGTGAAATAATTGATTCAATAATCGTTGTTGGTGATTCATTCAAAATTTTTACAGCGAAGGGGGAAGGACTCAGTGAATTTTTCTGAGAATCTTGTCATGTCACTTACAGTATTCTTTAATGAAATAGGGAGGAAATATAAATTTTGAAATAGCTTTATCTCATCACTTACCTGCTGTATTTTTTGAGATTTACACAGTATTTATGCTGTAATATTTTTGAAAGGCTTACACTTTGTTTATCTAGCAGGTTTTAACTTCAGTTCTTGCTTTTCAATTATTCACTTGTTTGTTGATTATTCATTTTATTAAGCAGGTTAAGGTTTTTCTAGTTGGTAATGGATGGTTATGTCTTTGATTTAGGTTGGTATATGGGATCAATAGATTAAAGCTGGTGTTTTTTTATGAAGAAAAATAACTCGGAAAGCTAAAGGAAGCAAAAATTCCCGAGTTGAAAATTCAAAAATAACTCGGAAAGCTAAAGGAAGAAAAAATTCCCGAGTTAAAAAATGAAAAATAACTCGGAAAGTTAAAGGAAGAAAAAATTCCCGAGTTAAAAAGTGAAAAATAACTCGGAAAGTTAAAGGAAGCAAAAATTCCCGAGTTAAAAAATAAAAAATGACGTCACTAAATTCCAAAAATGACGTCATAACTCGGGATAACTCGGTTTTTTTTAACTCGGTTTTTTTAACTCGGAAAAAATAACTCGGGAATTCCGGGCCTCCTTTGTAATGGTTTCTGCCCATCAGTATCAGCGAGAGAGTGATTTTTGCTGGACAAGCGGTGTGAAAAAAAGTTTTTTTCAGCTCGGGCTAGAGAAATCACGGAAATTCAACTGCGGAAAAGTTAATAAAAGATGTCAAAATGGCGGGAAAGTTGTGACAATTTTTTCGAAAGCACATGCTTCTTCATTTCACCACGAAACTTTCCCAAATCCTGACATTACTTTTAAGCATTCATATAAAGCAATCAAAATCAAGAATCACAAGCGTTACACCGCAACGATGCCACGAAAGAAAGTTCCACAGGTAGCTATTCTTCTCTTTTCTTCACATATAATTTATCATACTGAACTGGAGGCAAACCTTGACTCCGTTCCCTGCGTCGTATTATCAGCTTTTTTTTATGTAAACTGATAGTGCTTGATAATGCCCGGCATTGTCTGATTTTCGAACGCATAAGCTTACATAATTTGATTTGTTCCTGGATTTGGAACCATTGCATTGCAGTGTAGTTTTGTAACGTCAGATTTTTTTATGACGTATATATTGTTTTGAGAGAAGTCCCTCCTCTGGCTCTGAGAGGGGGAACTCACATCAGCCAGCACCAGGGTATTCTCTGGCGTCAATCAGTAACATAAATAAAGCCTAAACTTTAACATCCTTACAAAAGCTGTCTTTTTGATTTCCCAAACATTTGTTTCAAGTGTTCACAATAATTTATGTATATATATAATTGCTCTTTCAAAACTCTAAAACAATTCGGGGGTAAGTAGAGAAGCAACACTGCAGATTATTCGTAAAGTAAAGAAATATCTATTGGCATTGACAATCAGATATAATATATTACATTATATTCCTTAATTATAAAATCATCAAAAATTCATTTTGCATTCGTTATCGTGAAAAATAAAAATAAAAATATGATGAATTAATATTACATTACTGTCTTTTAGTGATACTTACTTCGTTTTTGATTTTGTACTTTATGGTTCATCCAATTCGTGGAATTCGATTATTGGCCATTACTGATACACTGTTGTGGAATCAGCTCTCTGAAGTTGAAATAATTAGGAAGCAGTGGTTCGTTTGGCAGTGTATTGAGGAATTGGTCAAGATGTTGTTTAAAAGTTTGTTTGGTACATTTTGTGAGGTTTCGAAGGGATTTTGGCAGAGCATTAAAAAGTCTTGGTCCTTCCTGTGAGAGACAATCCCTCCAAATATATTTATGCTTGACATTAACAGCTTTTAAATTACATTTTCTACCCAGTCTCTGGTTTGTGTAGGAATGCACATCGCCTGCGTCATTGCTTAGTTGAAGTTTGGGGTGATATCTTCTAGTATTTCTATTTCTATTTGGTTGAGTTGCAGGAGGCTTTAGAGGCCTATTCTCGCAACTATAGACGCTTACTAATGAGCGTACCATCAGCACCTTGAACTGACTACCCAATTCCCCTCACATGGCATGGGTTGACCCGGGCAAAGGAGCGTTCACTTGCCAAGTGAACTGTCGTGAGTGGGAATCGTACCCTGGCCTCCTGCACAGAAGCCAAGGTCAACTACCACAATACCACGGCACCTATAGTATGCACCATGTTTAGATTATTCTGTACCTTTCTCTTATTCTTTAAAGGCTGTACATTTTTAGTTGACTCGATTTTTCCCAATACTGTAATTCAAGTTGAAGGAAATCCTGTTCAAAAATGATTTTTGCAGCAGCTCCAATTGTTGGATGAAGCATCGCTTTGGAGCAGTAGTCAAAGTACAGAATAGCAAGTGACTTCCAAAGGGTTAGCATTACATCAGTGTCCCGTGTCTTGAAGGTTCGGAATATCCATGAGCTGATGGCTTTGACTTTGCTGATTTGATTTTGGATATGTTGACTGTAGCTCATATCCACATCCAAAGTGACTCCAAGGTCTTTGACTTGGTTTTTGGTTTCAATTTGGTCCTGGGTATCAGAATAATAAACTGAATTTGGTTTCAGCTCTTCATCTTTCCCATTTAACACATACGTTCGAATATCAGTCCATTGAGTTGCATGCTATTAATCTCTGACCATTTGTATACTCTATCGAGGTCATTTTGAAGAAGCTGAACATCATCTTGACTGGACACTTCTTTCAGCAGTCTTGTATCGTCCGCAAATGAGGACAGCACTGCATGATAAATATCTTCATCAATATCCTGAATCATCACAAGAAACAGGAGGGGACCCAGTACAGAACCTTGTGGCACCCCAGATAAAACATCTGCACTTTTGGAAACCCTTGTGTTGACTGAGACTCTCTGTGTTCTCTTTGTTAGGAAAGATTTAATCCAGCAGAGAAGTTTTCCACAAATACCATTTCTTTCAAGTTTATGCAGAAGTATTGAGTGGTCAACCAGATCGACTGCTTTACTAAAGTCAAGGTAGATAACAACATCTACGTTCTCGCCATTTTCTATATGATGAAACGATCGTTCAGTGTGGGCAAGATCTTCCTGACCTAAATCCGTGTTGGTTAGTATTACATAGGTTGTTTCTTTCCAGGTGGTCTTGCATGTTTTTTCTTACGATCTTTTCAAAAACTTTGGTTACATGTGATGTAAGAGCAACATGGCGGTAGTTTTCTGGTAATCCTCGATTTCTTTTTTTAAATATTGGGGTGATATAACTTGTTTTAAGTATCTTTGGGTGAATCCTTTATCGAGAATATTCTGCCATATCAGCTTGAGTCGTTTTGCAAGCTGTGACTTGCTTTTAAGGAGAAACATAGCTTGAAAGCCATCTGGACCAGCAGCTGAGTTAGGAGAGAGGGTTTGTATTTCTCTAATGAAATCTTCCTCTGTGAAGGGTTGAGATTGGGGTTGTTATATTGGGGTTTTGGTGGTGTGAATACAGATGTATAGATGTATATTGGTCTTGAAGTATATTGGCCATCTGAAGATTGTTGTCTGTTAGCTTATTTGTAGCAGGATCCAATGACGGTCCAATTTTAGGTTTGGTTTGAGAAAATCTTTTTGCATAAGAGTAGAAGAACTTGGGGTTCACTTTGATTTTTTGAGATTGCATCTAGCTCTTGATTGCGCCTTTCGTTTGTATAACTGGTTTTAATTTTAGCTCAATATCGATCAGTTTTGACCTTGTGTCCTTGTTGGGCTTTCTTTTCTTCAGTTTCTTTCTTTTTCGCATAAGAATACGACAATCGCGTGGAACAATCTTTTTCTTTAATGGCTTTCGAAGTGGAATGCTGTTTGAGGTGATAACGTCAATGCATTTCTTGATGAATACACATAGCTTCAGCCAGGTTTCTAGCTCCCCCCAACAAATTAAGGTTCCCCCAACAATTTAGCTCCCCCCAAAAAATTGCCTTGTGCTAGGTCTCCTAACACTTCAGGTCCCAAAATAAACTAAAACAAAAACATTATTCTCCCGCCCCCGTAGAGAGAAGTCAATAAAAAATATATGCGAGTACAGTACTGATAAATGAAAACTAAATTTTACTTGTTTTAATATTTATGTTTATATACAAATCTTTTGCTTTTTGGACCTACCTCCGGGTACCCTGGTGGAGGTCCTTTAAATTAACCCATGTCCATTTGTCCGTTCGTCTGTTGCCAGCTTTTCTCAGGATTGGCTCAATAGTTTTTTCTGATTTTTTGCACAATGATGCAAAATGGCAATGCCCAAAATGTGACAGATTTTCGAAAATGCCGGAAATTGCCCTTTTTTTGGATTTTCATTGGACTTTCTCCTTATAATTGGTTGTTTTTACATTCAAAAACATTATTAATAGCAATGCCCACCATCAAGCATGTTTCAATTTTCAATAAAATAGATTTTTGAAGCCGGAACTATTCAAAAATCGCCGGAACAACCTATTTTCGCCGGAAAGACAGTATTTCTTGAGTTTCTCGAGCTGTACTTTATATTTTTTTATGAAATTCTGTACACTGATACAAAATGGCAATACCTAAAATGTGACGGAGCTAGATTTTTGGAAAACATTTTTTCCGGCCGAAAATGCTGGAAATATGCCGAAAAAACCGTTTTTTTGACATTTTCTCAAATTTTCGTCCTTAATTTTCTCTGATTTTTTGCAGAATGATGCGTAGACGCAATGCTCAAAACATGACCAAGTTCGATTTTTGAGAAGATGTTTTTTCCGGCCAAAAAAGCCGGAAATTTCCATTTTTGCAGATTTTCATTGGATTTTTTCATTGGATTTTTTCGTTTCATGTCTTTGTTTTTTTTCAAACAAAAACATCATTTATAAGAATGTCCACGATTAAGCATGGTTCAATTTTCAATGAAACTGATTTTGGTACAGGAACTTTCTAAAAATCGCCAGAACAGCCGAGAATCGCTGGATTCCATGAATTTCTCGAGTTGTTCTCGTCTTATTCTGCATTTTCATACTATTGTTCTTATTTTTCAATTGTCTCATTACATCAATCTTCAGGTAGGTCCATTCAGCATGTAGCTTGTTATATTTGATTTAATAGTAAGATAAGAGATCTTTTGAAATTAGCTGAACAGCCCCCAGAGTCTCAGTCAGATCATTAGGCTGCCCCCAACAATCTAGGTCCCCCAAATATTTTGGTAATTTTAGCCCCCAGGCTCTTTAAAGGCTAAATATTTCTTAGCCCCCCCCCAAAAAAAAAAAAAGAAAGAAAGAAAGAAAGAAAGAAAGAAAAGAAATGTCCAGGCTACACAACAAACAACATCTACTACAGCAAAACCTTCTTCAGTGCAGGTGAGCTGCTGGTTGGTCTATTGGGGGAAGGTTTTGCTGTAGTAGATGTTGTTTGTTGTGTAGCCTGGACTTTTCTTGTGTTTGTTGGAACGTTTTGGAGAGAAGGGTGTGTCGTGGTGGTTTGAGACTTTCGTTGATAAACGAGATCACTTGTAGACGAAAGTTGTCCAGGACTTTGAGAAAATCCAAGGAATCATTTGTTTCACCTTGATTCTTTGTTCAAGGTTCTGGTCTTTTTTGCGTTCCTTTGACATGAGCAAAAGTGCAATGGGTGTTGAAGCATGTACCGCTTTTGATTGAAGAGGAGCACATTCTTGGGTGGAATTCGGAGCATTTAGTTCCAGCATTACACCCCCTTGGGCCCTTGTTTCCATATTTCATGAGTTTGGTGCAAGCTTTTGGGTGGTTGCACTGGCAGTTTTTACCTCGAATACCGTGCTTGCATTCACCTTTAACATAAAATCGGTAGGTTGAAGATATTTTCAGTGTCTGGTTTGGATCTTTAGATTTGTCAGAGGCTTGAGGGGCCCCTGTAGATTCTGATGTGAGCTTTGTATTGTTTTCAAGCTCTCTAAGAAATCTTTTCTTCGTGAAATCTGTTCTTCCTAGATCAACATCAACGAGTTTTCTGCTTGGTTGGGTTGTCGTTGAGAATAACATTTGGTGAAAGTGGGATTCGTGGCATTGAGCAGTCCCTTGGAATTGCAGGGAGGGACCTTCGCCGTCGCCGTTGAGAGGGTAGTGAACTGACTGATGAGAGGTCAGTAATACTTTTGGTAGGTGAGGGTGCAGGTGTTTGTTTGGGAGAGATCATGACAATTGTGGTGTCAGGTGTTGTGATGGTTTGTGTAGGTGTTTCGGAGCTACTTTTGACATTATTGACGCTGGTATTTGAAGCTTTGGTTCTTTTGTGTAGAAAGTGGATTGTATTTTCTTGACACTGTTAACAAAGGTAAATCATACCAGGTATCTGATATATCAAGTCTCTCAATACTTCATCTTGTTCAATCAAGTTCATGCTCTTTAATAAGTTTAGATAGCACGGTTGGTGGACTTCTTGTCCGTAGGAGCCGCATATTAGGAGTGAGCTGTCATGTATTTTAATTCTGTATGACTGGTTGCATATTTGGCATATATCTGAAAAAAGCTCTGTATAACCACACATAATTTTTCAATTGCTTCGTCTTTTTTCGTAATATTGATGGTTTTCGACAGGAAATTCAATGTTTCCATAATGGGATCCTTTCGGTATGATTCAGTGCTGTAAATAACGGCCGGTGACCGGTAATTACCGGTCATTTTGTAGTTTCTACCGGTCATTCTGAGGCTCAGTTTTTCATTTTGTCCGGTTAAAATTTGAAGATTAGAGGCTTAGATAAATACTTAATATATAGCGCTTCTAATTAAAAAAGGAACAGTTTTCAAACTAAAATAGGTGTTTAACCAATCTAAGTCATCACATACTACAAAATTTTCTAAGATGGTTCCACCAGACCCCCTGCTCGTTACACTCGAAAAATTACCGGCCAACTGAAATTTCCTTATTTGCAGCACTGTGATTTCAATAATTTTATGCTGTCTTTTGTTGGCTTTTCTGGATCGTAAAGTCTGATGCAGTTTCTAATGGTTTCATTGTTGGCCTCTTCCGCTAGTTCAGCAAGTACCTGCTTCCAACTGTTGATGAGTCCGACTGATACCACATTCGATCTAATCTTGTCGAATCGCAGAAAGTCCGAAAATGTTCTCAATACATGGAAAATAACTAGTACATCATTCAGGTAAAAAGTTCTCTTACAAACATGTTGATGCATTTTACATAAAAATCTTGCTAGTTAAAACAATTAAAATTAGAAAATGTTCACTAGAGAATAAAACAATAAAATCAATAAAATGCTTTGAATAATAAACAATAGAAAAATTGCAGGACATGAGAAGGTAATTAATGAAAATCCCAATAAAAAAGCCTTTCTTCTTCTTCTATTTCTTCTATTTTTTCTATTCTACTTCTATTTGATCTTTCGTTTTATAGGAAGGAATTTTAGACATGTCTGAAGCAGGTCCATCATCACAAAGTCAATCAATACCAAAGAGTCAAAGCCAACCCAAAAAGAGAATGTAAGAATCAGTCATGATTATATCTTCAGTCATTATTTCATTGTTTTGGATCAAAAAGACTTGTACTGCAATGGGAGTCTGTTAAATTGCGCGCTTGTATGCCTTCTAAAAAGTGGCGCTCCAGCGCGCCTGCACTCCTTAATCTTTTTCTGCGCCTTTATTTTTTTACCCGTCTCTGATTTAACAAGTGTCTTGAACAGGGGGGGGGGTCGGTAGTAAAATCTCAGACATAATGACGTTTACTACGGTGGTGGTGTGATGAAAAATCGAAAAAAAATTTTACTCCCCAGGGTAGTTAAATACTAAAATGAGTGGTATCTATGTGTTAAATGTTGAAAAGATTTTACTACCTGGGTAGTTAAAACTGGTAAAATTAGCAAATTTTAGATATTTTTGTAATTCTTTTAATTTTTTGGGTGACTTTTCTGAAAAAATCTGAAATTTTTTATATTTTTGAAAAAATTTTCTGTTGGAAAGTTGTTTGCTACAAACAAAAAATTCTCGAAATTTTTTGTCAATATAAAAAAGACTTTACTTCTAAGGGCAAAACATTAATTTTTGCACTAAGTGAAAAATGTGTCACAGAAATAATCATTTTTTAGCTTTTTTTGTAAAATCAGTCGGAAAAGCAACCAAAAAGAGATGACAAATGACAAATTGTCCCAAAAACTTTTACTACCAGGGTAGCAAAATACCTCTTCCAAGAGTCTGGGTGGTGGTATGTAAAAATTTGTAAAAATCCTTTTAATACTCATATATATGTCTAAGACCGAACCCCCCCTGTCTTGAAAAGTTTCTAAATGCCAGTATAATTTGTTGCTTTTTCTTGGTTATTTGAATGGAAAAAATTGGACATACTTTTGGGGATAAATTTTAGACTTTTCTCCAAATCATTGGAAATAATGTGCTAAATTTTCATTTAAAAAATTTTAACGAAATTACAATAAGGTTGGGTATCCAGGAGCAGGAGCTATAAACAAACCTCTAATTCCTTCTGGTTCAGGAAATTATGACGTTTAAAGTTTGGTCTAGCTCATTTTACCAAAAAAGCCCCCAAAAAGGGGCCCTGGCGCACAAAGGGTTAAAATGTTTTCACCCTTAAGGGGATTAATTTTCGCGGGGATTATATTTCGCGAATTTCGCGAGTTTTTCCGAAATTCGCGAAATATAATCCCCGCGAAAATTTTAAAAACCTTTGGATTCGCGAAATTCGCAAAATATAATCCTCGCGAAAATTAAGTTTTTTAGACATAATTTCCCTTTGTTTTCAGAAAAATTATACCTATTAAAGACATATCAATCGGTACGACAGAGAGTTTTCACCAACAAAGCTTGTTATATCTTTAGACAAAAGCAAGTTTTTTATTAGTCTACTGTTCGATTTTTTAGTTTTGAGCTTTCGAAAAAGCCCACTTCTCGCGAAACTCGCGAAATTTAATCCTCGCAAAAATTTAGAATTCCCGTCTTCGCGAAAATAAGTCCCGCGAAAATTAAATTATTTCGCGAAAAAATTGTCTCGCGAAAATAAGTTGCCGCGAAAATTAATCCCCTTAAGGTATTTAAATTCTGGCGTGCTTATAGATAATGCTGCATGCAGTTTTGCATATCAAAATTGTAAATCAAAGAATAGAATCAAATTTGAACAAATAATAAAATACTAACTCGTAAAGTCTGAATCAAAATATTTCTTATGACATTTACAAAATCAATAACAAGATCGAAATACAAAAGAAATGACAGCACCGAGGTTTGCTTTAAAAATTAAAATGACTAGTCGAAAAAATAACACAAGTTACTCGGAACCATTTAGTTCTTTTCTACCGGGTGTCTCACAAAAGATTTTCAGGTTTGGCGGCCTCTTGGAGCCAAACAGTTGATGTTCTAAGAATTGTTTTTCATTTCATTAGAAAGAGGAAAGTCTAACTTAAATTTTGAGGTATAACTTTTAAAATTTGGTTCAGTATTTACCAAGTTAAAAGCTTTTTTTTTAATTAACTTTTGAAAATGTGTAAAAACACATTAACAAAGAAAAAAGGGGGCTCAAATTTAAGCATTTTTTTCAAAAATAGAAATTTTTTCAACTTTAACAATGGTTACATTTCAAGCATTTTATTCGTAAAATAGAAATTAAAAAAAAGGAAATCCAGAAAAATTCGACAATTTTTCAAAAAACAAATTGTCAAAAGCTTTAAAAAAGGCCTAATTTATTCTGCTTTTTGACGTGTTTTTATACATTTTCAAATATGAATTTTTTTCTTTAAAAGTTTGTAACTGGATTAACGTGTAAAAAATTATAAGACGCGCAAAAATTATAAGGCGCGCAAAAATTAGAAGACTCGTGCGATATACTTTGTTCAAACCACAGCACAAGCACTCCCAGCCAGGAATGGACTTTTTACCTTTTGTGAATTAGCTGTCATCTTTGTTCCGGATACGTTGTTATTATTATTATTTAAGGGGCCATATTTTTCATTGTTAGAAATTTTTATTATACAATTTTATTTTATTGAAAGAAAACTTTTAAGTTTTACTTGGCTCTGGTATCTTGTTTGTTTATCATCGAGCACTATTCAATATAATTTCATGACAATGATTTATACAATTTTATTATGGTAATTTATTTTAGATCAAATGCTTCAGAAAAAGTGAATGTCAATAACCCAGATTTTAAAAGAAAGGTAAAGTATTTAAAGTACCAGCCACAACAGAAAAAATACTTTCAAATCAATTCAATCTTGACTACAGGGAGTTGGTATTGGGGATTACACCCCGTCTGATGTAGATTTTCAGCAAAATTTGGTCTCTTTCTGATTTCTACCCTGGAAAGTTTTGCTCTTTTTTAGGTATCGGAAATGGTGAGATATCTCCTCTTTGCAGACCGTAAAAAGAATGGCATCAAAAGAGCAGGTGACATCATCTTTGCACAATTATTTTTAAAAAATACACCTTTTCGACCGTATTTGCGCGGTCTGGCGCGTGCCACTTAATTATTTAATTATCCCCCTAAACTCGATCCAATCCTTTTTTGACACATTTTTCTATTGTCTATAGGTGCGAAAAAAGGACTGGGACGGTTTTAGTGGGATAAAGTGGACAAATAGATGCCCGCGCGGCAATTGGCGGCTACGGTCGAAAAGGTGTATTAAAATTTTTGCTTGTGTTCAAATAAGCTAATTAGTTATTGTTTTCTTGTTTTTTAATCTTTCACAAGTGATAGTGATGGTGATAGATAAGCTCTGCTTCATTTTCATTTTTCATCTTGCAGACATCATCAAAAATGTTTTGAAGGAAAACCCAAAATGGTTTGCCAAAGTCTTCGAAGAAGCATCACTCAAGATTAATCAGGTTCTTTTTAATCACTTTCTTGTTCTTATTTGATCTATACTTATTAGTTAATTTGTACACTGCTGTTGTTTTTTACTCTATTTTCGTACCTGTATGTATGTTGTTATGTGAAATTTAAAAACTTACCTGAAAAAGACAAAGTTTGAAGCCTTCTTTCTAATGACACCTTCCGAAAAACAGAGGAAGAAAATTTCCCCTAAAAAAAGAGATAACAAGTTAGGTATGTCCCTTCGAACATGATTTTCCTGATTAGACTTCTTCCAAAACTTTTCAGGCTTCAAACCTTTATATAGACAAAGAAGTTACCTTAATTTTTTTTGTTTTCTTAAAATTAGCCAACAAACTACACGTTTTTTTTATAAGAACAAACTATATAAGAACATAAGGCTTTGAGGCCCAAAAATTTAAGAACATTCTAAGAACATACTAAGGCTTTGGAGACTTAAAAACATGCAATTTCTTAAGAAATTACATCAAAATGCTCAAAAAATACTGAAAATAAGAACATTTTTAGGTTTCAAATCAAAAAAACTAAGAACACCCAAAGGCTCCGAAAATTTTTGACGTTCTTATAAAAAAAAAACGTGTATCTACAATAAATCTCTACAAATTTCCACTTTATTCAGGTCTTTGGTCTCGATGTGGTTTCGTTAGAGACGGAGAAAAAAGACAAATCAAAAGGATACACTTTGATCAGCGCTCTGGATGATGATATCATACAAAGTGATAGTACTGTCGTAAGCTGGTAGGTGATCAGCCTTTTGATAACTCTAAGGATACACTTTGATCAGCGCTCTGGATGATGATATCATACAAAGTGATAGTACTGTCGTAAGCTGGTAGGTGATCAGCCTTTTGATAACTCTAAGGATACACTTTGATCAGCGCTCTGGATGATTGATATCATACAAAGTGATAGTACTGTCGTAAGCTGGTAGGTGATCAGCCTTTGATAACTCTAAGGATACACTTTGATCAGCGCTCTGGATGATGATATCATAAAAGTGATAGTACTGTCGTAAGCTGGTAGGTGATCAGCCTTTGATAACTCTAAGGATACACTTTGATCAGCGCTCTGGATGATGATATCATACAAAGTGATAGTACTGTCGTAAGCTGGTAGGTGATCAGCCTTTTGATAACTCTAAGGATACACTTTGATCAGCGCTCTGGATGATGATATCATACAAAGTGATAGTACTGTCGTAAGCTGGTAGGTGATCAGCCTTTTGATAACTCTAAGGATACACTTTGATCAGCGCTCTGGATGATGATATCATACAAAGTGATAGTAGTATGTCGTAAGCTGGTAGGTGATCAGCCTTTTGATAACTCTAAGGATACACTTTGATCAGCGCTCTGGATGATGATATCATACAAAGTGATAGTACTGTCGTAAGCTGGATAGTTGATCAGCCTTTTGATAACTCTAAGGATACACTTTGATCAGCGCTCTGGAGATGATATCATACAAAGTGATGAATAATGTCGTAAGCTGGTAGGTGATCAGCCTTTTGATAACTCTAAGGATACACTTTGATCAGCGCTTTGGATGATGATATCATACAAAGTGATAGTACTGTCGTAAGCTGGTAGGCATTTAGCCTTTTGATAGCTCTACTAAAACGTTTTCAGGCCAAAGGTCCTTGTACCAAAATAACTTACCGTTCATTTGTAATTCAAAAGGGGATTGAGACTTACTTCGAATAACCGGAGTTTGATTACCTATTTTTTCTGCTGAAAGTTAAACTAAACCCTCTTTTGGGTTTAGGTTTTGATGTTCACCAAAAGAATTAGATTATGTGGTTTAAATTGAACGTCATAAACACAAAGTTTTGCATAACCCATTTAAAGGAAAGGTATTTTCCAAATAAGGGAATGGTACTACTCCACCACGAAACATTTTGTTTTCAGTCGATGATTTGCCGTAAAGCATAGCTTCGAATAGCTTAGTGTGATTACGCCCATATACGGCTCCTCAGGGATTACGAATCGCTTCGAATACTCGAAATTTTAAATTAAGGTTCGATAACTGAGTGAGTCATAAAATCAAATCTAAGGGGAAAGCCATTAACTTCAAATAGTTGAAAATTTCGAATAAGAGGGGACTCCAATAGCCGGGAGCCTACGATGCTCTCTACAAACCAAAATTAGATGAAATTTTATGTATGAGCATTAGTGTGTTGCCAAAGTGTTACCCACTGACCTTTATATACCCTGGACAAAGCTTCTCAATCCCAGCCAAGCAAAATCTTTGATCGGAGTTTTTTGAAAATTGGTACCCTAATGTCGGCACTACTCGATAGCGGTGTAAATGCATCGAGAGCGCTAGGTCTACTTTCCCTCAAATTCTTTTGATGATGTAGCGGCGTTAGACGTTAATTTTTGGCATTGCAATGGCTTCTCCTTGGGTACCAATTCTAAAAAAACTCCAATCAAAGATGGCAGATATAGCTTGGTCCAGGGTTATATAAAAGTCAGTGGTGTTACCGCTTGTTATAAAATAAAAAGAATGGTACTACTTTGTGTAATCAATTTGTTTCCTTTTTTCTTCCAGGGGCGAGGAGTCACAAGAGATGGCGTTACTTCTGATCATCTTGAGTTTAATTTTCATGAACGATGGCCCACTTACCGAAGGTTGGTGTGTGCTTTGGTTCTAAATTAAAATATTTGCCAAAAAATATCAAATAAAAAAGAAGCATTTACTCTATGCGGATTCTTAAAAGAGGTCTCGACAAGTTTGTGTGCCCCTTTCGTACGTGATCGCGTAATCATAATTTTTTTTTTGGCGTGATAGTGTGGTAAAGATTTTGGTGTCATGTGAAATGGTGGTATGTATTCTAGTGAGCATGCTACCCTGTGCGTTTTCTACTTTATTGTATGAAAATTTCGTGGTATGAAAATTTTGCGGTTTTTCGGCCTCGATCGCGAAACTGCGAAATTTTCATGCCGCAAAATTTTCATGCTATAAAGTAGTCTGAATCGCAGACCTCTATAGACATACTTCCTATATATAAGAAACTCTTTTCGCTAGAGGATGAGCAGAAGCCTATGCGTTTTCTTTCTTCGATGTTCCCGTATAAAATATCACGTAGTCATATTTTTTTCTCCAGCATCGTTATGGTTCACCCTGAAGAAGATTGGTGTATACAAAGAAAGGTACGTTGGTTAAAACAACTACGTATATTTAACGACGTATATTTAATGGGCTTGATTTTGCTTTAAGAAACAATTTTATTGCTTTGGGATAATGATTGATTATCATACCTCGACGAAAAGTTAGTTCCCTTTTAAGTACTTGAGACCTAATTCGAAGTGAGAGACGGCAAAAAGTCAATGGAAAGTGGTAGTTCAAATCTTTGCTTGAAAAAGATTGAACGAAGTCATTGCATTGACGTCAAAAGAAGGCATCGCATTGACTTTAGACAGTCGACTTTCTGCCGACTTTCGTCAAAACTAGAGAAGGCAAGGCAGAAAGTCGACCGTCTAAACTCGTGCTGATTGGAAGGTGGTCAAAAGAGTGAATTTGTTTTTCAGAAAACATCGTGTGTTTGGAGATGTCAATAAGTTGGTCAATAATGATTTCATCAAGGTCTTGTAAGTTTGAAAATTTATTGAATATTTAAAGTCACTCCTGTTTCTGCTTGTATGATGATGATTCCGTGAGTTTATTTTTGGACTTACCCCGGTCGAGGTCCTATAATAAATTCCTTTGTTCGTTCGTTCATTTGTTCGTCTGTTACAAGCTTTTCTCAAGATTGGCTCATTAGTTTTTCTGATTTTTTGCACAGTGATGCGTATTAGCAATGCCAAAAATATGACCGAGTCAAATCTTCAAGGAAAAGTTTTTTCCGGTCGAAAATGCCGGAAATATGCCGGGAATCCCCGTTTTTGCAAATTTTCATTGGATTTTTTCCTTATATTTCTTTGTTTTTTTCACACAAAAACATTATTGATAACAATGCCCACCATCAAGCGTGATTCATATGTCAATAAAACTGATTTTTGCGACCAGAACTTTCTATTTATTTTTTTCTCTACTCCCCTTCCCTCTCCCCCTATCAACAATCAATGGTGAAATTTAATTTGTTATGCATTTTCGCTAAACGCTTTATTTAAAACTGATTGTTTTTATTTTTCTCCTTATTGCTATCTAGCTTTCATCATCAGGTTGGTCCATTTAGCATCTAGCTTGTTTTACTTCGCTCTATACTGGACCTCTGTCCACTTCTTTTTGAATGAAATACACACTTCTGAATAAGTTTACACACTTTTTTATAGGAAGAATAATTTACTTAAGTTACTTTTTTTAGCTTAATGAATTTACACAATTTTAATAAGACACAATACACAATAAGAAGATACACAATACACAATAAGAAGAAGAATTTTATTAGGACATGAAGTTTTTTAAAGCCCAAAAACAAATCAAAAATGAAAGAACAATCTCAGTCTCAGCAATTAAAAAGCTGATTTTAATCTCCTTTTTTAAGCCAAAATTTCAGTTTAGCAAGCATATTAAGAGAATCTTAAGATTCTCTTTATTTTCATTAGTGATTGACCAACCAACTTTTGAGCAGTGAGGAATTAAACAGAGATCTTGCAAGAATAAATGAGTGGGCTCGTCAATGGAAGATGTCTTTTAATCCTGATCCCACAAAACAAGCTGTGGAAGTTTACTTTTCCAAAAAGCTCTTACCAGCTAATGCTCCTGTTTTATCTTTCAATAATACTGACATAAGAACTAGTGAATGTCATCAGAAGCATCTAGGTCTTATCTTGGATTCCAAACTCTCATTCAGTCACCATTTAGAGGAAAAAATAAAAAAGGCCAACAAAGGTATTGGCCTCATTAACAGACTTCGCAAACATGTACCAAGAAAATCTCTGCTTACTTTATACAAATCTTACATTAGACCACATTTAGACTATGGGGATATTATATACGACCATCCTGGAAATTCGACTTTTGTTCGTAAGCTTGAATCCATCCAATATAATGCCTGCCTTGCTATAACAGGCTGCTTTCGTGGAACGTCTCAAGAAAAACTTTATTCTGAACTTGGTCTCGAGAGTCTTGCTGATCGTCGATTTAGTAGGAGAATGATCTTCTTCTACAAAATCTTAAACAATTTAGCCCCCTCTTGTTTACGTAACTATTTACCAGCAAGACTTGCGGCACTGGGTAATCTAAGAACAAGAAATCCTATTTATCAACTTAATATTCGAACTGAGCGTTTCCGGAATTCTTTTTACCCATACTGCATAACACAGTGGAATATTCTAGCTGGTCGTATAAGAGATATGCCTTCAGTATCTACCTTCAAAAAAGCAATCCTCGAGTTTCTAAGGCCCAAACCTTCTCCTGTTTTTGGAGCTCGTGACAACCAGGGTGTGATCCTTCTCAATCGTCTTCGAGTAGGATTTAGTCACCTCAATGAACATAAATTTAGGCACGGTTTTCGTGACACCTTAGATCCTTTTTGTCCGTGTAGAACAAATTCCATCGAAAACTCTCAACACTTTCTTTTGCACTGCTCTATTTACTCTCAGGCAAGACATCTTTTGTTCAACAAACTTCTGAACCAAGACATAAATATTTATCCACTAAGCCCTCCTAAGCTCTTCAACCTTTTGTTGTACGGTGATCCAGAATTACCTTTCAACATAAATAACATAATAATTAATCTTGTCATTGAATTCATTCTCGACTCTGAAAGGTTTAGTGGTGCCTTATTTTAGTTTAATGATCTTCTTCCACAGCTCTATAATATTTTTTAATATTTGTGTTTATCCTTTTAGTGATGGTTTTCCCTTTAAGTTTTTTATTTTATTCAATAGCTTAGTACCCTTGGCGATATCACTTAGTGCCTTGCGGGGGGATGAGCTATTTATTTTTTCTGTGTTTGTTTTTGTAAGTAGTATATGTTCGTAAGTGTAATGTAGCTTCTCAAATCATATAAAAAAAATAAAAAAAATAAAAAATCTTAAGAACATACCAGTTAAAAATCCAGTAGAATCACGAAGAATAGCCTCGGTCAAAATTTCCTGGTTCTCGTTAAGAAAGCGTGTATTTCTCTCATACTGATTCAGATTGAGAAGATTAAATTTGATTTTGAAAATTCAACTTTGTATTTTTTCAGTTATTTGACGAGACACAAAGAGATAAGTGCTGATGGACCATCGTTCACTTATTCGATAGGTCCTCGTGCCGCAAAAGAAATCAGTAAACGAAAAATCCTGACTTTTGTTTCACAGGTATCATTCATTCTATTCATCTCTTGAGAATATGGGTCTAATACCGGGTGACCCACGCGAAACTCGGAACAGGTTTTGATGTCCCCAGACCGAATAAAATATCCTAGAGTGCTTTAAGTTTGGTTATCTATACTTTTTAATTTTTAATTAAATTTTATCATTTTTGTTGCAACCGGCGGGGTGTTCAAGGTGTTTTTTCAAAGAGTAAATATCGAAGCCGAGAACGGTTATTATGCCGGCTCTTCCAAAACTGGAGTTACTAAGATATTACTTCGATCTAAAGGCTTTAAAAACTGTCTATCTGTCTTTCGTCGAGAAGGGTGATTATGCCGGCTCTTCCAAAAGAGATTTATTCACTTTATCCGATTTTTTTCTGCTGGAAGCTCGACAATCATAAACAAATTTCGAAAGTCTGAAACCAATTTCGACACGTTTTGGAAGACCTCACATAGTGACCGTTCCCGGCTTTCATAGAATGCGGTAACGGTAGGGATTAGGCCAATAAACACCTACGGAACAAACACGCAGCTTTAAATAAAAGGTGTTAGTGGTACATACCAGCGGTTCCCGGATCAAACCCCCACTCCTTCCAATGTTCCGTTCAGTTCACAGATAGCCGAGCCGGCTGGCCGTGGGACCTGTGAAAACAATCGAACGACTTTTAAAAGTCCTAGACTACTGGGCTGTCCACGTAAAATATCAAAATATCAACTTAAACTAAAAAAAAGAAGCCTTTTCAGAGCCCAAAAACCTGGGCTCCAAACATTCGAAAAAGCTGCAAAGTGGAATAGAGATTACTGCGAAAAAAAAAACAAACGCAACGTCTAGTATAGGCTACTGAAAACTGCGAAAGTGACTTCCTTTAATGCGTTTAAAGTTGTGTTCTTTATTTTCAAAAGGTGTACGGATATGACGACATCAAGAAATGGAAAAACCAATACGAAATCGTTGAAGAAGAAGAAACGCATGCTAACCAATCACAAATGGATGTGGATAGTGATTAACCAATCAAATGAAAGTATTTGGTGACCTTTGTCACGAAGCCACACGATCGATTCATCCCTTGAAAGGTCTCTTGTTATTGAACACTAGTTATTTGGTGAATACACTAGAAGGTGAATTTCGTTTTGATATTCATTCGACGAAGATATTTCAAAATTGATATTGATTCACACCCTATAAACTTCAGAAGGAGAGAGTCACGAAGTTGTTAAATGAAACATTCGATTCTTCATGACACTATCCCATCCTCGTCAACTTGGAGAGTTTTTTACATTTTTTCTTATACTTGGAGTACGTTACAATGAAGTATTTCTAATTGCGGCTTTTTAAAGGACTATTTATTTTAACTTCTCTGGTAAAAATTCTGGTTGTAAATATATATTTCTACCATTCATGTTGAAAAAAGATTTTAAAGATGAAACAGATTTGTCGAAATAATTTTTAGGATTAAACAACACTCTGCATGTCCCAACTGCTGCCCTGACTGCTGACTAATTATGTAATCATGTAGAAATAATTTGGATGGATTATACAGGGAGATATTTAAGATTCCTTTAAAACGTTTTGCGGGATTTGACATTAATAGGGGGCTTTACTTTTTAAACATCATAGAATTTTCTGCAAAGAAAGAACATACATATATGTTGTTTCAATAAATTGGAAACATTTTGCGTTGGATCAGGTTAGATGGCGTTTCTTAGCCGAACTAAAAATATATTTGTCTCATCTATATATTAATAGTGGTAGTCTGTATGTGTGTTTTTCTGTGTTTTCTACTTTCGTTTTCTAACGCAATGTTTTGTTCTTTTAAAAGATGACTTTTGCTTCTTGCTCCACAAATGTGCTAAATCAGATTCGCGCCGTTTTATAAAGACTTTGAGTTGTTCGATAAGTTTGTTTTGATTGATAGATTATAATATCTGCCCAGACGTGCCCGAGCCCGCCTCTTATGTTTTTTTCTTTTTTTCTCTCTATTCTTTTGTTTTATGTTTTCGAATGTAATTAACGACCTTATTAATTTCGCCTTAGCGAAAGTATTACGATAGGCATGGTGTGATATCGGACGAAAATTTAGAAAACGAAAGTACTTGATACGGTGGACAAACTCACTAAAATCAATTTACAAATTACACGCTCGTATAACCACGGAAGATCTTCGCAGGTTTTCTTTGGATTACGTCATTATATCTTTGCGTCTCTTTAGATTCACAGTTTTGATTTTTCTTTATTTTCTTATAAGCATATACTTTATAAGAATCAAATCAATAACTCTTGATAGACCGTGATATACCTTTCGGTAATTAGTTCTTAGAAGTAAACAAGGTGGGGCACACAATATGAGCATATTTATTTTTCTTATAAGCATATACTTTTAAGAATCAAAAATAACTCTTGATAGACGGTTGACATACCTTTCGGTAATTAGTTCTTACAAAGTAAACAAGGGATGACGCAAAATAAGAGCATATTTATTTTTCTTATAAGCATATACTTTAAAGAATCAAATCAATAACTCTTGATAGACGGTGATATACCTTCGGTAATTAGTTCTTACAAAGTAAAACACGAGCTGGGGCACAATATGAGCATATTTTTTTCTTATAAGCATTTACTTATAAGAATCAAATCAAACTCTTGATATACGGTGGAAAACCTTTCGGTAATTAGTTCTTACAAAGTAAACAAGGGACGGCGCACAATATGAGCATATTTATTTTTCTTATAAGCATTTATTTTATAAGAATCAAATCAATAGCTCCTGAAAGATGGTGATAACCTTTCGGTAATTAGTTCTTACAAAAAGTAACAAGGGACGGCGCACAATATGAGCCTTTTATTTTTCTTATAAGATTTATACTTTATAAGAATCAAATCATAACTCTTGATAGACGGTTGATATACCTTTCGGTAATTAGTTCTTACAAAGTAAACAAGGGATGGGGCACAATATGAGCATATTTATTTTTCTTATAAGCATTTACTTTATAAGAATCAAATCAATAACTCTTGATAGACGGTGATATACCTTTCGGTAATTAGTTCTTACAAAGTAAACAAGGGATGGGGCACAAAATGAGCATATTTATTTTTCTTATAAGCATTTACTTTATAAGAATCAAATCAATAACTCTTGATATACGGTGACAAACCTTTCGGTAATTAGTTCTTACAAAGTAAACAAGGGACGGCGCACAATATGAGCATATTGATTTTTCTTATAAGCATTTATTTTATAAGAATCAAATCAATAGCTCCTGAAAGATGGTGATATACCTTTCGGTAATTAGTTCTTACAAAGTAAACAAGGGACGGCGCACAATATGAGCATATTTATTTTTCTTATAAGCATATACTTTATAAGAATCAAATCAATAACTCCGGTTTTTGATATACCTTTCGGTAATTAGTTCTTACAAGTAAACAAGGGATGGGTGATATTTATTTTTCTTATAAGCATTTACTTGATAAGATCAAATCATAACTCTTATAGACGGTAAGATACCTTCCGGTAAAGTTTCTTTAACAAGGGTTGATGTACAATTTTTTATTTTTTTTATAAGCATTACTTTATAAGAATCAAATCATAACTCTTGATAGACGGTGATAAACCTTTCGGTAATTAGTTCTTACAAAGTAAACAAGAGATGGCGTGTAATAAGAGCATATCTATTTTTTATAAGCATATACTTTATGAGAGTTTTTAAAAATTAAACGACAATTGTTCTTAAATTGGTCTTATTTTTTTAGCGATTTTAAGCCTCGTTGTTCTTGTTGTAAAATTGTTTCATCAAGGCTCGATGTAAAGTAGATTTCAGATTAGCTTCATCTACTTCTTGTTTTCCCATGTAGTTCAAATTCTAGGCGAAATTTTCGACTTCAAGTCGTCTTGTTTGATTTGAGACATTCGAATTCGTTTCAAAACAAAACAAAAGAAAATCTTTCAAACAAAATCTGTTTTAGAAAAGAACAAATTTAAAACATTTAAAACATAAGAATCACAAGACAAGTTTGTTGGAACAACTAAACAGCAACATTAACAATACATTCGAAAGGCGGTAAAACAAGAGATCTTTCTTCGTAAAAAGGGACTTATAGTTATAAACATCTAAGTCGATAATTATATTGCTGTAAATCTAAGTCATTCATTGTTGAATTCGAAAAGTTATGACGAAGGTGCCTAGCTGCCTGACTTTTGGCCCTTTGACCCTTAGCGAGACTAGAGAGAAGAAGAAACAAGCGAAATTTTGTGAAGTTTACTTCCCTTATTGGGACTAATTTGATTAAATTTCTATATTCCTGGGGGTAAAAAGTTGAATTTTTTTCCCTATTTTTACCGACTCTTAGTGGGACTGAAGTTTGATTTTCTGATTTTTCCAACCCTTACAGGGACTGCCATTTTTAAAAAGGCATCCTTAAGAACGGCTCATGCCCGTATCCTTCTCTTGCCTAAGTACCCACGGGCTGCCTTTTTTCGACGAATCTCGTGTCATGTCTATGATTTCACTCCTCTTATCTTGACATCAAAGTTTTCCTAATCATCAACAAGTACGGCAAATGTAAAGCGAGCGAAACGAGAAAAAAATCTAATTGCAATGGTCTAAATGGTATAGTTTGAATAACGCCCTTTCTGATCATTTTTGCAACAATTTAAAAATCTTTTTCAAAATATGGTTAAAAGATACGTGACCTGGGAGGGACAGAGTCAAACTTTGAAGATAATTTTTCCCTTTAATTTTGACTTCATCGTATTTTAAGCCAGCTTCCCAACATCCAAAGGACTTTAAAATGCGTTCAGCAACAGCTAAACCGGTGTGCGACGCCGGGTACCGGCTAGTAATGGTTAATACGCAATTTTTTATTGAAGTGGATGTGACCAACAATTTTTATCTTTTTCTCAAAAATCTTCTCATAAATTCTCGCCATTTTTTATCCCAAAGGTTAATTGATCTTGATTGTTGTTCCAAATTGAAATAAAGATTTACGTCGTCGATACTGATGTAAATGTAATAAGTTTATATTTTAACCGGCATTCGGTGGAACTCCTGGTTCAGGTGTTGGAAAGGTGTCGGGCACAATCCTCAGAATCAAGGCTCCATAATTTTCACCATCACCATAAAATCTTTCAGTATGGCTGGTCAAAAACTGAGTGACGGGTATCGAAACACCACCATCGAATCGTGCAATAGCTATCCCATATTGCTTTTCGTAGACAGCTCCTGAGAATTTGACCATCTGCTCTGCTTCTGGTGTCATTAGATCCATTGACGCATTGAATTTTTTACTGACGTAAGCAGTCAAAATTGAAGAGTTAGTGCCGTGGGCCGGATCGTCGGTAGAGCGTTGCCATAATATCAGATTCTGATTTTGAGACTCCTCGCCAATACTTATCTTTATCTCGCCGTATGTTTCGTAAGCTTCTTTATCATTGAGGACTGCAAACAGATTCAAAGCACCATTGATAGAGTAAGGATCTGAAAATTTAAAAAATAATCAAATGATAAAAATGGCAAACTCGAAACCGGTCCCTAAGTTCCTTTTTTATGATTCTGATAGCCCTCGCGAAAATGTATCATGTCCATCTGTAAAATCAAAAAGTAGTCTTATAAAGATTTTTTCAATAGATTAATTGAGTATCGGCGTAAAAAAATGAGACGAATGAATGTAGGATGGGATATTGAAAAAAGCAAAAAGTCTGAATTTTCAATAATTTTCGGATTTTAATGCGATTGCATTAATTGGATTAGTTTTTGTGAGATTTAATTTCGCGTTTTGCGAATCTTTGTCTTTTTTCTTTTTAGCGAAAATAAAACTCGTGATGTTAGATACACGGAAAATTTTCTTTGTTAAGATTATCGGCTTAGAATATACTGTAAATATGTTATTTTTGACAAAAGATTTTTATAGACATTTTCAACTGACGTTTGGCTTATTCGCGAAAATACTTATACGTGAAATATTTGAATACACTGATTAGCGAAAATAGATTTAAAAAATTCGCGACTCTGTTTGCTTGCGAAATCAAATCTCGCGAATAAAGTATACCTTATCGGCCAAAACTTAGTCGGCCTTAATTATTAGTCGGCCCTAATTTTAGTCATCTCGTCAAAATTTAGTCACTAAGAGCCGACTAAAAATTTGGGCCATTTCTAAATTTACAAGCAGATGGAAAATAGGAGAAAGCTTAAAATACGGGAATATAAGGAAAGCTTAATTATAAACTTTTAATTTGGTCCAAATTTTTAGTCGGCCCAAATTTTTAGTTGGCCCTAATTTAAGTCGATAAGCCAAAATTTAGTCACTTACTCGACTAAGTTTTGGCCGATAAGGTACTCAATATATTCAAACCTGAATACCTGTATTAGGATTCAAAATAAGATTTATTTCGGTCTTCTTTTCTGTCTTGTCAATCTAAAAATTAATCGAGAAAGCAAAGTATTAAGTCAATTAATGGGCAAAGGTGTTCATTATGCTCATGACACCTAAAATGGACTTATTTGCAGTAAGGTGTGTACACTTTTGTTACATATGGGTTTAGAGTTAAAACGTGGCCAACGCAGGTCTGGTTTTCACCGTTTTCACACAAAAAAATACATCTAGTGCGAGTCTTAGGGAAATGTACCACCCATGAATTTTAATGCATATCCACCTTGGTCAGCATTTCTCCTGAATATTTTGACCCAATTTGATTTTCCAGCAATATTCCGTTGATACAAAAACACTCGTGATGAACAGTATAAAAAGCATCTTTAGCATCCAAATATACATGTTGACATTTAAAAATGCATTCAACCTCAGAAAATACGTGCGGCTGTTCCATCGCCTCGTCTAATTTGACATTGGTGTAAAATGTTGTCTTGTGTACTCCGTTGTACGCAAACAATGAAATCGGTTTGGTCAAGGCCATTATTAAAATTTTCTGCAACATTTTGATCAACTCCATTTTTTCAGATCTGAAAGTGATTTAATTCCTTTATTCAGATTAGATTTTTATGGAGCCTTGAATTCGTTAAAATCGAAAACAAAATTTTGTAAATATAAAAATATTCACGTTTGATTTAGATTTTATATTTTATCCAACAAAAAAAGTCTACAACCAGCTTTAGTGATGACACGGTGTATTATCGATGATTCAGAAAATACAATACAGTTGACTTTCGCTAATTCGAACTCAAACAGGGAATCTAATTTGTTCGAATAAAGGAGAGATTTGAATTATAGAAAGCAATTTTACGAAGGATCCTCCCTGAAAACAAGTTCGAATTATAGAAATATTCGAGTAATAGAATCTCGAACTAACCATAGTCCACTGTATCTCGTCGGAACACAAATCCAACGGCAAAACGCTGAAAATAATCTTATTTGAGTTAAAAATCTTTGTACACCATCTTCAATCCCAAAGAACTCCCAAAATGTTATTCTGAAAAGTGAGAGATACCTCACAGATGAAAATTACATGGAAAGGGGACCAAAAAAGGGGTGTTGAATGGAGTAACTATATTACAAATAGAAATCGCAAATAGTTGCGAGGTGAAATTTTATAAAGAATCTAATTAAACACCTAAGTGATGGAACTCCAAAAGAAACAACATTTGGAAACATCATTAGTATTGCTGAGATCGTGTTTCATTTTCATGATATACACGAGTCTCCATATAACTCGAACGGCTTCCTTCCCCACCTGCTGGACGTTCGAGTAATGGAGACTGTATAATGGAAATCCTCATTGAAACTGTGATCAGCCCTGATTGGCAATGTCATTGACCTGATGATTGACGTTGCATAATTGAAAGGAGACTGAAACGAGTTGATCGTGCGGTGTCTAGTCTTCTTTTCATTGAACACTTAATGCTGCAATTTTCATTACCTCAATTATCAATGGTGCTTTGAATCTGTTTGCAGTCCTCAAGTTAGTTCCCTTAAGCTAAGCCTTTGGTCATATAATTTCCAAAAAAGTCATCTAACTAGCAAATAACTAAAAGTCAAAAAAATAATTGGTGGGTTTATTTGCCTTCGGATTTGCAGAATTTTATGAAAAAGGTTCAGGTAAACTTTATAACATACTACTTATATTTTGTAAGTCCAAAACATGGAAAAAGGAATTAAAATTCGAACATAACATCTATCGTCTCAAAGAAAGTTTCAGTTAAAAACATTACTTCTGTTTCGATAATATTATGGAAATAGGAACCATCGGAATCAGGAAATATCTAAAATCTCAAAAATTAAATCAGTAGCGAAGAGTGGCTCTTTGGAGCTGAAAACCTTTTCAATTTCGAGCCTAAAACGTTCTAGGGTGGCTATAGAAAATATACAAGTAAACTGATATCGCATGATAATGAATCATATAAATTAATTTTCTTTAAATCAAAACATAAGTATAACTATCCCCTAACAAAATATCTGACAAGTAAAAAAAAAAAAGGCAAAAAATTAAAATTTATGCGAATAATCTGATAAGATTTCCTACGACTGAGTCTGAGAGTTAAGAACACGTTGATCGGAGTTGTACCCGCAAAGAAGCCAAGCAGTATCAAATCTTTGCCTAACATGAAACGTAAGCGGCATCACAAGTGTCCGAGGAAAAAGTAGATGCATAACACCGCTATTGAGTAGTGCTACCATTACCGCTTGGCCGGGATTGAAAAACTACCTTTTTATAAGGTTTATATAAAGCTATAAGTGGGTAGGAGTTATCCTCAAAACTCTTGTTGTACATATTCGCAAAGATATTATTTTTTTGAACAAAACTGATAATTCCCAAATGTTAAAAATATAGAATAGCAACCATTTAGTATCCACATAAAATTCGTCAACAACAAACACACCTAAATAATGTCGAAAATCTAATTTCTACAATTATTGAAAATTTCAAATAAGATATGGTAATTTTTGTCAAAATAAAAATAGCAAGACTAAGCATTCAAAGATTCAAAACAAAAGACTTTTACAATTCCTACAATCTACAAGTTCACGTTTCAAGATTGAAATTCTATATCTTGAGAGAGCTTTCTACAAGATTATCAGTATTTCTCCCTTCCCACAGAAGAATTAAACCAAAATAAAATGGAGCGTGCAAATAGAAAATGGAAAAGAGAAACAAGAAGAGGGTACACAGACTAGAAGCTGATGAGAAATACTCAAAAGATATTCTAACCATCTCTATGAGCCCTATGAGTTTCCTTTGCAGCTATGAGATTTCAGAATCTACATTTGTTGGTAGCTATCGCTATTGAATTGTCTTGTCAATGCCCATGCGCATAAGATACCAAGAATCTAAAGGAGGAAGAAAATCATAAAAAATATGAAAACACTTTTGGGAAAGATGCCTTATGTTTTTAAAGTGTCGAAGAGACACTTTAAAAAACTTGATTTTCATTTCAGGCAATGCGATTTTTTCCATTTTTCCATAGAGAATGATATCGCTTTAGTTAAGACAAACTGTTTCCTAGCAGCGATACATCAGATCGTAAATATTTCCGTTTCCTGTATAGACTGGAATCATTTATAATGCGTGTAATACAGTAGTATAGGCATTATATGATAATACGATTATTGTTACGGAATTTAGTTTGTATAAACTAAAGTATAGACTAAAATTTATTCCCCCATTACTTTTTTCTTTATTTCATGTCTGAATTAGTCGTCTAGCTTGCTAGACTATTTCCTGCTCAACTTTTAATTTTCACGAGGCTAGAAAGAGGCTGCAAGTATGGAGAGGCAGCAGTTTTTCACTCTCCACTCTCAACTAAAGTCGTTTTCAGTTCTTTAGATTTGAAAATGATAAATCTCATCGGAAGCTCAAGAGGTAAAGCCCTCCTAAAGGGAATACATTTTTTTTAGAACAAATTCATATTCGTAAATACACCCACCACAGAACCCTAAAGCGTCAAAAAACCTGGGTTTGATTATCAGAGGGCCAAGACACGTCAAATATCTGAAGTCATTGCGGCGTAGATACGTTCACAGGTGCGTAGATATCGACGTAATTTCACCCTAGCCTACTCAGACCCAATCTGATTGATATGAATACAGGCATTAGATTCAAACTCATATTTACTGCATTAGGTATTTTGGTCGGTCTAGATTTTTGAAAGAGCCCCCCCAGCGGCTTTGGTAATTTCGTGATTTAGATTTTAAAGTGTGCGATTGCGTGAACGGAGGAACGAAGGTGATCAACGTGATCGTGATAGAAAGGAAATTTAACTCGTGATAAGGTGATTTGGAAATTCTTTTTGTGTGATTCGATTGCGTGATTTGAAAGGTGACTGGGAGCCTCTTGAAAATATCCGTGACAAGTGTGTTCAGAGATATGAATTTCGCTTACTTGGAAAACAGCAATACCAAGGGCGCATCCACCGACGATCAAAAAGTTCTTCTTGGTCTTTGTTAAGAGCTCGCTGTAACATCCCTATGTAAAACAAGTAAAAATGTTAGGGGTCAGGTATAGTATAAAATAAACCCTGCTTTACTACAGATACACAGGTCCCTTGAAAAAACTTTAAAAACCCATTGCTCAAAATATTTCACTTTATTCTTTTTAAAATTTGAACTTTTAAAAAATGGCTTCAAATTATATTATAACATTGTTTTTTTGTTTTTTCTGTAATTTACATAAAAGAAGCCAATATTGAGTAAAAGTAGACACTAATACCAAGGCCCATTTACAAGACATAAACTATCATCATGTTATATTTTTTACGCTACTTGGCCTCTTTCTCTCTCTTTTTTTGGTGACTTAAATCCGTGTTATTTTCCGTTTTAAAGCACGTTAGAATTTGCAAAGATTTTAGACTGCTGAAGTTGAAGTTCAGAAGTTAAAAACATAGTAGATCAATCATCATATAACACTCCCATTTTAGTGTATTTAAAAAATCAACGCAAGAATAAAAAAAGAGATCAAAGGGTAAATAATCAAGAAACAAGAGTCCACGTACATCAGTATAAAATCCAGTATCAGTTGTAGTATCAGTAATCACTTGATCATACTTGCATCCATCAGTAACCCCATCTTTACAACATGATTTTGGAACTTTGTAGTGAGTGACAGTGGTGGCATTTCCAACGGTGGCATTTCCAACAGTGGCGTTACCGCTCGCTGTGACGTAATCTTTGTATCCGTTTTCACCGCAGCACTTGATGACAGATCCTTGAACTTTGTCCATTGCTTCCTGTTTGTTATAGCAAAAATAGGTCTTTAAAGTTCGGCTTAGTAATAAGGACTGTGGAAAAAGAACTGAAGTTCCTTGACTAAAGCAAGGTCAGCTTGAGCACAAAGTGTATTGTTAGCTGTAACTATAACCGACGAACGTGCGCAACGCACTGGGCTCAACTTCAGTAGCCTGATTGTAGCAAAGCAAACCAGAAGATCAGTACCAAGGCCCCAAACAAATATTTTCGAAAAGTGAAAAAACTACCTCCAGATATTCACCCAAGCCAAATCCGACCATTTTTGAAGTCTCCAGGCTGCCTCAAAGTTTAAGCCTCGTTTTGGCTAAAAAACTCGTCTCTGGGCCCAAAAAATCAAAATGTTTGAAAAATGAAAAACACCCCAGATATTAGCTCAAAGAAAAAGTGTGCCAAATTTCAGCCAAATCCGACCGTTTTTGAATACTCCAATCTGCCCCAAAGTTTTCTTTAAGTTTTTAAGGTTAAGGGAAAATTCTAGCAAGACAACAAGCGAAGAGAAATCTTTCTGCTGTTTTTACATGAAAAGGACTGTACCTTTAAATCTTCGTCTTGATAATAATTCTTGACAGCATTATCCAAACCAGACTTCAATCCATTAGACAGCTATAAGATATTAAATAAAAAATGCTAGAATTCGAAAAAAAAACTATCAATACTTAAAAATCTCTTTTTGGGCAACTGATCGTTGCAAACCCTCGAAAAAAGTGAGTCGTCGCAATCAACACGTTGTTACGTAAATTATGGTTATCGAGATCATTTTTATACAAACAATTGAAAACTGACCGCTTTTATTCGGGAAAATGAGGCATTTTAGTTCCCAAGTTTTCCCAAACGCACATTTTGTAAAATTCTTCATGGTGACCTAAAATTAGAGGCTTGACCGCATTTCGTATTTTTTTATGCCGAATACGTGTGTTATGATGGTAGGGCATGACGAATAAGAATGATTAGGCGGAAGGGCATTAAAATGGATTAATGTCAAAGTAATCATTAACTTTGTTGCTTTATATTTGTGATTTTATCTGTTTGCATACTCAGCTTTCAATTAATTCTTATGTCTATTATCTTTTTTATAAGCACAATAATCGATTGTATACACTGAGCCATGAATCGTGTTACTCAGTAATTTATTATATCTTATGTCTATTTGCTTTTAAAATATGGTTATTAAAACACCTAAACACCAAATTGTCAAAAGAAAGGCAAACAAATAAGCCAATAACTTGGTTGTCAAGGCTTGTTTAAAAAAGGCCCTTCAGTAATAAATAACACTGTTTTAAATAAACACTGAGGTCAAAAGGATCCAAACTAGGGCAACGTGTAATCAAGTTCAAAGGTTGATATTCTGCCAGTCTATTTTTCTGCAGCTAAAATCCACTCATCTCATCAAGGGCCTCTTACAAACAATTACATAAGAGGTAAAGCGATACAATCAATATAACAAGACCCCTTTCCGAATTAAAGAACATGATGTGTTATAACATAATCAATTCAAAACAATATATTTCTGAAATTATGTGAAGCAATAATATTAAAGGCTCTGTTATAGTTCGTTTTTTTGGCAAGGTCATAAATAGATAGTCTTTAAAAAGTTCAACTTCTAAATTGAGACAATTCCCCTATTTACTACTTTAATGGGATAAACTTTCGCGGGGATTAAATTTCGCGGTTGGGCCTATCCGCGAAATTCAAAAATTTCGCGCGGTCCTAATTTCGCGGGTGGCACTATTGGGTGGCAATATTTTTATCATTTTGAGACTTTTACTGTCAAATCATGCATTTTGGTTGTTGAAATACACATTATTAGCGCTTCTTCGATGCCAGTAAACATTCAAATAGTATTTGTTTGACATATTTTGAGTTTTGTTTAGAAATGTTTCGCGGGTGAGGCCCTTGTAAATTTCCATTGGGACACCCAAACCCGCGAAATCTGCGAAATTTAATCCCCGCGAAAGTTTATCCCATTAAAGTATAAGAATTAAGCCTCCAAACATTACAATACTTTATACAATACCTTATTTCTCATGACATATCCAGTGATTCCACCTGCAATTTCGACTACTACCAAGATGACCAGCACAAACATATACTATAAAAAGAAAAGCAAAAAATTATCATCCTTTGAAACTCAGTGAAAATTCCAAACACTGTGGCCGTTATAAGCCAGAAAACTTGTAGCATTTCTTTCCATGTATCATGGGGGGGTCTCAAAAAACAGCCAGTGGGTGAAATGCTTAGAATTTTGCCTTGTGCTTTGTCAAATAATGATTTCTCTTACCAATTTGAGGGCCCAACCATGTTCTTTAACAGCAGCCCAACAGCCGATGAAGCCCACTAACACAATGAACACACCACATCCAATCATGATGTAAGGAGCCAAATTATAGTTGATGTCAGATGACAACTTGAGCATGTAGCTGAACGCATATTTAGACAAGATACCAAGGACTAATAAACCAAGACCAGTTAACTGAAAATAAAATGTCGAAAAAAGGTGATGAAAAGTAAGAATGAGAAAGGCTTTAAGTATTTTTTCTTGGATTTGAAATTCAATCACATTATTACATTGCTTATTAATGCATTTGAGGACATCACAAGATTAAAGTTCTGGTGCGTACTTGGAAATGACAGGAAAATCAATATTCATCAATGCTGTAGCTTAGTCAATATCATTTCATTTTAGGATTTCCTTTAATTTGGCTTTATTTTATGTGCTAAATAGATCGAATAATATTAGTTTTCAAAAGCCATTTTATAAATATTGGTTTACCAAAATTCTTCATTTTTTAATACGTCATTAGTAGTAAACTTTGAGAGAAAAGTTTCTCATAATGAGATTTTCATTTCCTTATTTCCCATAATAAGGTTTGCATTCTTTTAAAATGATAATGTCAGAGTCTCAATCAGACATAGCAAAAGGTTATCATTGAATTTTATCATAACAAACAAATTAGTTCTGAAAGGACCATAATCAATGCATAAGAGAAATTCCTATTTTTGCATTATAACTAAAATCTAAAAGGGAAGAAGTTAGTTCAGATAAAGGGTATATACAAAAGGGACTATTCATGCTGTTTAGATTTTCTTTTGTGAGCATCCTTCAAAATAATATTCAAAACAATTCTCTAATATTGAGAAAACTTTTGAGAAAAATGATTAAAGGAGGAGAGAAAACAGATTAAACATCCTATCAAGCCATCATAAATTAATATCCCAAGGTATCTCTTTTCTTCCTTTCTAATTTTTTAATAAAAAATCTGTATTGTAACAAGTTCCTTTTATATATATTCCTTTATTAGATGGGTTTCTATTTTGTTCCAACTGAGAGAGAAGTGATTATTAAATGATGAATCGAAACTCTTTTTTTTGTGCTTTGAAAACCAATGATTTTACACATATCAAAATTTCATTGGTTGTTCAAAAATATTCTAGCTATCTAATATCAACTTCAAAAATTGAAAACATCAAAACGGTGCTGTTTTCCCTTTTATTGCTACATACAGCCATATAGTGGAATTGTCTATAATACCTGAAAATAAAACATCTTTGTCAAACTAAAGCCAATATTAATCTTATTAAAGAGAACTCAGCAACAACAAAATTCTTGATTAGACTATTAAAACTTTTTAAAAATTACCCTTCCAACAATTTTTTTCAAATTTATCAACTCACAGGAGACTTAATTATGTCACACATCAATTCAAACTAAGGCAGTTACAATTTTAATGTAGTTTGTTATTGACAGAATAATGTTTAGCCTCGCTTCATCTCAAGACCTCAGCCAGTAACCAGTCAGGGCTTCCTTAGTCTTTTGATATTATTTATTTTAGATAGAAAATAACCATAGATGTGATTGGGTGTACGGCCATCACAAAATATTTTTCATGAAAATTTACTGTATTTTAACGCTAATAAATCTAGAAAGGTAACAATTATGATCTAAGGTAGAATAAACTCAACATTGAAAAGGGTTTTTTTTAGTGCTGAATACAATGATCGGGATTTTCTTTTAATTTAATTTTTATATTTATCAACAATCATCCCATTGCCCTACATCATGTTGTGAAGACTTTTGCTTGAAATCAAAACCAAAATATATAGCTAGAGACCGTCGGGCACCTATGTGCAAAAAAGTGAAAGGAAGTCCTGACTGGCTAGTACAAATCGGATAAATTAGCATTGTAATTATTTATTCAATAGACCACAGAGTTTCTAGATTTTTGCATACAATATACGGAAAAAATCTGGGACGGGTGAAATATTGCCATATTATACGAGAAAATGTCTGATAAGTTGTTTATCGGTGACACAAAAAATGCACTTTTTTTTTTGTGTTGGAAAAAAGCACAGGGCACTTTTGTAGCAGAGTGATGTTAGATTATCTCTATTGCTACAATGTAACACCATCTTTTCGTCAATTTATATCTTTACATGTAAAATACAAGATATATTGTACTCTTTTCAACCAATCAGACTGCAGATATTTTTTGGATTGCCGATAAATATTTGTAAAGGCTTAACCTTTTAAATTTTTATAACAATCTTTATTACTGCCAACTGCTCTAACTTGGGACGATTGGTCGAAACATGGGACTGGTTGATATCTGGCCTGTATTTTCACTTTCTTTTAAGTCTCATTGACAACAAATTTGTTTTGATAACTTATACTTTCTGTCATGTTGGTTTTCATTCAAAATGACCGGATGCCGATTTAGATAATTAGAGAACGCCCGCCACCTAACTGCCCATCGCCCGATATGGGATTAACAAATAAAGAGTGTAACTTGCTGCGCAAGTGACGTCAAACACTCCATCGTTTTGCGTTCCACTACAGATTTTTTTCATATTTCGATTTAAAAGGCTACTCGGTGCGAAAGAGAAATTGTGTATTTTTTAATACGCCATTCATAAACTCAAATCAAATGACTTTGGAGGTTCGGTGAAATGGTGGCCGAATTGCCATCCCATGTTTTGTCAGATATATACCGTAACTTGGCCTAATGTCGACATCCCTTCTCTGATTCCAACACCCTTTTTATCACCTGAAATTGATAGAAAGGTTAAAAATGTTTTTCTTTGCTTAGTGGTCAGAGAGGAATAATCCTTTTTCAATCAGTGATTCAAGCTTTCATATTTATTCCTGTCTCTAAAGAAGGGTGTCGAAATTAGACGAGGGATTAGACCAACTTACGGTACTCCCAAGTTAGAGCAGTTGTTGGAGGTAAATATTTGCGAAAGTAATTCCATAATGAATTTATGCACATATATGTGAAGAAGTTCAAAGAATTTCTGTCCAACTATCTTCTTTCAGGAGCTTTGGATTGCAGAAATAGAAATAGGAATTCTTTAGTGTTTTATTGCGCACCACCGGATGCACCGGATTGATTCAAGAACCTGTCTGGTTTTTCTCATTTTGCGTCCGGTGTTGGGCGTGTCAGCAAACTCCATCCAGTGCAGTGGCATGTCCCTATTGTCCAATTCTATTTGATAGAATTTGATGCTAACAGGCTAATGGCTCACTACCTAATAGTTAGACCATTTTTTTGTTTCACAAAATACCTATCCTAATTAATATGGGACATATAGCATCAGGCTCAAAAGATCACTCAAAAATAGGCGAATGAATATAAAAATGAATCTTACCCAAAAAACAAAGTTGAAGATAAGGAATAAACCTTTAGTGCAAGACGTTACGATAGCCATGTTTATAATAATTTAACGTTTGAACAGACTGAGCAAGAAAATAAAATCTTTTTGTTTAAAGATTTATGTTTGCTTTCCAGCTAGTATATTTTTCTTTAAAATTCACTGGCTTCTCTTTCCTCGAAAGTTTTTGTAGAATGAAATCTTTTAAAATCACGAGTTTTTATTACTATTGTTGTATGACGTAATAAATCGCCTACTTGACCAATCAAGTAAAAGAATTTCCTTACTAACCTAGTCTACCTCAATCTCATTTTCAATCTGAAAAATTTTAAAATGACTATAGATGCTGCTTTCTAAATAGAGAAGGTGTTCGGAGATCTTATCTGGCACCCGATGTAGAAATTTTCTTCCGACACGCTAAAGCTCTGAAGGTCGGGAAAATTTTCAACATCTGGAAGAAATACATTACGGAATTTCGCCTGACCGCGTAATTTTCTAGAAAAATGGGTCCGAGTGCAATTTGGACAGGGAAGGTGTCATGGCCGACAAAATTTGGGTCAGAAAAAACTTCAAAAGGTTTCACGAAATAAATTCAAATACAAAACTTTTTGGAGAAGGAATCATGCAAAATATTATCATTCTTTTCACAAGGAGGGCATGTAGAAATACTCAAATAAGTATTTTTCCTTCTTTAAACTGATCACAGAAGCAAAAACAAAATAGAAATAACATTGTACACAAAAAAGCCTGAAAGAAGAGAAAAGTCATAATCAGCATCTATACTAACACTAAAAGAAAAACTAAAGCTATAGAAAATGAATACTAACCCTCAATGAACACTTTTGTGAAGTTTAATAAAGATTTTATCCAAAGAACTTCAGTTCTAACTGAAGTCGGTTTGTCGGTTGTCGGCCTGTCACCAGTCCAGTGGACAACAGTTATATTTGGAGGACGGCCTAAGATAGATAACAACATGAAAGTTAATGATAAAAGCCTAAGCCCATAGGAACATACCTGCTTTAGTTTCTTTGGTCTTTGAATGGTATAAAATTTGAGAAAGTGCAGAAAAAATCAGCCATCAAAACAAACAAAAACAAAAGTTATGATTATCAACTTTTCTGTGGTAGAAACACATTTTTTGGGTTGGTGCACATACAGAAATTACACTGGATACTAAAAATAATATTCAGGGAGTGACAAGTACAGTTAAACTACAAAAAAATCCATCAAAAGAAACCAAAAACAACCATAACAGCACACATTTTTTGAAAATTACATCAGCCATGTTGTTTGTAATTTTTGCCGACATACTCATGACGTGGTAACTAACGACAGTGATTTGATGGTCTTTTTGAGGCGCCAGATCTCAAAGAAACAATTTTTGAGCGTTCAGCACGGCCCCGAAAATGAGGGCTAAACTTATGTCGGCACATCAATGGATGACTACTATTTCTCTCCGATGGTATATTGGCCCGCTCCTTTAGAGCTTTAGCGTGGGCGGCCGCCAATACGCCATCGGAATATCAGATAATCGGAGATCAGGCTATCCTATCGCCGCTGCGCCTATTTTTGTGACGGGCGTAAAAGCAAAATCGTTCTCCAGGACTGAGGACGCCAGACATACAGACAGACAAGACACATTTTCATCACCTGCAAAAATGGAATTTTTTAGCTTTTTCTAATATATTCGTTCAGTATTTTGTTTTACTACAAAGAAGATTTGCTCTTAATGAATTCATTCCAAGAGAAAAATGGCCACAACACTGATGGATGTTCACAGTCGTCCATTGAAAAGACAAAAACTTGGAATTCCTGATCTTTATCCACAGTCCCAAAAACAGGAAGAGGTATTGTATCAGTAATGGGCCTTTCCAGAATTTGTCTGTAACAGGGGGGCGGACAACACAGGATTTCCGAGGGCAAAAGTTGAAAGGTGAGAGAAGAAAATGTATGAATTTCCAAGGCAATTAATTGAATTAAAAAAGGCAAAAAAGAGTGGAATTTCCGATCCATATTGCAAAAGTATATACATGGATTTTTATCGGAATTGCCGACCACCACTGGAAAAGAAAAATTATTTCCGAGGCTAGAAAAAATTAAAAAATGCACGTCGTTCGACGGGGGGTAACAAAAATTTTCTGGAATGGCCCAATTTATATTCCAATTAGATTTTCTATCTAAGAACTGTTGATGCCAGCTTATGAGCGGCTAGTTTGAAACACGGGTCACGTGTCACGGGTCCGGGTCACAGGGCACAGGTCCAGGTCACAGGGCACAGGGAGGACTCTGTCGACGCACCGGACTGTCCGGTGTATTTGTCGGGTGGCAAAAAGTATCCTTTCGCTACACCGGACGCAATAAGTCCGGTGTCAGTTCGGTGTTGCATACAGGGAATTTTGGACGTCAGACATTTATGAAACAAAAAATTAAGAAACACCGGACGCACCGGACTGGTCTTGTCCGGTGTTTTGATTGTCCAGTGGGAAAAAATATCCTTCTCCGACACACCGGACATCTGACTTCCTTAAGTCCGGTGTAGAAATTGTCCGGTGGTAAAAAAAAATCTCATTTTACACCAGACTTTCGCGTGTCCGGTGTTCGTTAAGTCCGCAGGGTCCTGGCACAGGTTACGGGGCACGGGTCACAGCACGGGGTGACGGGGCAGCTCAGATCAAATTAGTTCAAACAGAAAATGTTTTAAAAACACTAAAAATTATCGAAAAAATCAATCTCAAGGTATTTTATCCACGTATGACTATTTAAAATGTTAAAACCTAACCACGTGCTTTCCACGTGCTTTCGAAGTTTGCGTCGTGTATAATGCAGACCAGAAAACATCGCAACATATTACATACATACAATAAGCTTATATTATCAATAATACACTTTTAGTGTTATATGCATGTTATATGTTATACGTAAAGTAATATACATATTACAATTCCCATCGCCTGAAAAGCGGCCTTTCTCAAGAAAATGATAGTACGGCTATTGTTAAATCATATCTCATTATATCCCCTCCATCACCTTGAGTATGAATATAATTTTAATGGATAATAACGTAGAAATGATGGTATTTTATAAATGTGTTAATATTTTCCACCTACCATTATGAATTTTTAATAAAAATGACGTAATTATACTCATATCTCTAAAACCACTATCTTGCAGCATTTAATCGTTTTAAAACATATCAATCTATATCCAGTCACATGATCAGCATCCTATTGAGTATGAAAAAACATTTTGCTGTAAATTGGTTCAGAGGCCTTATATTTCATGATTTTGACAATATTTTTTTAGTAGTATTAGTACTATTATATGTGTTATGTAGTACGTGTTATGAATTATACGTCATGATATCGTTATATTTTTTCCGGTCTGTAAATTGTATGCCCCATGCCCCGTGCCGCGTGAGCCGTACCCCATGCCCTGTAACTCGTGCCCCGTGACCCGTGTTTAAAACTAGCCAGCTTATGATGAAAGGGAAATAAACAATTTTATTTTGCCTGCTTTTTTAGCAGAACTTTTTTGATGAACAAACTTTAATAAAATAGGTACTTTTCCTGGGAATTTCACCTGATTATACTGGGCCATTACAGAATATATATAATGTCTGTAAAATTTTTCACCAAAATTTGAAATTTCTAAGGAGAGAGAAGAAAATGTATGAATTTCCAAGGCAATTGAATTAAAAAAGGCAAAAAATAGTGGAATTTCCGATGCATTTTGCAGAAGTACATGGATTTTCATCAGAATTTCCAACCACCACTGAAAAAGAAAAATTATTTCTGAGGCTAGAAAAAAATTAAAAATGCACGTCGTCCGACTTGGGGAACACAACGACCTTATACACATTTTCTAGGCTGTTGCTGGTTTTAAATCAGCATTTTTCAAACTCCAAATGCGATATGTTTTATTTTAAGCTCTTCTACATTTTTAGTTTGTATCAAGAACTATTGTATACTGTACCACTGAATTAACTTGCCAGTTTCAACTTTTTAAAATTAAGGCTCAAAATAGTGATTCAAAATAGATTTTGAAAACTTAAAATTTCTTTTGCCAATGGGTTTAACTAAAGAATAAAAGAGCAAAATTTTGCTGATTTTTAAGAAAATGATGAGTAAGTGATTTAAAGAAAGAGTCAGATGTCAAGTTGGCAATAAAAATGATCAAAAGGTTTCAATATGAAAAAGAATTGTAAAACTAACTATGCCTAACTTTTAACTTTCAGTTTTATTTCAAAATTGTCTTAGTCTCAAACATAATTATGACTATCCTCATAGATATATGTTTGAAATATATATTAAAGTTTATACTTTTATACTAAAAAAAACAACTCCTGAAAATCATAAAATAGTTACTTTCTCATCGTTTTGGTCAAGATTTTCAGTTTGAGATTTTTCTTCATATTCCAGGATGATTTGAGTGAGGCAAATGTTAAAAGAGGATTCAATTACAAGCCAGCTGTTAACAATGAGGTATATAATTTCCTTTTGAATTGAAGAAATTTTCACGTCTCTTTAATTTTTCAAACTGATTTTGTATTGGTTGTCAATTTATGAATCGTGTTTGATGAAGGCCATCCATCTAACAAAGTATATCTTTGAATTCAAGAAATATTTTCTTGATTATGAATTGAATTTTTTTACATTTTAGTATGGTACAGCAAGAGATACTGCATTTTCAATCCATCTGTCTAAGGTTTGTCAAAAATATATTTCCAACCTTTTGCAATTAATGGCTACCCTGATTTTTCAAATCTTAGAAAATGAAAAAACATTTTTAACCAAAAAACGCAAAAAAATAATTGTATTTAGTATAATTTATGTTTGTTTAAATATGAACCATTTTTAATTGTTTTAGTTCCTTTTTATCTTAATTGATTTAAATTAAGCTTGAAATACAGTCGGATATTGGATATTTTCAAATTGCTCCTTGTCTTACCAAAAAATAGTAATTTTTAAGCTGAAGCAACACTGAACGAACATTTGATCAAACCCACTTGAAATGAGTCAATTTAATCATCACCAATAACTGAATATATTTTCTTAATTCTTCCTGCTTTTAATTTTTATAGTATGTCAACCAGTTTAACAAAATATTGTACCAGAAACAAAAAGTCAATACCTTACAAGATAACAAGAAGAAAGTTCAAGTCAACGTGAAAGAAACATTTTGGCATGTAAGTCATCAAGAAATCTCTGTAGTTGTATTTGAGCGCTTATGTTGTGTAAAGTATTTCCTTAACTCACATTCTCGATGTCCTTTCAGAATGGTATTTTTTTCCAACCTCAACGAAAAGTCATTCAAACTGCCAACCCTTACTTAGCCCTTTATGACTTTCAGGCAAAAGCTCTGTTTATGATCTTTCTAAAGAAGCATTGATTTATGCCATTGCTGCAAACCTGATGAATGGACCTCTAGCGATTTTTCAATACCTTTATAATTTCTTAGGCATACTTTTCTAGTACCACATAATCTTCAGGTTACAGGGAAATCAAAGGGTCAGGTTACCAAATGGATGCAAGATTTGGCAAGTAATAAACCTTTGAGTCAACTAGGAAAGAAGGTATCTAATTTATATATTTCCATAAAAAGTGTTTCATTTACAGAAATAAGTTTTCAATCTATTTAACTCTGACAGGCATTTTTTTGGAAAAGCGACATCCTGTCCACATTCTTGGCTATTAAGAAATTTACTAATGAAATTTAAACTCACTACAACTATGCTTCTTTTTATTCAATGTTTCAAATTCATTGTTATTCAGATCCCGTTTTTCAACAAAAAAGAAGAAATCCCAACTTGCCTGGCATCAAATAATGTTTCCCTATACAGGGCAACGTGGTTTCTAAAGGTACTACCTTTGTGAGGGATGATTTGCTTTCATGCAAGACATCTTTTGTTCAACAAACTTCAGACCCTCAACATAAATTTTTATCCACTAAGCCCTCCTAAGCGCTCTTCAACCTTTTGTTGTACACTGATTCAAGTTTACCTTTCAAAATAACTTATTAATTAATTTTACTGTTGAATTTATTCTTGGATTTGAAAGGTTAGTGGTTTAGTTTAAGCTCAAATACTTTTTTTTTCGAATTATATAGAAAAAAAAGATATAAAATGCTTCTGCATAAAAAGTATATTCGTTGCCTTGCTTGCCATATTGTAATGTATGGCAACTTTTTTTTTTCATTCCCACACATTTTAAATCTTCACAGGTTGAAAACAATTGATATTGTATTCTATAGACTGCCACTCCTCAGGCATAATAGATAATAATTTTTATCTTAATTTTTCAGATGATCAATGCAGCATATCAAAGTAGCATTGCTGAAAGTAAAACCAAGAAGAGACAGAGCTTCGACTCTCACAGTGGTACTTTGTTATTTTCAAAAAATTTGGATTATTCTGAAGTAATAATTCTTTTTGAAATATAGATGCTTTTAAAATTTCAGTCTTTGAGGATATTTCATTTTTTAGTTTTTTTTATTCTGAACCACTTATTACTTTCATTTTTCCCTTCTGAGATATTCAAAAAACTTTAAAATTAGACTTGTTTTCACCTTTCCAGATCAATTTTCAACCAAAAAACCTAACACTGAAAATCCTTGTAATTGATTGTTTCTTTTCTTGTACAGAATGGACCAACACTTTTTTAAAGTTCATGCGGGAGCAGTTACTGAAATTATCAGAATATTACGGAAGACCATACACAAGTTTGAACCAAAGATCACCCATGGAAATAGAAAATGCTACCTCTTATTGGAACTATGCTGTTCAGTTGACAGAATGTTTAATGCGAGTAATGAAACCTTTCAGATAAATGTCGCTGGAAATTTTTTAGATATGTTTTAATCTGTTAATTTTTCTTGATTCATTCCTTCAACGCTATTAAAACAAAATGATGTGTTTTTCTTACATTGAATTCAACATCAAATTGTTTCGAAATAGAATAAACCACATTTTTTTCTTCAAACTATTTTTCAACCTTTTAAGTTTTTTTTTGTCAAAGTTTTTCAAAAGATACACTTCATTAATGAAATGTTTTTTCTTTCAAATATTTTTCAGCAAATTCTTCTTGACAAACATGAGTTCCTGGCACAAATCATTGATTTGATTGACAAACAAAAATTCAACCATGATGAAGCTCTTCTGAAACATGTTTTACCTTTAGTGTTGCAGGTACTTATCTTTCCTCTCGATTCAGTTGGATCAGTAAGCATTGTTTTTATGGTCTTTAATAAGATAGAAATTTTTTATCTTAATTCTAAAAGCATACCTTTTTGGACACTACCAGGCAGGAAATCTAAGCTAAACAGCTGGAACTTTCCAAATATCTTTCACTGCAACCCCTTTGTGCTTCAATTACAATACCAAATTCAATACTTTTCTTTTTTCATAGCATTTGGACTCAATTCTTCAAAGTCAAATATTATCAAGATCTCTTGCAAACAATGCTATTAAGAAGTTGAACGCTTTGAATGCGTCAGCAGAAAGCATGCAAAAGGAGGAAGCTGAAAATGATCTCAAATTAAACACAGAACGTTCCTTGTAAGTGAATCGTAAAAGAGTTGATCGCAATAATCTTTAGTAAACCATGTGAAAGTGCCAACTAATTTAGTGTAATCTTTCAATCAGAGGCCGCGGCTCCACTTTGAAAGTGATAGGGCCATGATATACTGACGAAGTAGGCGCCACTATGGTTGGCGCCGACGGGCGAAAATTTTTGAATTTTAGCCCTTTTAGATTGCCTAAAACAGGTTTGTTTCATCGTTATTAAACAAAATTTGGCTTGATTAGTAAAATATTCTTTTTACTTTGAAAAAATGTGGTCGGGCCAAGGCCCGGATGATTTGCTTTAATCCATGCAAAAAATTTTACATTCCCAACTGCGAAAAAACGGTTTTTCTAAATGATTTTTTGGATTCCACTTTATTTTTCATTACAGCCCATTACAGCCGATGTTTACAGAGTTTAAAGAATGTCAACAGCATGCATCTCTGGTCACCATTTTGTCGGGTATCGTGCAAGCGATCACATTGCGTTGTCCAGCAGCTCTCATCTGGAGCATCACCAAGGTTAATGCATCTAGTAATGACCCAAACAAGAATCAAGTTTTGGGCTCACCATTAGACAAATTACCATGTCCACCCAGTGAGTTAATCATTGGCTCCAATGAAGATGAAGCAGATAAAAACGATTCTGAAGAGGTGCGCCTACGTCTTTTAGTTTAATTTATGATAATGTGGTAACAAGTGCAATTAATTCAAAATGATGAAAATAATTCTAAACAAATATTTCACGAGTACACTTTTCAAATTTAAGGAGTTATCATCTGATTACAAACTACTCACACGATGGACTTAACTCTCATTTTCCTTTTTTGCTCTTTTCGAAATTAGATTAACACATTCTACAAAAAAGAGCTAAAGGAAAGCAACATCGAACTTTCTTTAAATCTTTAATCTCGCAAACTATTAGCGTCCCTACGAGAGTGTGACTGACGATCTATATTATTTTACTCCACATTGTACTCTATATTTTGCACTCTTTTTCTTTTAATGTTTTCACTTTGGCTGTTATTCTTGCCAATGCAATGGTGTGGTTACATACTACAATGACATGTAGATTTATAATCAATTTGCACTGTGTAATTTCAGATTATGAACGCACTCAAAGAGAAAGAGATGGAAATCCGCCAAAGAAGTATTGCGGTGGAAAATAGATGGCTTTGTCCTGAAAATCAAAGTACCAAGAAAGGTACAAAACGAGAAGGAAAATTCCCTCTCTTTGTTTCTCAAAAAAAAAGCATCTGCCAATCGGTAGTGTGAAAAATCCGTTCACAGACTTGCACCACAATGGACTTTGTTCGAATCTCCAACACTTCCAGGCAACGTGTTAAGCAAACATGACTCTCTGATAAAGTTGAACGTTAAGTGAAAGTTAACGTTATCATCAGCAATAATTGTAAAAATTCACTTTCTAAAATCGAGTTTTTGATTTTAACTTTCAGCTGATGAGAATTATTTCCTATTGGACTTTTTGGATCAAATGGACTTCACAAAATGTGATGGAAAGTTCAAAAGTGACGTCATTTACGATTTGATTTTCAAGGATAAAAATGTTTCTGATTATGATGTAAGTTTGTTTTGTTTCCATTTTCTTGGCACATTAGCATCATTTTAGAAGGTGTTTATTCTCATATTGTCTATGTGATTTCTATATTGAATTATTACAAAAAGTTAAGAGACAAGTCACCCCTTTTTATATACGACTTTTAGGGAGCTGGAGGGACTGGAGCCACGTACCAAATTTTAACTTTTGATCTAGTTGCTCTTTTTGAATGAAATTCAGAATACAAGATCATTTCATAAAAAGTTTTGAAATAAAAAAATAGATGTGAAAAAATCAGAAAACAAGTCACGTATACCATATATGTTTTGTTTCAAACTGATACAATAACTTTTTCTATTTCAAAACTTCAGGAACAAGTAGCAATAGACAAGCAAAGTATTTTACTACTTTGTCAATGGGCGACATCAAGGAAACGGCATGGTCAACATAGAGCAATAGTTTGTGCGGATGTCATCAAAAAGAGAAACAAATATCTTCTTGAATTGGTAAGGATTTTTTTATCTCTCAGCAGATTTTGATACTCTAAGGGTCATGACTTAATAGAGGATCTGACAATCTTGTTTGGAATTTAGAGCTATATCTACATCGGCTGAAAATGCACCCAAAAAGCGATTATTAATTGATGAAATTATATACAAAAGAGAGACCCCTTTTTGGCTTTCAGGATATGATTGTTGTTAATTCTTGTATTACGACAATTGTATGGTTAGACCCCTTTCCCAGTCACATATTGAAGATATATACTTAACCACCATATACTTTAAAGAAGCCCATAAAAAGAATATTTTCTAAAACAGATTGAAAAAACATTCTTCATTTCCTGTTCCAGCAATCTGGTGAGTCTATGACGGAGGAGGAGGTTGAGATGACATCAAACTATCCTTTTCAACAGCTTCTTTTTCAATTCCTTGACGAAGCAGCACCGACACCAGGTATTATTTGAATCTTGTAATAATTATACAGTGGAGATGATTAACCTTAACCATAAATCACATGTCTGGTTCCTCCGATATTACCAATGCCTTATAAACCAATCTCAATAACGCGAAATTTCCTTAATAGTCGGGACTAACTCTCAGGATACGTAGGATCTTTTGTGGAAGTCTGGGAAGTTTGCTTTCCACGTGTTTTTGTTATGGATACTCCACTATATATCTTTTTAGTAAAATCGAATAATTTCAATACGATCAGTGCTAATTCACGATCTTACTTTTGTATTCAAAATTCTAAAAGAAATTAGAAGCTATTTGAAAAAAAAGGAATATCTTCAAAAGTCATAAAATGATATGAATGGTTTCTTCGCACTCCTAATTGGGAGGTTTACAAAAAATTCGTTTCTGTTATCCCTGCTATTGTTTCAATTTTTAACGATTTGGCTTGTAACTATCTCTCAGACGAAAAGCGTTGTTTCACATCTATATATTAATAGTGGTGGTCTGTATGTCGTTTTGTCGTCTTTCTTTCTTTCTGTCTGTGCTACTTTCGTTTTCGCACGCAATGTTTTTGTTCTTCCAAAAGATGACTTTTATTTTGTTCTTGCTCCACAAATGTGTTAAATCAGATTCGCGCCGTTTTAAAAAGACTTTGTTTTGATTGATAGATTAGACTTTTTCTTTTTTTTTCATTCTTTTCTTTTGTTTTATGTTTTCGAATGTAATTAACGACCTTATTTGATTTGAGACGAATTCTTTTCAAAACAAAAGAAATCTTTTAAACAGAATCTGTTAAAGACAAGAATCACATAACAAGTACATTCAAAAGGCGGTAAAAATTAGAATTCTTTCTTCGTAAAAAGGGACCTTTAAACATTTATGTCGATAATTATTTTGCTGTAAAAGGTCGTGTTCAGACATGAAAGTTTAAGTTTAAGCATTAAGGCGTAAGTAGTACTAAGTTGATATGGGAATTAAGAAATGCAACGACTTAATTGCTATTTCATCTTTTAGATGGATTACATAAGAGAGGAAAAAGGAATCCCCTTTTGGATGTTTGAGTGAGGCTTCGTTTTTGATAGAGGAGATCGCAAACAGTTTTGTTGCGGAGTATTGGAATCTTCATACTTCGATCCATGATATTCTCATTAAAAGCCCATTAGCTGCCTAAATTGCTAGAGACGCTCCGAGTGTCTCTAAGTCATAAATTTCACGTTCTCCTTTCATAATTCACAAAAGGAGCATGCTTTTCACTTGCAAACTCTGATTTCGTCTATTCAGAAAACTGTGATAATATCGTAAAAACTTTTTTTTTAAACCAGAGGGTGATTCCTTTTTATTATGAGGAGTCTGCAGTTAAATACAAAAAGGAATATAAAAGAAACATGTAGACTTAATTACTTTAAACCTTGGTCTGAACACGACCAATCTAAGTCATTGTTGAATTTGAAAAATTATTGAAGTTATGACGAAGTTATTTTATAAAAAGCAACATAAAATTGCGCTATCTATCACGCTTTTTTGTCTGCGTGTCCTACCTGCCTTCCGGGGGGACTATGGTTGCGAGCTGACGAGAATTTTAAATCACTTTTTGGAACTAATTTGGCCAAATTTCTATCTTTCTGGGGGCAAAAAGTTGAAATTTTCCTATTTTTCCAATTCTTAGTGGGACTGAAGTCCTGAAGTTTGATTTTCCGATCTTTCAAACTGCCATGTTTCAAAAAAGGCACCCTTAAGGCCGGCACATACCCATACCCATACCCTTCTCTTGCCTAAATACCCCCTCCCCCGGGCTACCTTTTTTTCCACGAATCGCGTGTCATGTCTATTATTTCACTCCGCTTATCTTGACATCAAAGTTTTCCTAAACATCAAGAACTACGGCAAATATAACGCGAGCGAAGCGAGAAAAAAAATCTAATTGCAGAGCCGTCTCAGACGTCGCTGATCGCCGGTATGGTGTAATTTGGGAATGACCCCTTTCTGTTTTCTGATCATTTTTCAAAATATGGTTAAAAGATACGTCACCCGGGAGGGATAGAGTCAAACTTTGAAGAGAATTCTTCCCTTTAATTTTGATTTCATCGTGTTTAAGCCACCTTCCCAACATCTCAAAGGACTTTAAATGCGTTCAGCAAACAGCTAAACCGGCGTGCGACGCCGGGTACCGGCTAGTTTAACAAATTTAGTAAAAATATTTAGTTGGTGATCGATGTTTATATTATAACCTTTCGAAAATATTTTTTCATAGAATCAATTGACGTCAACCAAGATGCACAATTCCAATCACTGATTATCTTTTTCGGTGAACTTATCAATAGTAATACATTCAGTCATGATCAATATTTATGCACGTTGATTGCAAGGAACGATCTTTCATCATCTGTCCTCAAGAAGTTGGATTTTATGTTCCCTTCCACTGATGATGGTGCTGGTGGAAACGTATCCTCTAGTTCTGGATCTACCAGCTCCAATAAGAAGGCTAAGGTACCATTAAGCTCCAATAAGAAGGCTCTTTAGCCTTTAACCATTAATTTTCGAGCGCCTTTTGATAACTATTACCATTCAGTAGTGAGTTGGCTAGTTTTTGATGCCAATATTATGACCTCCTCCAATACTGTTATCAAAAATTTGAAACGACAGTAAACTTTCGCTTATTCGAACTTCTATTCTGCGAATCTTTCTTTAATTAGAAATTATTCCTAGTCCCCTTCAAGGAGAAACCCTCTTAAAATACTTTCTATAATTTGAATCTCTCTGTTACTCGAAAAAATAAGATTCCCCTTTCGAGTTCGAATTAGCGAGAGTAAACTGTACCAAATCTTCATCTCTGCTTTCCCTCACATCGGAAGGGAATAATAAAGTCTATTAAAGCTTATAGTTCATCAATATATAACATTTTCTGTTAATTGAGCCCCCTAACTTTTAAAATAGACTGGTATAACCGTACTGCAAATACGTTTTCTAAAATCGTTGATCGAAAGTCCAATTAAAACTTCTTCTTTTATTACCAGGGAAAATCAAACAACAAGAAAGAAAGTACTGGCAAGACATCATCAGACCATGACTATCAATCGGGTGAATTCGCATCTGAATTCATCCTTGGTGGTGATGATAATGGTGGGTGACAATTGTCAGAACCTTGTTGAGTTTTTTTTCTTTCTTGGTTTTCGGGCACTGATCTATAGCTACTTGATTGGATCGGACTTCCTATAATAACGCAAGTGTGTCCAGCTTTTGAGCTGATTGGTCCGCCATGTTGTTTTTCTATTTCGGTTTGTACACAGCGGGACTCCAATATTTTGAAATTCGAACGTTGGGAAATCTAATGTTAACAGAAAACAACATGGCGGACAATATTCGACATTATTGTTAAACACTATCACGGTAGATCTGTAGTTAGCCTATCCAGTTTGTAAATGAATATGATATATCTGGTTTCAAGCTCTAAACATTAGAATTCAACTCATTGTATGGTTTTAGGACACTAAACATTAGAATTGGCGTGACTTTAAACTTTCGTAGATGTTGAAGCAGTGAAAAGTAAAATTTACTTCAAAAATCACTTGTAAGGCTTCTTTTTTTCCGAAAATCTTCTAAGTATAACTCACCACTATTACAATTATTGTTTTATGGTGAGGTACTCGCAACAGGGGTAATACTTTCCAAAAAGAGGTGTAATGGTGTTAGGAAAGATCATTTTCAGTAATTTGAGTAAGCCTTTATTGATCTCACTTTACGCTCTTTTACATCTCAGCACTACCTCTATTCAGCATGGATTTCACAGAGAACAGTTCATCCAGCCATCCATCAGAAGAAGATGCAGATACTGCGAAGAAAGAACACCGTGCTGGTGTTCATTTGTTCTACGTCCTCCATTTCCCTCACCCAAGCATCAATAAAGACTCGCATGATAACAACCAAAGAATGGTAAATTATAGAGACATCTATCTATCTTTTTTTATTTATAAGGGTTTCGCAAGTATTTTTACCTGCAAAATGTCTAATAATCTTGTGTCATTATGTCAATTTGTCACTGTGTTAGAAGTCTAGTATGCAAGTCGGCTAATCCAGACAAAAATGGGACAAACTGTACTTAATACAAACTAGTATTATTCCGTAACAATAATCGTATAATTGTATAGAACCCACATTACTGTATTACACAGATTATAAACGACTCAAATCTACTGTGTTAGCTATTAAATTACAAACCAAGGGTCTGATTGATTCTGTAGAATGTTTGTGGATGTTTTTTTGAATCTTTGACTGTGGCTTTTTTTACTAGAGATATTTCAGGCTAGAGTCGCACTCCTAAAACTCATTAATACACATAAAATTCGGGTTCTAATAACCTTTGGTTTTCTTTATATCAACAGGTACTTCTGTTTGGTTTCGGTGGACGCCGCCAAGAATTCTTAAAGAAGCTGAAAGAAATCAAGAACGAACTATCTCAATGTTTCAATGGGGTCTTCACTACTGCAAATGGAAAAGAAGAAGACTTGAAAAAGAATTCTGGCAAGATGAAAGAGAAAATAAATGCTGTACTAATGTATGTCACCATTAGATTTGTTACTTTGGAAAGCAGATCCTTTGTTATTTTTTCTTCATCAATAAGACGTGATACGCGTAATCACAATGCCTTATAGATCAACTTAAGAATTCCGTCTAAACAATGATGATATATTTGAGATCTGTTTTCAGAAGGAAGCATAAAACCCACCAAATGAAGTAAATTTAAACTTGCAAAGTCGTTTTTTTTCGAAAATTGCTTTTTTTAATTAATTAAAAATCTTCGTTAGGGGAGAATTGCCCCAATTTGCGTATGTTTGCTAGGCGATATATTATTCTTTTCAGTAGCATTCTAAACAAATTAGAACTTTTTTCTCAAATGCAACTTTGCTAATTTACAAACTATCTATTCTTTTTTTCTATCCTTCCAGAAAATTCACAGCTTTACCAGTATACGAGCGACATAATTTATCCACTAAATTCTTACATCAAATGATCGGTAAAAAGCACACAACAATTGACCGTTATGGAGCTTGCAGTGAACTCCCGACTGCGTCATCACTGTACCTTCTTTACGAGGTAATAATTGCTTTCATTCATTTAAAGTTCGACCACTCGTCATGGTCATGGTCAAGAGTCACAACCTATTTTTTTATTAGACTTTTAATAAAGGTTCCTATAGTTCCACATTCTTCTCGATTCTCAACAATAGCGAGTTTATGTATTTGCACTTTTGAGGACGGTAGAGTGACTGAAGCGATTTGGAAAAACCCGCAATTCCGCCCCGCAAAATCGAGGACGGTAAAAGTGCTGATTTACCGTCGTCCTCAACTGGTCAGGATCTAATCAAATTAGAACCTTACCGTCTCCGTCGCTGAAAACACACATACATAAACTCGCTAATATGGTCTAGGAGGGGGCTATTTTTATAGCGTGGCTAGGTCTGTTATCAAAATTCCTCAAATTAAAACAGAAGAAGCATCATTAGAAGGTTGTGGGTTTTCAGCCCTACGTAAATCGTAAATGTAACTTCGTTAGGTTTTGCAATTTGCGTTGAATTGACATTCACTACTCTCTTAAAAGTCTTGATGAAAGTTAGACCCAGGTATTACCGTTAAAACTAGAATCGTGTCCGGAGAAAAGTGGAAATTTTGAATCAATACATATACAATTCGCAAAGCAATTTGCTTACTACGTTTACTACTTGCTCACTACTTTTCCAGCTTCTTTCTCTGAGCTTCAACATCCAAGGAATTATTACCTTAACCGAATCCTTGCTGGTCCAACAAGACAATATGGAACCAAAAATCGCCAACACCAAAACCGATGTCCACATTCCTTCCAAATTATACCTCGTATCTGCTGCCATTCGAAACAACCTTCAAAGCTTTTTGATGGACCCTGAATTAATTTCTAGCATCTTCCAAGGGTAAGAGCTTTTTCAAAAAGGTGTTTTTGAAAGCTGTCCATTGTTCAATTGTGTCCTCGTTCTCTGCGGGTAAATCCCCCTTTGAACTCTGCAAACAAAAAACTTACCACATGGTTGGTCCAAAACCTAGGTTATATCACTCTCTTTACATGCCTTAAATACAATAATGAAACGTCTTTAAAAACAGTCTTGAAAACTTAATCCTAAACCATTTTTGTTTAACTTGTGCTGTGAAAAAAAATGATTCTCGATTTCTACACAGACTTTTACAAGCAGCACAATCAAGCAATTGCAGTTCAGGACAACGTTGTGCTTTGGTGCTTCTGCATTCCATGTATAATACCTCTCCTGTCCTATCGGTAAGTTTGATTGTGATGTATTTTTCTAATATCAAACGAGAGTTTTATACATGTAACGGCCACAGGGGACGTTGGGAGGATACGAAAGGTGTGCGATAATTTTCACTGATTGGATTGCTATTCCAAACGCTAAAACACAAAAAATACAAACTCTTAGAATATGTACAAACGAAAAACTTTATCCTAAAGCTATCTTAACCTAGGGCTATACAAGCAAACACATTAGAACATAGATAGGATAGAAATAAAAGTTTACTGACTAAATACAAACCAAAATAGATACTAACTAAAAAAGTTTTCCACGACACCAAAACAAGCACACCAAAAATTGGACTTCACATCACATACACAACATTACTACTGTTACATAAATGTAGAAAATACGTTTACAATTTAATTCCTACGCCTCAAAATTCTACAATTCCCTAATGACCTAATTATATACATTATAAACAATACTAAGATGACATACAAAAGACGCAATAAAATCGAATACACTGAAGACAATAAGTGACGCAATCCCAAGTGACTAATGACGTAACATAAAATTAAAACATATCAAAATATAGGCCAGCGGCAAACAATACATGTTTCAAGGATTTATAGTGAACCTAATTTTGTAGAGAAAATCATTTTTTGCATAGAGACGTTTTGATAAGATGATTTGAAAACCTAAGAACAAATTAAGAACAAATCCATGTCTGAGAAGTGATTTTTTCTGATTTCAATTTATTCTGAACATTAACTTTTAAGAACATCTTAGAAAAATGTAAGCCTAATGATTTCGACAAATTTAAAGCAGTCGAGCTTGTAGAGACAAAATTTGCTGGTTTCATTGTGTATTTCAATTTATTGTAATATTGCTTTTTAGGAGCGTTTTGAAAAGAGGTTTGCTTCGTTCTCGTTGAAAATTGAATCCGGGATACTGAGCTCTCATAAACCTTCCAATACTAATCTACTTTGGGAACAGCAATTCCTGAAAGAACATTTCGAGAAGCCTGGGTAAGACATTTTCATATTTCACTGATAAACATTATATCATTCTTTACCTCCAGAAATACAGTAAACTCTCTCTAATTCGAACTAATATATTGGTCCCAACAGCTGAAAAGTAGTTAAATTACCCTCTGTAATACGAATTTTTCTCTAATTCGAAGAAAATTTTTGGTTCTATGAAGATCGAATTAGAGAGAGTCAACTGTATAATGTAATCTCATTTACATGCGAGCTACGTCTCCTGTGCGTCTAACAAGTTTTGATTAAGTGATTGAGTCCGAAACCCTGCATTGAAAATAATCAAATCTGAACCCTGATATGGACTGAATGGCTAGAGTGTTACTAGCAGTGAGAATGTGTCATTAGACTATCTCATACCTGACCTTGCTGTTTTTGAATTCGCTATCAGACTGAATTCGAACTAAGGTTTATTTAAAATAAATTACTTTCTCTTTTGGAACCTCGAAAGTCTGCCGTATATGGTAACTAATTTAATAATTTGAACCTTATATTAAAATTCGTGTCATTTTCATTTTATAGAAACTTTCCTTTGGAGTTTATTTGGGAGAGCAAATTGACCAACGAACGACCAGCGGAAATTTACAGTTTTGTTTGCAATGCACTCCTGGCTGTCTGTAAAACAACCAACCAGCAACGGTGAGAGAATAACATTTGACCTTCGCTAATCCGAAGTCGAACGGGGAATCTTATTTGTTCGAATCACAGTGAGATTCGAATAATAGAAAGTATTTTAAGAGGGATTCTTGTCGACGGGGACTGGAAACAAGTGCGAATTGTACTAAGATTCGAATAATAGAAGTTCGATTAAGCGAGAGTTTACTGTACTCAGACTTTTCCTTAATACCATATACAGTGCACAGACTAAGAGTTAAATGCCTTTGAGAACGCTCCTTGAACAGTTCTTAGACAGAACTGTTCTTATTTTTAATTTTGATCTTGAGGTAGGCGTATGAAAGGGAAAACTGTTACATGTTTTCTCTCTCTTCGTTCTTACATCTTAGTTGTCCACGACTGCCGTTTTATGATAATGAATTGTAGCTTTAATATACAATTCTCTTCTTTTTCATCCAGGTTGTATGCCTTATCGTCGTTCTGCTGTGAGGTAGCTTCTCATTTCAGTAACATGTGCACTGAATTTCTTGGTATCATCAACGCATTCTGTTCTTCACTGACAACCAGTGGGTTGGGATACGAACAAACTACTCAATCTGTTAACGTAAGTCTTTGAGCCTTATTATTATTAAGCCTTTTACGATGTAGAATCATAGTGTCCTACAGGGTCTCCCCCCCATGCCTGGAATGAAAATTTTCCATTCCCCTCATTTTTCCCCACCCTGCCTCCAAAAATGTCTCTATCCCCCCCCCTCAAGCATAAAAAGCTGTAATTTGATGAATTTAACGCTTATTGTTTTCCCTAAGGTAGTTCTAGTTCAAGAATAAATGGAAAGGATGGTTGTTTTGAAACCTACTCAAACCGTCTATGGTCTTGATATTCTTCATCACAACATCATCTCATAAAACCAGATGTTTTTCAATTTTGAATTGATTTTGGTGAGTCCCCCCCCATGCCTAGAATGAACCCCCCCCTGGGACACTATGAGAATAGTATAACATTACACTATCGACTATTTTGAGTGGACTCTCGCTAAGAAACACTTAACATACATCCACCGGCCTAGTAAATTTTTATGACATTTTTATCATTTTCGGAGCCCAAAATAGGGGCTGCTCATAGGGGCAACTTTCATAAACCACTGAATTTCTTTCCATCATTGAAAGACTTTCCTCTTGCTTTTGTGTTCAGTTGAAGGAGAAATCAACGGTACAAGCGTTGGCTTTCTTTACATCAGTACTTGTGGCTCGTCAGATCATCAAATTGAACGATCTCCTCTCAGAGGTCCTCTACCCGGCACTCAAAGTCACCTCCAAGAAGAGCACTAAGGGTAAGTTGGTTGACTACTCATTTTATAACGTCTTCTTTAGGAAGTCCGCTTCCAAAGTTAATTCTAAAACTCCAAACCCTAACAATAAGTGGCAGTTCTGACTGGAATTTCAATACAGTAAGAGTTAATTTCCATATATACCAAATATTAAAAGCAAACATTCTCTGTCATTAACTCTCGGCAAAAGTCCTCCACTGCCAAACCCTGAAGACCTTTTGAAATTGCTTGAGGTATAGTTTAACTCATTATTTCTCACGTGGTTAGCCTTACTCAGTTAGCAATAAACTTTTTCGAAAATATCCTCGCAAACAACTCCTGTCTCGTTTTCGAACTTATGTTCAGCCGCCTTCCCAACGAGGTGCAATAAAAAAGCACAGTATGAAATTAATTAGAGGTCTCATGACTTCCTTTCTATTGAATCACTTAAATTTACAGGTTTACAACTAGTATGTCGAATATTGGAGCAAATATTTGTTTTGAATCCATTTCCTGCACCGAAATTGAAGCTTGGTCAAACTCACCCTTTTGCGTTAGATGTCTTTGATGCTGGTTTACTGCGTGGTGAAATGAATAAAGCCAATTTGAGCAGTGTTCTGTCTGTACTGAAACGATTATACTTGCAAGCAGAAAAGGGTTTGTTTTTCTTTTCTTCTGAGGTTTTTTTCTTACAGTATATGATTTTTCATATTATTCTACCTTTGTATTGTATCTGTTGGACCCAATGAACTCACAACGTTCCTAGCTAAGCTTGTTGCTTTCTTAATTTCAGGGAAAAATTGCTTGACACTAGAATTTCAAATATTTAAAAAAAATTTATATCATGTCGCAGGTGACTGTGCACATATATTATATACATGAAACGGTAGATAGTGCTACTCTGTCTTTCTTAAACGGTAATTAAAGTATAATCATGCGCCATATTTACTGAGTACACTACGGTAGTAGACCACAGTTCGGTACCGGCAATTTGTTCAATTAGATGAGGTCTAATTATAAAGATGGTGCCTTATTTTGCTTCAGCCTGAGACTCTATCTCTGTATCATTATAAGATATCTGTAGATTTGTGATTTACGTTGCCGAATTTTCAACTTCATCTTGACCTGAATGTATTTTGTATTCGCTTGCAAAATCTTTGGTGTCAAATTGACATTTGACTTTTATCTTGTTGCATTGCCAGGTAACTCAAGTGTTGATCGTCAAAAGACAGAAGATAGGGATAACTTATTCAGTACACTTTTTAATGCTGACAGTGGCGACTCCTTTGATAGTGCATACAGCAAAGGTATTTTATTTGACAGTAACTTTTTAATGCTCTAATTGATAAAGGCCCTTGCTTCAGCGCCTCTATCTTTTTTCAAAAGAAATTTGGACGGAGTGTTGCTAAAAACAGTGTCCTCCCCTTACATGTGGAACCCACTCTCAACAACTTTACATTGCTGAGGTTCTACATGTGAGTAAAAGAAGAACTTAAGAACTTGATTGAGTAAGCTTTTTATAACAGACATCCTTTGATACATAAGAAAAAGAAACAGAACTTTAAACAGTTGTCGCAGGTGACTGGGATATTATAAGTACAGCTGGTAGTAGACACAGTTCGGGTTTGTTTTTTTCTTTTTTTTTTTTTTTTTTTTTGTTTTTTTTTTTTTTTTTTTTTTTTCTTTTTTTTTTTTTTTTTTTTTTGTTTTTTTTTTTTCTTTTTTTTTTTTTTTTTTTTTTTTTTTTTTTTTTTTTGTTTTTTTTTTTTTTTTTTCTTTTTTTTTTTTTTTTTTTTTTTTCTTTTTTTTTTTTTGTTTTTTTTTTTTTTTTTTTTTTTTTTTTTTTTTCTTTTTTTTTTTTTTTTTTTTTTTTTTTTCTTTTTTTTTTTTTTTTTTTTTTTTTTTTTTTTTTTTTTTTGTTTTTGTTTTTTTTTTTTTCTTTTTTTTTCTTTTTTTTTTTTTTTTTTTTTTTTTTTTTTTTTTTTTTTTTTTTTTTTTTTTTTTTTGTTTTTTTTTTTTTTTTTTTTGTTTTTTTTTTTTTTTTTTTTTTTTTTCAAATGTTCCGGTGTTTTTTTTCCAATATTCGCGAATGGGACCCATACCCCGCTAAATCTGCGAGTTTTAAAAGTCTTATATACTTAGAATGACTACATTTTTGTGCTTTTAAAGGTAAATCAGACAACAAATCACCGTCGAACTCTATCAGTGACGTCATCAAACGATCGCTTCAGTTGATCATTAATCAGAGTTGGCTACAAGACAAAGTTCTTTCCAATGAAAATAAGAACACCATCATGAAAGCTGTTCTCGATTCTGAACTCAAATCACACCAGGTGGGTTTTACCAATGATTTGGTATCCATCCTGCAAACTGAAGGAAGGGGACCCACACTCGGCTGCGCGAAAAATTAAATGATCTGTGAAGTAGTAAATGTGTCGAAATATTAGAGCTTTTTCAATTTAATTATGAATTTTTGGATGTATAAAATCCGGACCTGTCTTTTTTGCCCTCTTTGCCTATATTTTGCACCAAAAATACAAATGCTCAAAAAAAATCCCAGAAATTACAAAAGGCGCAAATATTAAATGGTTCACAAAGATTAACGATAACATTAGCACTTAATGATGATGGGTCATCACCTTTAGTATTATTTCATGGAGAAGTGCATCGAATATTTCTTTGTCTTTTTAGAGTCGTCATTTCATATCATTGATTTTGAACCAAGAAACGAAAAGTTCACCGGCTGTGAACGTCTCAAATATCCAACAAATTACCAATAGAATTTGCATGGTAAGGTTGCTTGTTCATTTGTCAACTTTTTTCTGCAATCTCTGGTTTACTTGGAGAATCATCAAATTGCTGAAATTAACTAAACGCTTGGTTTTTTATAAGAACCAGTAAATTTTGGCTGACTCTGAGATTTCCAAACAATAGAGCTATTGTTCTGAGGGCCTAAATCTAAGGTCGGTGTTTTTATAAAATATTTCTTACAAACAAAAAAGCGTGTATTTTTCTCCAATCATTAATAGTCCACATTTTACTACTCGTCAAGGTATTTCCATTCCAAATTCTTCGTACTGTTTATCCAACCTAAATCAGCTCACAATTTTGGTCAGCGCATATATTAGTTCATTTATAGAATCCCTTAAAGTCACGCAAAACGGATTTTACTGACTGAATGTAATGGCGTTTCATCCTGTGTACAAGACCTAGTTGACGGCAACTGACGTGACGTAAAAAAGATTATCCTACCATTGGGTTGTCTGACAAGGGATTCATCTTTCTTCTTTCTCTTTTAGACCTTGGACAAATGGTCACTTCACAATGCATCTTTAGAATTACAACTGTTGTTGAAAATGGCTAGTAAAGAGGTGGGTAGCCCTTGCGCTATTATAAATGCCAATGGCCGAACTCGTGGACAGAGACGTTTAGGGTGATTTGGTTTTCAAACGCGTTCTTCCAATAAAGTAACGGCTAGAAAGAAATAAACACAAATACAAAGTTGAGAACGAGCTCGTAAAAATATAGTAACTCAAGAAAAGGTACAAGTTTAAGGCTTGACAAGCAAGGTAAACAGAAAAATATGTACAAAATATTACTTACTAAAAACACTGTCACCTCACACCGTAACGTACATTGAGACAGCTTACAATAAGTTTGATCACAAGTTTTACACACAAACATTTATAACACATAAAACAATAGACTTACACATAGCTCCCACGAGACTTACAAACGCTAACAATACACAAAGGACATACAATTCCTAAGACAATTAATACATATAATAATATAACCAATTAGTTTATACTTAATACAAATGTTATGATACAAAGGAAACATAAAATTAATCTAAATAAAACTACTGCTCAACGGCAGTAACAGTTATCGTAGATGAGGCTATGACTATTCACCAAAAAAGGACAACAAAATTCAACAAAAAAGCTTTCAATTTCGAGATATTTGTAAACTCTAAAATAGCTCTGCAAGCGTAAGCCCGATGTAGAATTGTACCGTTCTGATGGCTTGACCTTTATTTGGTGTAGAATCAATTCAGGTAACTAAGCGTCGCCTCTTCACGTAATTTCTGATGTCTTTTTTTCAAAATCTAAAATAAATAACACTGTAACTTTGTAAACGATTTCCAATTCAATGTTTAGGAACACCAATCCATTTTAACCGCCATCGGACGTTCAATATTATCCACTTTGACTGAGACGAGCGATGTGGGTCATCGAAGGTCATTGGTTGGCCCCTTGATAAGCAAGTTGTCTATTTCTATACAAGGGAGAATTTTGAAGTCAGCTTCGGAAACATTGGAGAAAGGAAAATGGTGGATTCCGGGTGGAAACAACAAGTAAGTGAATATCAACCCTCAATTCCTTAATTTGATTCAAACTTTGAGATAGCCGACCCATTGATATTCATATGGGAAATTTATCGTGGTTGGATCACAAAGCTTACCTTTTGCTACGTTTCCATGCCCTAATAATAGTGGAGAAACCATCCTCCAGCTTGCCCGATGATTGGAGAAGAATCTCTCGAAACGTAACCAAACGTAAATATCGTGGTCCAAACCACGATATATTTCTAATATGTCAATATAGTAGGGGGATTCGATTTTCATGGTTTTAATTAGCCCCGCGCTTTTCGTCAGTCTACCCTGTTGAGGAAACATAGGGACATAGAAAGCCTCTAGTTTAAAGGGCATCTCACAGTTGAAATTAATCATGGGCAATCGGGAGTAGCTGCGCTCTAATAACAATCTCCTGTTGGTCCGATGGAAAGTCTTTAAAACCAATGAAAAGAGGTCATTTGCACTCGCCCCTTTAAACTGCTTGGTTTTGCGTTTTACTAGTTAGAGAACTCGATCGTCTGCTTTCAAATTCACCATCCTTCAATTTTTAAAGGTTATCAGCGGATTCTCAATCCATACTGTTCGCGTTGATTTCGAGCTGCTTGCAAAACCAAGAAGAGAATAAGAACATGTTCTTGGGATCGCTTCAAAAACAATTGCAAGCTCTTGTGACTGCTCAAAAAGAGGTATGTTTATATGGATGAGATATCTTTGGTCGCAATAGGGGGGTCTGTACTAAGATGTAAGGACCACTGTCGGGTGGATGTAGGTGGGTCAAGCTTAGCAAGTTAAAATCAACTAAGTACCGGCACTGAATTGGGTGGTCAAAGCTGTAGTACCTTATGCAGATTTGGACTAAACAGGCAGTTACGATCAAAATGTATTTTGTTTGCAAGAAAACATGTTGATGCAACAATGCTCTCTTCCGAATTGAAAATGCGTTATTACAATTTCTTTCTGATAGTAATTTTGGTCGTAGAAATCCTTTTTTTTATTTCTAAATATCTTAAATAAAGGCGCCTTAAATTTGAACCATTTTTCAAAAACAGTTACTTCACATAAAGTACCGTAGAAATAATATATTTCTTAGAAAAGTTAAAATCACATTGCCCAGCAACCCAATTATTGATATGTACCATATATTTCATTTTCAGGACAAAATCGATCTTTTCTCGTCACAGTTCAGTGGTTTGGTGGACGCCGTTAGATTACGACTTAATCTGGTAAGCTACCCTGCTTTCTGCACGTGTTTGTTAAAATTTTAACATGAACGGGGCTATCTGAAAGTTTCAAAAACTTCCAATTTAAAGCACATCAATTAACATACCTCCTACCCTTTTCTTAGAAAGCATTCTTAAGCAGAAGAAAAACGATTTCCCCTTGCGACACCGGAATTCTTTTGTTAAGCACATTTATCCGGTCCTAATTCGCGTCATCCCTTTTAACTGTTCTTTGGAATAGATAAAAATGGTCAAGGTGCTCCAGTCTTGTCCCCTTACTTTATGAATCTACTCTCCCTTGTCGTTTTCAGGTTGGCATGCTATTTGACAACTTACTAAAATCGCCCTCCGTTCTTGGTGACTGGGCTATCACATTGTTCAGTTTACTCTTGTCCGGGATCATTCCTTATACTGAGAATACCGTATTATTCACCAACGTTACGGACATGGTTGTGATACTCTTACAAAAGATCCACATGAATGAGATAGCACAAATGTCTCAACAACAAGCCAGTGGCCAGCTTCAAACTCAACCGCTACCGAACAACGAAATTCTAAGGTTCAACTTAGTGGTTCGAAAAATGAGGGTAAGACCTTGTAAAGTTCCCGATTTTTGAACACACTTACAAAATAAAGATACTTGCCGAATTTTAATGAATACCTTTGTTGCGTGTGCTTAGCAGAGAGAGGGCTGTGCTCATAGCCTTACCAACCTGAACACCGACGGACAATTAAAAAAAAATGATACAGGCTACTGTGTTTAATGCGCTATACTTTTCTAGGTCATTCATTAAGGTCCCATCTGACTCATCTGTCTGAATCGGAAAACCCTACATAACCGCAGGAAGTGGGAGAACGAAAGGCATTTTCCTCGCTTACTTGCGTTTGGTATTTATTTGCAGAAAGACACGGTACAGGAAGAAAGTTTTGATGATCGCTTGATCAATAAAATTAGTCTTTCTTTCTGTTGCTAGAAGATCTTTCTTTAATCGTCTGATCTCTTCTGAAAAGCTGAATGTGAAAGTAAGAAGTGAATTGTCTTTTGAATTTCTTCGCTTTTCTAATCGTTAAAATATTTCTTTAAATTGATAGAAAGAGCTCAGTCAGCGTCCAAGTACAGAGATTGGCACATTGTGCGAGGAGCTGCTTCCACTACTTACAGGGCCATGTGAGATCATCTGTAGTGAACCGACATACAGTCTGGAGACATTGCAAACCATCAATAAGGAGAAACCAAACAAACCAGAATCGAGCAACCAACCAGAACAGGTTCGTGGAGTGAAATTTGATTTTAATTTCAAGATTTTTTAATCTTATTTTTGATTGACTGAAGTTGGACAGGATGAATTTTAATCCCAATTTAAGAAGGGGTCTTCCCTGAGGATTGGAAGCCTTCGAAGGGAACATATATCTTTAGACTGCCTTTAAAGATGTTTTTAATTAACTCTTAAAATATTCAGTTTGCACCATCTTACGACCTTTTGTCAACATGTCATAGGACCACTTCACTTTTTGCCAGAACACCTTACAGACTACGACTATTCAAACAGTGCCATAAGCTTTGCAACCCACAATAAGCATAAGTTTGCAACCCACATTGTCTGACCCACAATTGAGTTGTGAAATTTGAGATGTTGAAAAAAAAAAATTTTTCATTCTCTTGTAGATACGAAAACGTACACACGTCCAATCAATAAACGCATGGGACCTTTTAGAAGACAGTAAAAATTCTGGTCCGTTGAATCTTGCTATGTTCGGTGCCGTAAGGGTGGAGAAACGGCCATTACGTTACGTAGAAGAGTCTCTACGTTTGATCCATCACAGCCATCAGAAACGTAAACCGTTGTCGTATTTTTTGTCGGACGCTTTACCAGAGGAAGATGAAAACCCGGCCACTCCTTCCACGCCCAGTGGTATGTTCGGCTTTTTCGTTTTACGTGAATCCTTTTTACGAATTTGTTTTTCATCGCCTATCAGCCCTTAACGTTGCAGTCGGGTTTTGAGGAGGCTTGTAAGGAATTTACAAGGAAAATTTTCTAGGTGTAAGCATTTTTAAAACTACAAAACAAACCAAGCACATTCCCGCCAAAACTAGCCAAATTTAACTTATAGAAATTCAAAAAGTTATCCCAAATATTTTACGTTTGTCTTTATTCTGTACAATGAAACTTGCGGAAATGCACGTTTAATCCCTTATATCTTTTTCGTGGGCCACCCACCATAAGGTTTGATAGGTGTTTTGTATTATATCATGTCGTTTAAGGTGGTCCAGCGACCCCATTGGTGGACCCCAACGTTAATTTGAGCAACATGAACAGCGATTTAGCTTTACAACAAAAACAGAAATTCGAATTGCAACGTGCTAAACAGATGATGCAAATGAACGCTCAACAACTTCAGCAGCAACAAGCGAACAAGTTGAAATCAAAACAAATGCTTCAACAAAATAATCAACAAGATATGTCTAATCAACAACAACTGCCACAGGTGCGTGTTAGGTCATTTATCTCTGTTTCTTCTTTATGCAGATATCAAAGATCTTCAATCTCAGTGAAGGATAGAAAGTGGCTTTAAAGAAAGTGCTCATATTATATTGAAAATATGTCTACAATATTTATTGCCAACTTTATTCCAACAATATAGGGAGTTGTTTACAGACAGGAAATTCTTATTGCTCGCTTCGTACATCACGGTCTGCAAACTATATTGTCAAATATTTTTCTCCAATATATTGTGTAGTCTAAGTAGCTCTTTTATGATGTATCACTCTCTGCTGAACACTAGTCTTTTTAAAGAAACAAAACTAGACAACAAAATCTTTGCTTCCTTAGAACGTCGCTTTATCCATGCAGCAGCAGCTGCAAAACCAACAGAACCAGCAACTGCAAAATAAACCCAATCCTCAACAAATTCAATCCAATCCACAACAAATCCAAATGCAAAATCAGCAATTACAACAGAATCCACAACAACAGTTTCAATCCAATCAACAAACACAACAGTTGCAACAAAATCAAAACCAAATGCAACAGAACGTCCAGCAGATTCAACAAAACGCGCAACAGATACAACAACAAAACACTCAACAACAAATGCAAAACAATCAACAACAGTTTCAATCTAATCAACAACAATCACAAATGCAACAGAATCCACAACAACAGCTTCAACAACAAAATAATCCACAACAACAGTTACAACAAAACAACCCACAGATGCAACAAAGCATGATGTCAAACCAACAACAACAACAACAACAACAGCAGCAACAGCAACAGATGTTGCAACAGAATCAAAATCAACAAGTTGGCAACAGTAACAACATGATGAACAACTTCCAACAACAACAGTTACCTCCAAACATGAATGTTAACTCGATAATGCAAGGAGGGGGTTTACCAAATATCAGGTACTGATAAATTTCACTATATCACTAGGCTTGGAATTTGCTAGATAATATATATGTAAAAGTAATTGAGTATTATTAGGGAAAAATCCTTTCGGTAAGGGAAATCCCCAGTGAAATTTTATAAGAGTAGTTCATTTTGATGCCATGTTGTAAAATATTAATATCTTTCACCACAACAAAACGCTACTCTAAGTATGGTGATTTTTCCGAGTTTTACCATGTTTTCGAAAGCATCCTTTCTTTTCATTTTGATACTATCTTTTTGAAACTTTTTGAAACTATTTGAAACTATTTTATGAATTCGATTGAAATATTTTTTTGTTTTTATCTCAACTACTTTTGAAGGAGTAACAGTGTTATGGCCAACAATAATCCCCAACAAACCAAGTCAGCACTACAAAACATGTTGGCTCGTAAAAGTGTTAATAACCCAGTGATAAGTGGAGGAGCCACCACAGTCAGCCAAAGTAACCCACTGATGCAACTACAGCAACAGAACTTCAATAGGGCGCCAAATATGCAACAATCAAACATAGCGATGAATCATCAACAACAACAACAACAGCAGCGCCCTTTCAATCAACAAGTTGCACCGAACGTGAGTGTTGTTATACTTTACTTACTACTAAAGTGTTTTTATACTCCTTGACATTTTATTGACTTTATAATAAACGATGGTCGATGGATTTGTTCAGCTAAAGTTTTGCGAAAAAGGAAGTCTTACTCACTTGTCCGTCCAGCTTCACTGCGATATTTTTTTACAAGAACTTTATTTCCTAGCCTACACCACATGCCACAGCCCTTTTCCTACATCTGTTCCACTTTGCGACTTTCTCAGATGTTTGGAGTCAAAGTTTTCTGGGCTCTAAACATTCGAATTTTTAAATCACCTTAAACTTTCAAAACTTTGACAGTAGCGAAAAAACTTGTCATCAAGACTTAACTTCTACTTAAATAGTGGATGGACTATACTTTCTAATTATTCTTGAAACTAATTTTCGTACTTTTGTTTCAGATGAATATTTCGGACATGATGACAATGAATAACCAACAAAATATGATGAGTCAGCAGATGCAAAATAATCTACCAAGTAAGAATAATAATTTACACTGGTGCAAATGAATTTAACATTGGGCTTTTCCAGAAAAAAATTGAATATGGAGGGTGGAGGATATAACATTTTTTTGGAAATCCCCCCCCCCCCGGACATTGGACTTTTGACCCCTGGACAGCATGTCTAACCCTCCGGACAAGTTGATCTAATGAAATTACCCTCAAACAGAGCAAATTACCCCTAAACAGAGCAGGTTTACCCCCGGACAAGGCAAATTTTGTAGATTTTTCACTACCCCCGGACACTATATCCTCCACCCCAAATCTCTTCCATTTCATTTTATTTTTTCTCATTCAGACAATCAACAACAAATGTTGCAACAAATGATCAGCCAGCAACAACAACAACAACAACGTTCCATGCAGCAAAACAATCCACAACAACAGCAAGCTGGCAATGACATGCAGAATATGAGTAAGAACTGTCACAGTTTTGTTACCTCATACTCACAAATAGTGAAATTTGATTGGTTCCTTTTATGTATTGTCCGATGGCTAGTGATTCATATAACATAGTTGTTTCAAGGTCTTTCAACCTTTCCAAATATCTCCCAAAAGAATTTCTGTTCCAAAAGAAAGGCCCGTTCTCGAATTTACTACATAATTCATGATATGCACCACTGCAATGTCTTCTGACATCACATCACAGACCCAATTGCTGATTGGTTGTAAGTGACGTAAAATAAGTCAATAAGCCACTTTCAACCAATCAGCTGTTGTGTCCGTGGAAGACATTGCAATGGTTATGAATTGACGCCGTTCCATCCTAGTAAACTCAAACCCATTCCCCTTGTAGTAAAGTTTATAATTAGAGTCAACACACTCTAATTCGAACCTTTCTGTAAAAAAATGGTGGTCCCCTTAGCTGGAAAATGGTTTAAATTACTCTCTGTAATTCGAATCTTTCTATAATTCAAAGAAAATTTTATAGTCCCATGAAGATCGAATTAGAGGGAGTCAGCTGTACTTCATCGTGGCTGGAAACACGAGTTTTGCGTAAGACCAAAGGTAAAAAAAAACTTTTGAGCAAAGCCACGGTAAACTCCCAATATGAATGTGAGTTGGTTGGTAACTTGTTTACTTTAAACTTTTTGAAAAACTCTTTATTACACATTCCTTCGTTACCATAACAACCATAGGGAATAACATGATGCAACAACGACCCAACAACTTTCCACCTTCCATACAACAGTTGAACAACAGTAACATTCAATTACAACAACAGTTACAACGAAGTCGTCAACAACAATTCCTTCAACAACATATCAAAAACCGTAAATTCCCAATTCCCATTTCCCCTCCTTTCCCAGTTTGCCAGTTCCCAATTTTCCCCCTAAATTCCTTTTATCATTTTCCCGTTTCCCCTCGCACCCTAGTTCTTGCGTTTCGTACATCCAATCGAATCTTTAAACTCCCTTGTTTATGAGCACCTCCAATGTGATATGTCTGAAAACCCCTCTGATCGATCATATACTCCCAAACTCTCTGCTTGACACACTTCTACCTTACCAAAAAATCTCTCAACCCGGCATCCTTGAAACTACAGATAAACTCCCCGATGCATTTTGTTGACGGATAATAGTGACAAACCTGACTTATAAAATGATGCTCTCAAAGGCAAGAATACAAAAGGACTTTGAAACTAATGCTCAATCCTTTTTCTCACCTACAGGTATGAATGCATCGAATATGCAACGGCAACTATCATCAGGTAGCAATGCTTCAAATAGTTCGGGCGGTGGTGCTCCCATGATGGCCGGAAATGATTTCACGAACCAGCAACAGGGTGGTAACAATATGATGAATAACTTCCAACAACAACAACAACAACAACAACAACAAAACCCTCAACAAATACAAATGATGCAACAACAATTTAACCAGCAACAACAAAATACTAATAATAATCAATTCAACCCTGGTGGACAAAACCCTTTCTCAATGTAAAACTATTCAAGGAAATAATTGCTGTCGTTCATGATGTATATGGTAATAGATGGCTTGATAACAGCTATCGTTGTTCGGAAAATAAGAGTCCCTTTTCCACAAAACGACTATTTTACTTAAGCTTTCTCATTGTGAAGCTTTTGTCGACAAGGGACATTTACTGGCATTGTACTGTTCGATGTTCAAGCTCTTGGAGATTAATGACCCACAATCGGACCACATCTGAGGCGGTGTTACTCATTGGTGGAAACCCCGTTTTACGCCCCGTTTTACGCCCTAGCAACGAGTTTCCACTTCTTTGCTCGAGCAACCCGCTCCCCAATTAATCGTAGTAATGCTTTATGGAGAGCTTTTGTTAACGACACAATAACTTTAATAGATAATTAATTCCTGTCTTGAAAACATAATTCAGAACTCTGTTTGCGACAGACCATGCGAGGAGAGTATCTAATGTGATTGTGAGACTAAATACCCCTTTGTAAGTAGTGGTTTCATAAGATAATACGATATATCGACACGATTTATTTTGTATTTAGACTAGTGAATTTTGGCGGAGCCTCATCTATTTATCAACAATCTCTCAAAATTGAGCCTCAGATTATATTTTAAAAGCTCTGGAAGTTGCTATGTATTATAAAAAAGGAATGCAGTGCCTGTTTTTAGTCTAAGCATACGCTCCTAATTTGATGGGACGGAATGGAGTTTTTACAAGCTTATTGATTTGGTTGGTCGTTAACCAGTAATAAAACAATTTTGTTACTTTTTCTAAAGAACGCGTCATTTTTATTACTTCAAATGACCAATTATTAAAGTATCTTATAAAAACTCCATCTCATCTGAATTTGATGGGCCAGTCAAACGGTTTCAGCTTTAAAAGGTAGATTCTTCTTGGAATATGGTAAAGTTATTTGCTTAGATTTAAAGATTTTAGAATTTTTATTTTTTAACTGATAAATTGTATAATTTTCTGTTTTTTAATAGTCAAATATATTGACAATTTAATCTTAATTAATTCATTTTTTGTCAATATTTGTCATATTCACTCCTCTGGCCTCAAATTAAAGAAAAATGAGCTTTTAACCCTTCGGAGCATCTTCCTATTTTTTTTTAATTTAACTAGCATCTTGGGGGGGGGGGTTGAGTCCCCCTTAAAATCTCAAGATTCACAAGTGCTATAACCTTGAAATTTTGTAGATATGGGTAATGGAACATGATTTGCAAAATTTTGGTTCGGCCAGACCAGAATGTAAACTTGATCAAAATCGTGTATTGACTGATTAACTCGTTCGATTTAATTGAAATTTGTTCTGAAGGCTGATTTGTAAAATAAAAGAGACTACAGTAGTAACAGAAAAAGAAACCGTTTCCATGAGTATTTGGTACTTTGCAGATCAGTCTGTAAAATACACGTTGACCACCTGCCGGAACTACTTTAAGTAAGTATGCGACTGCAGTAGGAGGCGACCCGGAGGCTCCTCTTTCGATAGCTATCTACCCGAAGGTAGCGGAGGGCGCCACTCTTTCTCCCTGGATTGCTCCACTTACCCTTGATCCTTCTCTTAATTGCTGAGCACCAAGCAGAGAGGCATCAAGTACAATTTTGAGAATCTTTGGTATGACCCGGCTGGGGGTTGAACCCACAACCTTGCGAACCGTAGCCGGATGCTCTACCACTGCACTACGGTCGCTCTGGAACTACTTTAGCTTTTTGATTTTCCCCAGTAATAGATATTGACAGGGTTGCCACGTCTTCCAGAAATGTCTGGAATTAGGTTAAAGTCTGGAAATAGAATTGGCATACCCGTCTAGAAAAGTCTGTCAAAATATCTGGAAATTCTCTGATATTTTCAGGTAAAAAATCTGGAAAAACATGGCTTTTTAGACTAAAAGTCTGGAATTTTGAACTTGGCAAACCTGTGGCAACCCTGTATTGATTATCTAAGAAAGTGTGCAAAATTTCAATTTAGTCACGTGAGTGGTTGGTATTTTTTACAAGCATTACCAATTACTTAGTTATTAGCTTTTCTTGAGATTTGCTCATTCGTTCTTTATGATTTTTTCCACAAAGATGCATAACTATAAACCCTCGAATGTGACGGAGCCCAATTTTCGTAAAAGACTTTAGGGGGTAAATTCCAGCCAAAAATACGCTAAACAAAGTTTTTTTGAACTATGTAGAAAACTGGATCATTAATAATTTTTCCTGATTTTTTGCACGGAAGTAGGTAAAAGATGGCATCCGGCGTTTGTGTGAAAACCAAGCAGATCACACGTATCGGATGGGAGATAAGTGGCTACATTTATATCCAAAAGTTATCTGCTTTAAACTCACTTGTCCTAATAAGGTCCAGAAGGTTGAGAAAAAAATTAGCAAACTGTGGGCGGGAAAGTTTACAAGGCTTATTATTCATCACTTTTATTGCGAACGTTTTGGCGAAAAACTCATCCCCAGGCCCCAAAAATCAAAATTTTTGAAAAATTAAAAAATGCTCCCAGATATTCACCCAAGGAACAAGTGTGCCAAATTTCAGCCAAATCGAACAATTTTTGAAGTCTCCAGGCTGCCCCAAAGTTTTGGGACATACACACAGACAGACAGACATTCTCAGATTCTAGCTCAACTGAAGTTGAGAACTTTAAGACTCTAATCAGGTCAAGATTTCACTTAAAAACCGAGGTAAATCAGACGGTGTTCACTGTTCCGGCTCAAAGATAGGCTGGGAAGCTCTGACCTGTGAATCCTTGGGAATTTTAAGTAAGTCAAAATACAATAGTGCAATGATTTAAAGTGTATCTTATTTTCATAAATTTTAAATAAATTTTGTTCGTTTTATACTTTTAAAAAATAAAAGAAAAAATAACAAAAAAAACAACAAAAAAAAAAGTCTTGAAAAGAAAAATGAAAAATACTCTTTAGTTTTATTACAAAAAATACAATACCAGGGTTTCGAATTAATCCTCTGGAAAAAAAATATCAAGTTAACAAACTCGCCGTTTGACTAAAAATTGTGCCATTAGCATTATATCGAATCAGAAATTTGGTTTATTTGAAATTTTTCATATGGAACCAAATCCAGAGCTAATTCAAGACCGGTTCAACTGTTACAGTTCTGTAAAGTGACAGTCAAGCAAAGTGAGACTTTTGTTTTATGATGACAAATTGGATAATGCTTCGATCACGCTTTTCAAATTTAACAATTATTGACAAATTTGTGTTGTACTTTGGCCATACTTTTAAAGAAAGCGAAAACAATTCTGAGTGGTACGCGTTATAATAGGAGAATCAATTTTTCTTGAAAATGCCAATCTTTCACGTTTTGACTGCGGTACACAAAACTGCAAAGTCAGAGCCAACTAGTTGGTTGTTTATACCCGGCAGAACAACCGTAAAAGTGGGGAGGCTGAAGCCCAGGCTGAACGCTCAAATGGGATAAAATTCACTAGGAATAGACCTTTTCATAAATTACTTTACGAACATCACTTGCCTCGTTTTGAAATTATTACCATGGTGATTAACTTCCAGCCGATTTTATTAAAACTACTTCCTATTCATAAAAAAATCATTTAATGTCTCAAGAGACATAATCACCATGGTAATTGTTTGAATACGAGGCAAGTGATGTTCGTGACGTAATTAATTAAAAGGTCTATTTGAGAAAAAATTCTCATTTTCTCAAAAGAAGGGAGGCTGAAGTCTCCCCAGTCTCCCCGCTCTCGCCGGGCCTGGTGTTGAGTCTGGCAAATAAATTTGAAAATTCTATTGACTAATAGGAGTGAATATAAAAAATCCCTTATTTTACACATCATTCTGATAAAAAAGTTGGTCAAAGACTAACGTTAACAATAAACAGAAATTTATTACCTATGGAAAGTTTCTCATTGTTAAAATTCAAGACCCGAGTCTAAAATATTACATTGGGCTTGAAGATTTTTGGATGACATGACATATAGATAGCTTCAAAAGGTATCTAAATTTTCAAAAATACTAGACTGCTGTCTTCTTTTAATCTTAATTGATACGGCGCAATGAATTTATGATCCTCGCAAATATACAGGACTACTATTCCGACAAGAAGGTTCCAAATGAGTTACAATCTCAGAAATAGTTTGTAGGGTCCAGAGGTTTTTAAAAATTAGTCAGCTGCCCATTATTTTGCCCAAACATCAATAGATTTTTTCACGCATAGTCTAGTACATGGATTGTCAGGAAGTTGTAACTTTAACTAGTCTGAGTCTGGTCAACTACAGCTTTTCATTCCATGTGGTATTTAATCATCTGAAAAAGATAGCGATTCTTCCAGTATCATTCGCTCAACATAACTCTCAAACCGATGAAGAAATGAATTCTCAAATATCAGTCCACAGAACGATGTGTTTATTTTTGTCACACGATAACATGCATGTACCGTTTGGGTGCCATGCCGTCGCTACTACAGCACTCCTAGAAAAAGTAGAGAAAGAACGAGTAAGATTTCTACCTAGAAGCTGCAATGAAAAAAGAACTGTAAGAAAAATATTTACTAGATCACTTACTAGTCAGGTGTGTCTTTTATAGAGTTCAAGAGAAAAATTTACATTTTTAAACAGAATCTGTATAGAAGCTGATCACTTCCCATTCAAGTTTAATTATACCAGGAGGTCAAGTTTTTCTAATCTTTTAAGTAAATTTTGCTCAAAAAGATATTGATTTCCAATAACCTCGCAGCGACCGTAGTGCAGTGGTAGAGCATCCGGCTACGGTTCGCAAGGTTGTGGGTTCAGCCGGGTCATACCAAAGATTCTCAAAATGGTACTTGATGCCTCTCTGCTTGATGCTCAGCAATTAAGAGAAGGATCAAGGGTAAGTTGAGCAATCCAGGAAGAAAGAGTGGTGTCCTCACCAACCTTCGGGTGGATAGCTATCGAAAGAGGAGCCTTCGGGTCGCCTCCGACTGCGGTCGCAGACTTACATACTAACCTCTCATTATGAGAACGTTCAATTTAGATACCTAACTTCACCGATTATCAGTAGAAGATTTTAAGAGTGGAATACTCACTTGTGTTCACGAAGTACTTTTTCTAATTGGTTGGTTTTCGCATTCCAAACGTACACACCACCATCGTATGACCCACACATCACGAATTGCGCGTCCGGACTGAAATCAAGAGGATCCAAAATAAGAATGAATAGGGTTTAGTTGAAGTTAAACAAGATGCATACATGCTTGAAATATATGTTAATCGTTATTATACGCAATACACAAATAGGAATGAATACGTAAGGTTGGAATAATCACTTTCGGTCGAGGTTGTGGATGGTGAAATTTGTCGTTCTTTTAATGTTACAAAGTAGGCATCCCCCCTCTTCTATCTTTTCTACAATAATAAAAATTATTATTGTCCTACCTGAAGCAAGCTCGAGTGTAATCGAATGCAACTTTGAAGCCTTCACATCTAGAAATCAAAAAATTATCGTTTGTTTATAGTAGAAAGAGATCCATTAAGTTACCCCAGGGCTGTCTACCCAAAAGAAGTCCATTACCAAAACGATGTCTACAAACGTTTTTGTTTCGCTTACAAGCTTTGCTTTGCCTCGTATCTCTCAAAATAAAGTCAACGGCACGCTATTATTACCAAAACTATGACGTGATGACAGAGACCCCCTTTCTATGAGGATACCCATTGAAAAGGGGCGCCAAGAAGGCTTTTAAGGTGCTCTATCAAAATACCGAGACTTGAAAAACCACCAAAAATCTCTGAAAAAAAGCATCGTGCCGTAGCCGAAGTGATTTTTCAACACGCCCTTTTTTGTAAACCTGACGAGAGTACACATTGTTACAAAATGCCTTTTTTTACCTGTACGTCGAGATAATTTGATTATTTCGCATATCTATGAGTTTTAATGCGTCATCCCTGGTTACTGCTAGTAAAAAGTTCATATCTGAAAACAAGAAGAAAAACAGATTCAAATTCTACATAGAAAGGATACATTATATTAATACTGATAAAAGCGTCGCTCTGCTATATTTATTTAATCTCCACACGGCACATTCTCATCTAACCCTCCCCACTCATCAGTTTTTGGATAAGTAGTCATATTATATTGTCCTGATTTCCACCGAGGAAATTCTACATTATTTCAGCCCTAGCTATCAGTTTAAGTTAAAGTTTTCACCCCATCTAGAGCTAATTTCAGTTTTCAATCAATCAAAATAAAAGCGAGTATTTTACCTTGTGAAAGGTCTAGTGACGTCACACGTCCTTGTAATTGTATTTCGTTAATATTTTGGTCTTGCCTATAGAAAAGAAAGCAAATATCTTAAAACAGATTTTAAGAAGGACTGGCAAATTCGGCGATAGACCATTAAATCGGATCAAAACGTAAGAACTGTTTCTTACAGAAAATACAGGACAGACTGAAACCTTCTCGGTAAAACTGTTGTTGGCATCCATTTAGCAGGCAGTTCGAAAACTTCAAAAAATTAATTAATTAATTAATTTATAATATCTAAACCCTATAAATCTATTGGACTTTTAAAAATCATGGTTAAAATCTTTACAAACCTGACATCCCAAAATCGAATCTTTTTATCGAAGTGACCGCTTATAATTGTTGTGCTGTGGAATAAAAAAGAAAAAATAATCATTCAAAATTTTAACAGTTAACTTAACTGTAATCAGAGCTTAACAAAAAACTTTTTGATAAGAATCCACACAAATGGTTACAAACATATACTTACGATGAAGACTTAACATTATCAATTATACCTACCCTGCCACGTCTGCCGTCAAAAGATCATTACAGCTTGAGCCAGCAAATATCGTTTTAGTACCTGAGGACAAGAAGAAGAAGGAATTCCTTAGAAAAGAACATTCGGTAACATTCGGTTACGTGTCAATAAGAACACTCAAAAAATGAGAAACGAAGTCTTTGTGCTCAAAAATTAAAGAGAAGGATGAAGAGTTAGTGGAGCAATTAAAGGACCCTCATAGCTTATGGACTTACCAACTTAAAGACACAATTATTCACCAAACGATGAACTGAAGCAGAACAGGGTGGAAAGACTACTTTGATAAGTGGCAGATTCCACTTCATTCAACAGAAAAAAGTTTTCATACTACTTTGTAGTGTTATAAGTAGGTAAGCTTCATGGACAAAGATGTTATTAGCAACGATAACACAAAAACAAAATACAGTGATGTCTCCATAACTCGAACCTCCATAACTCGAATGTCTCCTGTCCTTTACTCGAACAAGTTTTCTGGTCCATTCAGGTTACAATGCCTTAAAAACATGGCATAATATCTAGGTTTGGCTTAAAAACCATAACTCGAAATTTCCATAATACGAAGAAATTTGCGTTCCCCGTGCGTGTTCGAGTTATTGAGACTCCGCTGTAGAACTTACAAAAGAATATTTTTAAAACTTACAAGCTTTGCTCCTAAGATCCCAGATCTTTAAAGTTCGATCGTGGCTCCCAGAAACGATTTTACTGGAATCTTCACCAAGGAATTTGGCTGATAATACTTTCCCCGTGTGACCTGTTAATGTGTGCTAAAACAATAATCAAACTATTCAAAATCTGAAATCTGACTTTTCTCTGATAATAGTTTATTATAATAAAAAGAACGAATTAATAAATGATAATCCGGTTACTGCTAAATTTGGGAATTAGTTTTTTTTGCCATGAAATGATTTTAACTAATAGCATTTAGGAAGGCTGTTCATAAAACTATAGAATTAATGAAATGGATAGTGGGGAAAATCAAATTTGTTGAAACATAAAGATAATAATTTTACTTTAAGTCTTTGGTCGTGAAGTCCCCATATCCTACAAGCATTGTCATTTGATGCGGCAAGGATCATTTTTTCCTGAAAGCAGACAAAAGATTATGGAATAATGATTTTGCACACATTTGAAACTTTGGCATTTTTCACAGTGGTAAATGTCTCTAATAATGTCTCTTTAAAAAGCTGAAAGATATGGCACTTCGAAATTATGACTGCAACAATTCTGAAGATTTCAGCCGTCAGTCTTAAATATTTCAATGGCAACCATCTTTTACATTAATGACATTTTTTATTACATCGTGAATTTCGCGTTTTTTCAACCTCCCGAAAATTTCTATTTGTGAAAGTTTGTCCGCTTAGAGAAGTTTGGGCACGAGATGAGAGTTGAACAAAACTTACAGTAGAATCAAACCTGACACACGTGACTGATTGATTGCAACCCATTAGTGTTCCATGAGGCGTACAACTACCTATGGTGTAGGAAATTAAATATCTACAATTTTGGAAAAAGTCTTTCCTTCTAGTTCGAAATCGAAAGTGATCTAATACAGAAATCTGATGCGTGACATGGCAGAACCACATGAGCATGTGGCAAATTCAATTGACCAATTTATTCAAAATGGGAGATTTTTTCGTTTTTATACCGTTTGTTCGATTTTAGTATAATAGGATTTATCAATAGTTTTTTTTGTTTTTGTGTTTCCTCAGAAAACGTTTCAAAATTACTCCTCTACTCGGCGTCATCAAAAATTATCAGAAAGCAAAGTTCCGTCAGAAGTATCTTTTTCTTTCATTATTCTGTTTGATGAGAATTAGACCATTGGGTTGAAATTATTTGATTTCCCTATCCAAAAAACATAATTCAACAACATACCTCTACCAACTTCCCAAACTTTGACTTTTCGATCTGCACCCCCTGATACAAAATATTTGCCAGAAATACTGAACCGTAATGACGACACCTCCCCATCATGTGCATTATCCTATGGTAGGGTGAAATATAAGCAGAGACCTTGAAAATGATATCAGCTTGAACACGAATAAGACTAAAGTGTCATTCATTTTTCATCTCTTATCAGCGTAATTGGTATGTGATCTGTTCACAAATTCGATCTGACTAACTGCTAGAATCGGGGAGGGGGAGTGTTCTTAATAATTCTATCAGATTCGATAAGACATTTTAACATACCATAGTGTGTCTTGCACGATCAGGAACTGATGTGATACAAACATATGCAGGGACTGGTAAATGAAAACTGCCCGTCCTGTCCGGTGACTTTGAGTATGACCTGAAATTAAGAACAAATTAAACGTTTTGAAAGTTATAAATTTATAATTTATTCCACATTATCATATCATTAAATACAAATCACTGTGTATCAATTAAAGACAGCGTTTTTGAAGGTCATTAACATTTTGAGCATTTTAGCATTTCAAAGTTGACCTAAATTACAAATATTAGTACATAAAGGACAAAACTGTCAATAGGGTATACTTCAATATAATGTATTACATACGTAGCTTTGATTTGTATGGGTTCATTTGCAGCATCTTGTAATTGCTGCTGAAGTTTCTTTTGTCTTAAGCTGTGATAAAAAGGCCAAAATATCTTGTAAAATTTATAAGTCAAAGTCAAACATAACAATTCTAATAACATGTCAATGGAAAAGCCTTATGAATGTCACTCTCAGTCTCACGAAAGTAAATCTAATCATGCTGGCGTGGTGTCCACATAGTAGTAAATAAGAGGGAAAACTTAAAGAGAATGAACTTTAGGTGGCAAGTAAAACAAATAATGATTTTATGCGAAGTAAACTAAACAAACCTTGCAACCATTTCATTTTCAAAATTGATTTGGTCTGCTACTTTTGCTTTTTCTTGCATCCAACGTTCAACCTAAAACAAAAAAACATTCTAATAATCAACAAATATTTGTAGCAGTACAGTGAGTTATTTCTTACTTATCAATACTTCATGTTAATTATTATTCTATTTTTTATCCCATAACAATAATTATTTACTTACTTCATTCTTATGATGGACATGTTCCAATAAAAAATGCTTTGAAACTCCCAAATTATCAAATTAAGTACAAACAAATCTACCTCGAGCATATAAAAGAAATATCAAAAGCACAATAAAAACAAAGTACCAGTTGCATATTATCTTCTTGTAATTTATTTATTTTAGTTTCTAATGATGAGTGTAACATTTGTAACGCTTGGTGTTCATCTTTCAGCATCTAAGAAAAAAAGTGATCCTAGATATTCTTAGAGAGATAAAGGAGAAAAGTAACAATCATACCTTAAAGGGTCTTTGGCAGTAATTAGTGTTTGGGAAATAATCTTTTTTAAACCCCATCATAGTAAAATGAATTCTCCTGCTGCAAAAATTAGTTCATTTAGTTGGATAAGGTAAAGGTGGGATTCAAACTCAGAGACCTAATCAGATGACGAAGATTATGACTAGCAAATTACCAGTAGTGGTACTAATTAAGATAAAAAGAAGGTACATTAGCAAAAATTGTTGATGCCTTTAACACATTGACTTAAGAAAATAATAACATAAATACCTGATTAGTAGATTCTAATTCTGATATCGTTAATTGTAATTTTCTAGATTCGAAAGCCAATGCATCTTGGTTGTTTTGGGCGTCCAAAATACTACAAAAGAATCAGAAACATTTTTAACCCTCTGGGTACCCTCTGCCTTGCTCTACCTCAAAGCCAGCAACCTCCATCAGTCCTTAAAGAGATCGTTTTTTTTTAAAGAATCTAGTCGTAGTCTGGATGTGATTTGAGAATTAGTTGAAGATGTCCATCTAAATATCTCTAATATATCTTACTGTGCTTCCTTTGAGGAAATAATTTCATCTTTTTCTTTTAGCTCTGCTGTCAGCTGAATAATTTTCTGTGCATTCTAAATTGGAAAATTCAATACATGAACAATAAAATAAATTTAAGATATAATTAAATAGCAGAAAAAACGTTCAAGTAAGATAAAATAATTCAGAAATAGAGTGTGTCAAGTAAAGCCACGAGAAAGTGAGCAAATATAGCAAGTATAGACAAGATTACAAACGTTTTGTGCTTGTTGTTTAAATGAATGACATGATAGCTACTCAAATGTAATAAAGTATCTGTGAGAAAAATAATAATTTGAATTCTTACTTCTCCTTTGTTTCTATGAAGTTCTGTTACTTCTTCCTGCAACTTGAAGATTTTCTGTTCAAGATATTTTTCATTGCCAGATAATGGGGACCCAGTGCTAAACGTGAAAATATACAGGGTAGCCAGTAAAGAAAGACAAGACAAGACACTGTTATTCTAAGAGTTTTTTACAGATCTCTTAAAATGAAATATCGTTCATTAATACAATACAAATTCATTTGGGTCAAACGTAACATGATGACATCATATCATTTCATACTACTATTTATCAAATGGAAATTAATTTTCTAGATACATTCATTCGATAATGATGGAGGCTATATAATTTTAATGAAAAATTTCCATTGTCTTCCACAACAATTTAATAAGAACACAAACTAAATGAATAAGCATTTAAAATTACATACTTTCCGACAGCAACTTTTCCTTGAAGTTCATGAATTTCCTAAAGTTCAAATGTAGTGTGTATTTACAGCTCAAACAATTGTAATTGTATCTTTACAATTTAAGACATTTTGAAAAAATTGCAATAAAAAAGTTTTCCCTTATTCTTAGGCTTTTTTAAGGCGAAGTTTTTTAATGTCAATTATTTTTTCGACTTTGCAACCACAGAATTTAGTAATATGATATATGGAAATACCAGAGATCATGGAAAATGTCAAGCTCTAAAATGGCAATTGACTGAGGCCTCTTTTGAATTTAAGGGAGACTTGGAGTTCCAATTAGAACAAATTAAAATAATGTGCCCTTGCAATTTCCTTGAAATACTAATCATAATGCCTCTTGGGTTTGATAGAATATAACCATCCTCATATTATAATTGAAAATGCAGACTTTCAAAAATCAACAAGACATTTCATAGTGAAGAATACCTGCTTTAATTGGTACGACTGATGCTCTAATTCTTGGTTCCGAATCTTAGTTGCACTTCCAGCAGTGATAAGCTTGTTATCTAAACAGAAAGTTTTTGTATACAGGTAACTTTACATTTTTCACTTGCTTTTCTTCAGGCCCATTGAAACCGATTATTTTGTATAAATTACATTCATAAAAATAAAAAATGACTTAGGATGTATATTTTCTTAGTCTCGCACTCCCATTTTCACTAAGGTTTTTACTGGGTCTGTGACTTCAAGGGTTACTAATATCATAGGCATTTCAATCAGCTCTTGACTATAATATTAGCATAAGTTTGATGGTAAAACTTAGGTTGATTCAATGTCAACAGCACAGTGGGCAGGATTAAGGGGTCAGGTAGAAATAAAGCACTCAAAACCAAATTTTTTGGTTAAATTAGAAGGTTTTATGAAGGAAACAAGAAAATTTTTTAGGGTTTTTCCCTAAAAATTGGAATTTTAGAAATTTTGCGATTCCTGAAGGAAAAAGACCATAGAAATCGAAAGGAAAAAGTTTGGATGTTAAAAACTGATGGTTGAATAACTGAAATTTGTTAAAATGAAAAAAATGAAATAAAATTCACTCAAAAATGTCAAAAAAGGGCATTTTCAGGCCCAGAAATGTATTGGTGTCCAAAATCCTTAAAATATTTGAAATACAGGTTCCTGTATATGGATTTAGTCATGCTAGCAGGGTAATTTCCAAGCACTTTCCTTACCACCGTTCTGGTTTTAAAAATTGAGTTTCAATGCAGTGGTGTGGATGGGCGACAAAGAAAATTTGCTCTCTAAACGTCCTAAATAGGTGATTTCTTGGTAGCCTAAAAATTCTAGCTTGATTATGAAAAAACAACCTTAATTTGCCTTATCTTTTGATTTATAAAAACATTACTTTTATTTTTGAACTAAATAAACTAATCTCATTTCCATATCGTTAAAGAAGGTAAATTTGAAATAAGGACTATACTTTCTATCACCACAAACCTTTTTTTGATGTATATATCAAATAATTTGCTTAGCAATAAATCATAAAATCGAAAACTTCATTTCTTCTATCTTTAAGAAACACACTTTTAAGAAACATGAGGCTCAGAATGCCTAAAAACTAAGAAACATCTAAGAAACATGCTGAGGCTGAGAATTAGATAATAACATTTTTTAATTCGGTTTTTTTAAGAACCTTCCAATCGTAAGTATTTTTTTTTTCTTTGCATGAAAAATAGGCTGATTATGTCAAAAAGTTTAGAAACATCTAAAAAACATTTATTAAGGCTCAAAAAGGCCGATTTCTTAAGAAACATTGAGGCTGCTTGGTAAAACTAGTTTCTTAAAAAAAAACAATGTGTATTTACCTTAATAAACATTTTTTTCTTTACAAAAGTGCTTGGAAATACCCTGGGCTAGGGTTCCCAAATTTCACCAGATATCACAGCTAGCTTGTTTCCATCCTGGAGTTTGGGTCGTGTTCAGGTCGCTTAATTTGTGCCCGAAAATTGAAGCCCGTGTAAAGTACAGACCCATTTTATTTAGTAAATTTATTCTTAAGTTTTTGAGTAAATTGACGTCAAAAATGATTAATGATTATTTTTCAGTGTGCTTGTGAAAATTGAGAATTGACACTGATTGACAATGTCTGTGTTTCTTTTTAAATAAAAGTTCTTTAGTTTTTGCAACTTGTTAGACTGGATTTTATTTGTCTTTTGCAAGCGGTTTCTGGCAACCAAGCGTTCGAGCACTGAACTTTTGACTTTTCAGTTTAATTTTTCTGTTTATCTTGTAACTGTCTGATATCCACTTTTAATTCTATGTATCTTTATACTGGAAATGAATCAGCTTTGGAATTAGACTACTTACTATTGGAATACCCCTATAAATTGAACTACAAACTATTGAACATACACTACAAACCAAAAAAAATATTTAAAATCTAATAAAATCTAATAAGATTTTAATTATCATTTTGATTTAGGAGCATGAGTCTGCTAATGAATGTCACCCATTTTCCGTTTTTTTTAACTTTTCAACTTTAAGGCTCCAGTGAAAAATCTAGGTGCATGCAATAATGATACCAGCTGATGTTTTTTATCAGTCTTGATACTGGCAAGCTTAAACAGTCATTTTTTTCACTTTACAAAGTACACAATTTTTTCAGGACAGCTTTTTACATCAGAATGTGAACGGAAAATGAGGTTTTTAGCAAATTGTCTAAGTTCATTATTTAATAATCTAGGCCAATCATGTCTGATCATACTTAATTTTTCTTTTTATTACAGCCAAGGGATATGAAAAACAAAATCTACAAAAAGATTTTTCAAAATGAAGTTTTTCCCAGAATAAATGCAAAAAGTTGTGGACATAACTTTTTTCGTTCACAAAGTTATGTCCGCACACAATTGATTTGCTAGAGAAGTGGAAGTGTTAATATCTATAGTTATTTGATTTTTAACCCTTCCCATCCATTAGAGAACCAAACCAAGTAACACTAAAATACCAGTTGTCCTTCATTGAAAAATATTCGATTTTGAAGTGAACAGGGTACGATTTCCGTTCACAATTTTGAGTTATGTCTGCACATTATTTTATCCTTTAAATTTTCAAAGGAGTTATTTTTACTCAACTGAATCATTTTTCTATATCAAGGGTCATCTTTGGGGTCATTTTATACAAATTTGAAGTCCCAAAGGCTATTTGTGGGAACGGTGGAAACAAATAGGTTTCTCCAAAAATTAGTTATGTCCGCAACAAAAAGTTATGTCCGCAACAAATCATGAAGTTTTCTCAGCCCCCAAACACCATTTTTAGGTTTCTTTGACAAATTATTGCATTTGAGGTCATTATAAGTTGGTTAAAACCAGAAAAAAGTCTGATAATTTTCCATTGGCAAGATTTCAGTTTTTTCACCTCATATCTATGTATTTCATGTTGCGGACATAACTATTTCATCTAAAATGTTGCTGATAAAGTGTATTTGCAAGCTGGCATGATGTTTTATTATATGGAAGTAATGCTTAGGCTATTAGAAATAAAAAACAAATACTCTGATGCCAAGTTGAGGTCCAAAATTAAAATTTTAACAGAAAAATAACTTTTTGTTTCTTTGAAAATGATGGTTCTGAGCCTGCGAGCTTGAATGAAGGATAAATCATGCATTAATTTGCATATTAAATTCATTGTGTAGTGTTCACACAACATAATCTACTACACATTCACTTACAGACTGGTTAGAATTGCTCCAATAGTTCAAAACAGAGTCATATTCTGTCAAATTGTATGTTGCGGACATAACTATTAAAGTATTTTATCAGATTTTTGACCCCCTTAAGCAGTTATGCTAACACTTTGACAATACTAAAGAGTAACATTTGTAAAAACCATGCATTTCCTTGTTTTTTTAATTTTTTGTGTCCTCTAGAGGGTCGTTCTTCTATAGAAATATGAGAAAGTTCTAATATCATTGATAAGTCTTCTTTTATTCTTTTCAAAGAAAAACATGTAATAAAACTGAAATCAAACCAAACCAAATCTTTTGGTTTTATATTGATTTAGTCTCTATAATATTCCTTAAATTTTGGCAATAGAAAAAGACACTCCAAAATCTTTAATTAATGATGTATAATGTTCTATGGTTCTACCCTAAGAAGAAAAGTTTATGTCCGCAACACAGCATTATTATACATTTAACCCTTTCTATTGAAAAAGTTTAGTGACTCTCAAGTAAAAATCATATTTAATGATTATGAAAATGTACAACAGTTGATGTCAAGCTCAAATCTTAACTTTTAAGATTAGATTTTAACAAAAAATTATGTATGATTGGATTCTCTTTTACAAATAAATCTTCAATTTTCAGGAAATCATAGTTACAAAGACCTTTCAAGACAACAAATTTCAATGATTAAGTTTGGTTCAAGTACAGCAAAGTATTAAAAGCCAAATAATAACTCAATTTAATGTTATTGCTGTTTTAAATCAAATTTAACAAAAAGTTATGTCTGCAAAAACAAATTTCATTTTCTAATTTTTATTGGCTAACTGAAATATAGCAAACTTTTGGTTTTTTGGAAGCTATGTGATGAGTCCTTCAAATCTAGAATGAAATTACCTGACCATAGCCAGTTTTCTTTTCATGAAGTCAAACTTTATGGGAATTTTTTGTATTTTAGATTTTTATTTTGAAAAAAGTGTCAGAATTTGAAAAATATGCCATACTGGAGGGTAAAAATTGCTTTTCAATGCAGCTTAATATATTAGCCATGAACTGAAATCTAAGACAAGTATTAGATAATGCATATTTTATCTCAAATAAAGTGTAAACTACAAAGAGTTTTTTGCCAAATTTGTCTGATTATAACTACTCTAGGTTAAATTTATGGACCTAGCCAGTTTGATTAAGCCCTGATACTTATGTTTTCTGAAAATTGAAGTCATTAATAAAAGAATTATCCAGGAATAAAAGTGAAATTCAAAACTTTATTTTTTCCAAAATTTTTCACCTATTTGGGTGACATTACCAGCCTCATGCTCTTAGGTGAAATTTTAAACACTTTTTTTCTCAAGTTTATTACCTACCCCCAGATTTCTAACATTAGAAATTAAATATAACTTTTTCATTATGGTTAAATATTAAATTAAACTATTTAATTTGTCTTTGAAATTATAGATTGTAAATAGATTTTAAATGCTTCATTAAATTTTATTACATTTTCCAGAATTGCCAATCGAAATAGGCCTGGGTCACCAATAAGTTGTGTTTGCGTTATTTCCAGACCCAAAATGCGAGTCTGTCGGTTGCTCGGCATCTTAAATCATTGGAAAAACGCGCTCTGAATATAGGCGATTGGGCAGTGCTAAAATCATCAGGAGAATGCGCTCTGAGCATAGGTTTGTTCAGGCGACAAGAATCATCAAGCGCGCGAGCTGTGATGTGATTATTTTGTATATTGCAAGCGCGCAAAAAGCAGTTGCGTAGCGCTTTTTAATTTTGAATGCAAAAAGTCTTTGAAAAATTGGGGATAAAAATCTTAAAAACACTCGATGATCAAAACGCTGGCTAAGCTGAATCTACAAAATTCCTTAATTAATATAAAAAATAAAAAAATCTAAAAAGGCGACAATCAAAAATATGTTCCATTTGGGTCCTAAAACATCTTCAAATCCAGTTCGGTTGGTTGGCCGGTAGTAAATCTTGTCAGATTTTTAAGATCTAGTAAATCCCGATGAATCAAGTCAGCAATCAACAGAATCTTATGCCGCCATCTTTAATTTGCCAAACTAAATGTGCGCGCACATGTGTTAACCTTAAAGCGGCCCTTATTTTTGGCCCCCAGGGTATTGGCCCTACCGCGTTGCTGAATTTTGACATGAAAATTTCAATAAGGGTACATGAAAAAACTTGAATGGGACTCAATGTGTGGGTTAAGTAAACAAAAAATAATGATTCAAAGACATGCTCCGTTTGCACGTGCCTGCCATAGACCTTTTTTCAAAGAGGACGTCCTGTTGAATAATTATGTAGTCCAGCCATAAAAGCAATGATAGAGCCATGCATAATTACTGTATCATGCATATTGTAATAATTATGCATGGTTTTATCATTGTTTTTCTGCTGGACTACATAATTATTCAACAGGGTGGCCTCTTTGAAAAAAGGTCTATTATGGGAAAGATCCGAACAGGACCCTGCCGACGCACCGGACTGTCCGGTGTATTTGTCCGGTGGCAAAAAGTATCGTTTCGCTACACCGCACGCAATAAGTACGGTGTCAGTCCGGTGTTGCATACAGGGAATTTTGGACGCCGGACATTTATGAAACAAAAAATTAAGAAACACCGGACGCACCAAACTGGTCATGTCCGGTGTTTTTTATTGTCCGGTGGGAAAAAAATATCCTTTTCTGACACCGGACATCCGACTTCCTTAAGTCCGGTGGTAAAAAAAATTCTCATTTTACACCGGACTTTCGCGTGTCCGGTGTTCGTTAAGTCCGGTGCGTCGGCAGGGTCCTATCCGAACCCGCGAACAGCATGCAGCGCCCAAAAAAACCCAACGATTTCTTGTAAATAAACAGTCGGTCGGACGACCCGAATGGAACATATTTTTGATTGCCGCCAAAATCCTACAAATTTTCTGACTTTCCGACTAGAAAAGGGTCGGATTTTTAAGACAAAAAGTGAGTCGGTCGGAGGACGACGCAAACACAACTTTTATTTGAGACCGTGCCCTAGTCTTCACCTTTGCGCCATAACACTATTCAAATATGGCCCTAACATCAACAAAGATACTCTTTTTTAGGCCCAAACATGGCTTGAACATCATGTGTTTGGGCCCCGAACATGCCCCGGCAGTCTAGAGTAAGTGTTTGTCTAGTCTAGACTAGCAAAAGGTCTATAAAACCCCAGAACTGATTGATTCTGAAAATTTAAAAGCCATTGAAAATATTAACGATTGATCTTCAAGGTTGCTTTAACACAAAAATAAACTTACGGGATTCAATCAGTTCTTGAAATGGGCGAATTTCAACAGCTTTTCGAGTCTCTAGTTGCTGAAGAATATTTTTTCTCCAACCTTGCAGCTCTGCCGCCATCTTTAATTTGTCTTCTTCATGTTTATGTTTTGATTTTGTTTTTCGAATCTTGGTCAAACTTACTTTGTATGAAGCGTATCGCTTCTGATATAGAAAAATTTAGCTCAAGTGACCACGGAAAGTAATATTGCCTGTTATGACGTAACTTCGGCGGGAAGATTGAAAACATGTGTAAAAGATGGCTGAGGACGGCTGAGGGATGTCTGAGGGGAGAGGGAATTTGGGTGTATGATATGATTGTACTCAAAACAAGGCTAAAGTCAGGTATATTCCATGATATATTACTTTAATCAAAGTATTTATGTGATATGATATTAGGTTCTTTTTAAAAAGACTCTTGTATTGAGATGCCCTGTAATAGTTTTTGCTTTAGCAGTCCAGTAAGTTACTTTACTTTTTGATACTTTTTGAAGGCTTCTTTGTTTGTCTCAATCATCCAATTTGAGAAATCCGATGGTGGACCATGACTTTGATGCTATTTGAATCAGCTCTCCTTAGAGGAAGGTAATTTGGCAGCAGTCAGTGGCTCGCCCGGTAGTGAATACACCGTTTAGGAGTGTCGACTGCGCACGGTTCCAAACAATTTTCCATTGTTTTGATTTCAGTGACCGCTCTTTCCCGCGTAAAAAAACGGTAGGTAAAATTCCGGTTCTCGTAAGAAAACCTAGCAGAGAAACGGTAGGTAAAGAACTCCTTTTAATCATAACTTCTTTTCCTCCAGATGAATTTTTGTGAAATTTTCAGGAGAGATTCATAAAATTATCATTGATATCATGTTCAAATCTCTAAAACATTCTCTTTAAAGGAAAGAAAAAAATTGGCAATGTTTACATTCCTCTAACCTTCCACAGTACTAAAGTGCGCATTTTTACCTACCGTTTTCACGGTGGAACACGGTAGAGATAGCGAGACTCCTTAACAATGTATTGAGAAAATGGTCCAATTGATGTTTAAAATTAGTTTTGGAGTAGTTTTTGAAGTTACGGATGGATTGTGGGAGGACACTAAATAGTCTGGGACCTTATTCTGACAGGGAGTCTCTCCTTATGTTTTTTTTGCCTTATGTTCACCTCTTTTAGATAACATTTTCTACCCAGTCTCTGGTTATCGTAACTGAAGATGCCATCTTTGTTTTCAGCACGCGTGTCTAATTTGGAAATGCGTGTGTTAATGTTCGATTGGAGAAATAAGTTTTCACCAATGTCTAAACTTTTGACTATATCTAAAGAATTAGTAAACCTTTTTAAGATCTGTAAAAGGCTCTCTACTCCCAAATAGCTCTAGAATAAACCCTGGAAATCCCAAGATATTTGATAAAATACTTTGAGATTGGGTAACTTGCATCAGTGGAGGCTAACATGCATAGCCCTCAAATGAAAGACCTGGCTGGTCATTAAAATACAAAATTAAATCAAAACAAAAATGGTAGAGTAGAGCTGCGAGCGTAGCTGCGTAGTTGTATTTTAATGACCAGCCAGGTCTTTCATTTGAGGGCTATGCATGTTAGCCTCCACTGATGCAAGTTACCCAATCTCACGGTATTAAATTTTTAAAGAAACAGTGCATCACAAACAGTGATATTTCGAACGCACGGAAGCGCTTCAAAACACTAGCTTTTTTTAAGTTTTGTCTCGTTTACCCAAACGATTCAATCTTGCGTAGGCTTAAGGGTCAAGCCTAGAACCCCCAATACGAGACATTTGCCTGACTGAAAAAAATCATCATCATCAATTTTGTTAATTGTCAGAATCGTTTACTCACTGGAAATACGCAACTTTCTGAAGTTTCTTTTTTTTTTTCGGTTGTGCTTCATTTTAAAAATAACGAAGATGAAAAGTTACCATCAATCCCACGAGTAAAAGAAAGTATTCCGACTAGTCTACGAAAAATGCGCTCGTGCGGCGAATAGAATATCTCGCAAATTAATATATGCATAAACCTGATGGAATCCTTTCTTTTTTATGCTTAGGTGACGTCACCATCGATCCTGTCTTGACAATGGAGAACCAAATTTGGCAATGCATAATTATTACGAGTGGCGGAAAAAGTTTGTGTGACGCAAAAATTGCGCGATAAACGAAGCCCTAGAAAAACGCCCACTGAAAATTGAAACTAGGAATTTATTGAATTATTTCACTAATGTATCAAACTTTTTGTTTTTTGTAATTATTATAAATTCATAATTTTTAAATACTATTTTTTGAAAGTCAAAGGACAAATTAAAGTGAATTTAAGCTGATTGGGTGGATATTGGGCGGACGGGCGTTTTTCATGTTCCGAGATCAGAAATTAAACAAGAGTATAAGACGGGGGCGTCTTAGTATGTACCGGGTGCGCCACAAAAAAGTTTCTCTCTTTAAAACTAATTTTCTCGAAATCTAAAAGTTTTAAAAGAACCATTCTTATTTCATTGGAAAGAAGAAAGATAGACTTAAATTTTGATGGGTCATTTATTGAATTCGATTCATTAGATCAAAAGTTATGCTCAATTGAATAAAAAAGTTACTTTCGGAAAATGCTCAAAAACGTTAAAAATCGACCTGAACAATAAACTATTGCAATAACTATCGAAATAAAACATCTAACAAGATGACTATAATGTCAAGATTCAGCAAGATTTCAATTATTAATGTGATCATATGCCTCCTTTGTCCAAACGCGAGAAATAGTATAGACTTTCCACATTCAAATTTGTTCCATTTGGTACAGTGTGAGTTGTAAAAATAATTACCTCCATTATTATTCTGAATCGATTGCTCGTGTTTAAAATATTAAATTTTGTAATAAAAAATTATGTTTTGTATTAAGCAATTATTGTTATTTAGTTCAATTGGGTTCAGTGTATCAAATCTCTCAGTTTAGTTGCCACTTTAGTATCTTCATTGCATTACAGCAAAAGGTTTGTTTTTATTTTAGTTTGTATCTTTGAAAGACCCCATCGGATTTAGGCAGGGCTGTTAGATTTAAGACCACTCACGGTAGTCACACTACACTAGGAGGAAATCAAGCTTTCAGTAAAACAAGATCAGTCATCTACAGGATGTATTCGCAGCAACAAGGATGAGAGTTACCTGAATCAAGCTCAAGATCCCAAGACAATTGATTAAAACTTGAAATGAGCCAGAGAACCAACAAATAAAAAATTGATAAAGGTCAGGCCAAATTGATTGTTTGGTTCGTGTCCTAGAAGCTTTGAAAAATGGGTCGGTTGGTCGGTCAGTCGGTAGCTAAAATTGGAACCTTTTTTTTTCATTTTCCCACCAAAAACCTCAATTTTTCTCAATCTAAGCAATCGCGCAATCCTGTATCCAACCTGCAAATGTAAAGAAATAGCCTTAAGTCAGGATCGAAAAAGGCACTCGCCGCGATCGCAAGATAACTTCTAGTTGGAGATTAGGGCGTTCGCAGGGTGTGCCCAAAGGAATACAGCTGTGACTCTCTGCTTTTAGGTGCGTAATATTTGTTTTTAAGTACAGGTTACACCGGGACATTTACTGTGCGAGAAGTGGATGTTGTTTATAGAAGAATCAAAGCAGTCAGTTAAAAAAGAACCACAGAGTTTAGTTATCGTGTGAAAATGAAGTAATTTTTTTTGATTTTTCCGACTCAAAGTGAAACACTTTTTCTCAAAGATTTAGAGTCCATCAGAAGACACAAACCAAACTATCAATTGGGCCCAGCCAAATGATCTTGTTCCTAAGTATAAACTGATGTGTTGTGAAAGACAAATCAATAAGATAAGATGACGCTATCATTAATAAAATTTCTGCTGGAGTAATTAGTTATTAAGGCTGTCGCGTTCTCCCAAGCAACTATGTAAATTATGTGAAGTCATCAGCATTGCACAAAAAGTGCTCTCTCCTTCAGTATAGACCTAACTCTTCATACAAAAATAATAGGAAACGTATATTTGGACTTTGCAGCCTATGCTGCACGCAAGCACTTGTAACACCCCCGCATTTGGACCATTCTATCTTTGGCGTAAAATAAGGAGAAGACTAAGTAGTGCCAATAATGGCGCTAGATTACCGCCTCATCTTTATTCGCCCGCGCGAGAGCTCGAGCTAATCAGTTTTTCACGCGCTCAAGGGGAAACGAAACTGATCAATATTCTTCCAAGGAAATAACGTCAGAAAAAAAACCATTAACCAAAAGATGTATTTTGTTATTAAAAATCAATCCTATGCAGATGAAAAAATTTCTGCTATGCGTTTTTTTCGGAACGCTGAAAAACTCTAATTTCCATCTTCCTTTAATAAGGTAAAGAGGTTGCAAGATTTGGGTTAGCAAGGCAAAAATCGCTAAAAAGCTGGTAAAATCATAATCCTCAAATATCAAAGTTTCAGCCACACTGTTAATCCAAAAAGTAAAACTTTGTCCATCAATAATTTCTTTACCGGGTGCAGCAGAAAAAACTTTGGACGTTTGGCGAGCCACTGAGGCCGAACAAAGTCTTGTTTAGACTCAAAACCACTTTTATTAGAAAGAGGACATGCTAACTTAAATTTTGCGGTATAATTTTAAGTTTGGTCAGAGTGTCAAGTATAGCTTTTGAAGTCAAAATTCACTTTTCGAAAAGTGTAAAAAACACGTAAAAAAGTTATAATTTATGCAAATATGAAAAAATAGCTCGTATTTGACTTATTTAACGACTTTACGAATAATTAATTGTTAATTATTTTTTAAAGCAGTTCTCGTTACAACCTTAGTAGTAAAAGTCAGTTTTTAGAAATATTGAAAAAAATCTATCGAAACGCTAAAAAATGCTTAATTAATACCCTTTTTTACTGTTTTTCCCTTTTCGAAAGTGAATTTTAACTTCAAACGCTTATACGTGACAACTCTTGACCAAACTTAAAAGTATACCCAAAATTAAGTTAGCATGTCCTCTTGTAAAAAGGTTTTGAGTCTAAACAAGACTTTGTTCGGCCTCAGTGGCTCGCCAAACGTCCAAAGTTTTTTCTGCTGCACCCGGTAGATAAATAAAAATTTGCAATATCTAAATAATAACAATTAATAAATACCAATACAATGAAGCGAAATCCAAATTTCTTGGACCAAGCACATCAAAATGGTTGCTAAATTAACTCATAGTGTCTTCCTGGGTTGGTTCCCCCTACTAAAAATCCAAATTTTTCTCAATTCCCCCCTCTTTTTTTATTTGCCCCAGTTATTTGACAATTTTGCTGTTCCCCTATATGGTCAACATAATGCCTTAAATCAAATTTAAAGTTTTGGAAAGCTTGAAAATATAGCCTTGAAACTGCTTGAAAATAGAGTTTTATTGAAAGATTTGTTTGGTTCAAGTATATAAGGTTTGCTGATTTAATTGCTTAAACAGATATTACGAGACCTTGAGATCAGTAAAGTTCCCCAATCCAAAATTTCCAAAATTTATGGTTTCCCCCCTCTTTATTTTCCCCCATCAAATTTCAAATTTTTCATGTTCCCTTATACCTCAAAAGACAGGGCAAAATCAGAATCTCCTAAAGGGGGGACACTATGTAACTGGACACATAGCAGCCTTTTGCTTTTGGTAAAGTTTTACCATTCATTTACCAACTCTTAATAAAAGACCTTCTAAAAACTGACTTTGAGGCACTTAGAGAGTCGCAAATATAAGACAATGGATTGGATATCTCAAAATTAAGTTTTTTGCTACCAAATTGACATTTGTTGACATTAGGTTCTGAAATTTTCAGATTTAATCTCTTTATGGTGACAAAAATGTGTCAATATGTCAAAATTTGCGATTAGCTCTTAAAAAATAATTCAGTTAATTAGTTGGAATTACTTATGAAGATAGCGGTAGTGTGCTCAGGCCACTGTGTATGTAGAATTCAAGCTCTTGATAAAAACACAACATTTTCTTTCAGAAAAGTGATTTTAACCTGTGTTTCAAAGTTTTTTATGATACATATTCAGAATTAAAAGAATGGTAGTGATATGAATTGAGTTCAATCACACAAAAAAATTGTAGGAGCTTTTTAAGTGACATTAGTGATATGTAACAATATTTGTCAAGTTTTCATGATATATTTGTTACAGTTTTATCAAGTTTTCAGGATTCATACTATTTCAAGGAATAAAGTATAGATGGATATTATATACACTACTTTCAGTAGTGTATATAATATCAGTAATATAATATCAGTTAATTTCAGTATAAAATTTCTCTAGGGTAACTTTCAATTAGTGAAAAGCTCCCGAGATTTTCATGTGTTTTATCAAAATCTTTGAGATTTAAGGATAGATTTTTGCTTTTTGATAAAAACCAATTTAATAATGTTTCTTAAAATTAAGCTGTCAATGATGCTAGGTTTGTTGTTAGTTTCTTTTGTTTTCCTGTTGATAAGGAAAATATAAACCTGGTTGACCTTTGATACGCAGAATGCTGATGATGAGTTGATAATGATGCTACGGTGAGTTTTTTATTAAAAACAGTAAATCCTTCCATAACAATGGATTCATAAAATTGCCCATTTCCTGTGTTACAAATTTATCATTTTATTGTATTGGAAGCTCATTTCTTGAATTTCAGCTTGAAATACTTTCCTTCCTACTTTTATTGTTAAAATATGATAAATTTTCATGTAAAGTATTCTGCAAGTTAAGTTTTAAATGTTCGTTTTTTCTCTCGTCTCTTTTTCTCCAGTAGTCCTTGGGACTTAAAAGATTCCAGTTTGACTTTTGAGGTGATGGGGATTTGAAGATTTTACAAATTTGGGTGGTTGCGGTTAAGGTGGGGGGGGGGGGTGGACTGATGAGAAGTTGCAGGTGGGCTAACCCTATGTAAGGGGGTGACCTTTTTCGTGGGGTTCGAGGGTTGTTTTTATTCATCTTTATAGCATAATCTAATCAACCAGATATGATAAATGACCTATAAAATTCAATTCATCTTTCTTCTTTCAAATAGAAAAGTACCGGGTGACCCACGAAAAAGTTCGGACGTTTCTCGGCTTCTTGAGGCCGAACAAATGTCCCAAAGTGCTTGGAGTTTTATTATTTAGAAAGTAGATATCCTAACTTAAAATCCGAGCCATTACTTTTTAAATTTGACGCACAAGTTCCCTAGTTATGAGCTTTTAAACTCAAAATTCACTTTTCGGAAAGTGTAAAAAACAGGTAAAAAAGGGGTATCAAATTAGGTATTTTTAGACGTTTTTGATATACAGTTTTTGAGAAAATTCCTTGAAAGTGCCAATTTTGATAAAAACTAGTCTTGTTTTAAACAAAAACTACTTTCAAAGGTGTTTTTAATAATTATTAATGTCATAAAACTCGTTAAATAAGTCAATTTATAAGTGATTTTCTAATTGATTGCATTAATTTAATACCTCTTTTTTACGTGTTTTTTACACTTTCCGAAAAGTGAATTTTGAGTTTAAAAGGTCATAAGTAGAGAACTAGTTGGTCAAATTTAAAAAGTGATAGCTCAAATTTTAAGTTAGGATATCTACTTTTTAAATACCAAAACTCCGAGCACTTTGGGACATTTGTTCGGCCTCAAGACGCCGAGAAAGGTCCGAACTTTTTCGTGGGTCACCCGGTATTCATTCTTTAAAAAATTCATAGAACTCGAAAGAGAGAAACTACACCCGGTATAAGAAACATAGCAACCTCACAAAACTGTTGTTCCATGCATCAAAATTAAGAAAATTCAAGATGGTAATGATCCCAATAATTACCTGAGGATATTCTTTAATATGCATAAAATTATCGTCCTTTTTTCTTGTATAGAGAATATTCAATCTTAAATGATATAAAGAAAAGTCATGAATAACAAACCACGTGTTGGTGTCAAGCCAAATCAAATCTTGTCTAGTGATATTGAAGTCAAAATCATTGGAGGGAAAGCAGTTGTCACAAGAATACAGAAACAAGGAAATCAAATAGTTAACAAAAGTCAAGAACATGTTCCCATTGAAACAGAAGAACAACAAGAAGTCTCCAAAATGGCTTCAAGTGCCATTGAAGAATCTCAAAGGTAACTATTATTTTAACTGAAAAATTGCAATTATCAAAATAAATTTATTTTAATACTTTTAAATCTACATAAGCATAATTCCATTATTATATGCATCTCTTTTATTCATGCTCATTTCAATTTGAATTTGAGTCAAATAATTTATACAGTATCGTGAAAAGTGAAATCTTTAAAAACTAATCACTCAAGGTTGGTGTAATCTAAGATGCTTGATCTAGCGATTCATGATGCTCAATCCGTAATCCATAAAATATGTTAATTTATGCGTAATTATGCTAATTATGATAAAATATTTTGGTAATTTACTAAGTCTCTTTTGGCGTTTCCCAGATCTCTTTTTTTTTGCCACTATGACTTCAGGTATATTGTAGAAATACAATGAAAATAGGGAAAGAGAAAAATCTTGCCACCTGTTTTATTTGCTTTTCTTTGTTTGCTTTTAGAAAGCAATTCCTTAATTCAATTATATTCATACTACATATGGTACTAGCTTCTCGAGACGCAACCAATATTAACAGATACCTTATCAGTAGAAATTTTTCTTTGTCCACAATTTTTCTGAACCCAAATTAAACCTTACTATTTATAGATCAGGTAATGATCAGTAAATTTTCTTAGCAATAAAAATTTTCTTTCATTTTACAGTGAAGAAGTTTTTTCGAAATATAAATGTTCATCATTACCAGAGGATTTAGATTGTATACGTCATCCAGGAAGTATTGTTGAAGCTGGTGCACTGGCTGTATGTTAAGCACATTCTTTTTGGACTTTCCCTCTTGAAAATTCCCTTTTCTTTTTTATCTCATCTATTTTCTTATTTTCCTTTGAAGCTTTTTTACTATGTGTGAGTACCTATTTCTATGTGAATGATGGTGAATGGAAAAAGCCTAACAAAGAGAAAGGCTAAAACATTGTTGCATTAGCTGTATATGTTGAATACTACGCTTTTGAGTTTTCTTGTTAGAAATAATTTCCCTTTTCTTCTTTAATCTTGTTGACATTCTCAATTCTTAAAGCTTGTTTATTATCAGCTTGTGTGTGAATTTGTAATACCTTTATTCTAATGTGAAAAACGACAAAAGCCATACAGAAAGCTTCTCATGCTTAGATATTCCTTCCTTGCCATTGGGTTGTTTAAACTTTTCGAAAAAGCTAATTACACAACATCTAATTACTTTGTCTGAATATCCTGGAAAGTAACCTTTTTCACGTGCAGATTCCCCATTTTATAACATTTTACATCTACTTTCTTTAGGCCCAAGCCCTTCCACAATCTACATACGATTTAAAGGCCAGTTTACCAAAAGAAATACTTAAAGAAGGTATCCATTCCATATGATTATTCAAGCAATAATTTGAATTTTATATATCTACAATCAGCGCTGAAATATATTTGCAATTTTGGGTATTTTAACGTTTTTCAGAATTTAAAGGTCTAGCGAGAATTGCAGTTTCAGTACTTCCACTTTGCTTCATTGGATTTTTCGAGTTGTGAGGGGTTAAGTGGCTCCCAGGCTATATTCTCAACTTTATTGGAACATTTTTGAGCTTTTAGATCCTGAGACCCTAAGATCCTAAGTCTTAAGTCTAATGTTAAAACTCTACTTCCAAACTGTACTTCAAAGCACTTTTAAAAAAATCACTGGCGGTTTTAAAGTTTTGAGGGAATTCCACTTTTGTGCCAAATATTTTGGCGCCGATTGTAGATGTAAATCTTATTTACATTTTTCCATCCCATCCATTATACTATGGCACATGAATGTAATGAATTTACCTTTGCTCTTGCCATGTGAGGGGTTCGCGGGTACCACCACTATGATAAACGATGGTAGAGTCAGGTAAGCGTAGTGACTTCTCTATCCAAGGATAGTTAATGCTGTCTGTACCTCTCATTGGAAGTGGGATCTCTTTTCTAATATATCTAGTTCAAAGAATCACAGTTGAAACCCATCCAAATCCCATTTTTTCAGGAAAACTTAGTGACTTACAGCTTGAAGGAATATTGTATGCTGTAAGTATAAATAAAAGCGTTGTTTTGTTGTATTTGCTTCAGTAGAGTTTACATAGGTCATACCAAGATTTAAATAGGCTTTTTCCAGGCTTTTTTCAGGTTTACAGAATCCAATAAATAACTTTCTTATTAAACTTTAAAATGAAGATTTAATGTTTGGAGCCCAAAAACATGGGCTGTAGGTCTTGGTATCTTGCTATCTCCCCATATTCAGGGTATTCTATGTACCATATAACGTAATGTATCCAGTTTCTTACTATATTAAAAGAATTTCATATTTTTTGTCCGTCAAAAAAAGTCGCAAAGTGGAATAGGCATTACTGAGTAGAAAAAAAAATCTATGATATGTTTAGGCTGAATCTAAGCCTTTCATGCTTTAGCTGCCATTCCTCGGCTGGTTTAAGACCATCTCCATTATACCATACAAAACATAATAAAAACATGTTATCTCAGAATAATCAGATAAGTTTTTCTGTCATATATTTTTAGTGTCAAAGACATCAACTTATTCTACCAGACGGAAAACGCAGTGGATTTTTTCTGGCTGATGGAACAGGAGTTGGAAAAGGGAGACAGGTATACCGCTATTGTGATATGAAACACTTTTTCTAAAAAAGCGATGCACTGTGGGATTGTTTTGGGGGTATTACAATAGAAATCTCTTGTTTAGAAAAATCATTAACTCTGATAAGGTCATAATTGATTGAAATAAAATAGTTTTCTTAAGGTTTTAAATCATAGTATACTAAAATTACTGATAGTATGAATACGTCATAATGTAATCTAAATAAGGCCTGAAGATTGAAGAAGAATCTCTTGAAACCCAGCCAAATGTAAATCTCATGATCCATGCCCGATAAACTTCCAATATAAGCATTAAGCAATGTTTTTTATAAGCTTTCAATTATTGCTGAATCCATTATTAGTAGACATTTCAAGTAAACGCTTTTGGTTGAAGTAGGTTCTTGTATTTTTGTGTGGCTGAAAAATGATTATAAAGCTTTTCTTCCCATACAAGAATAATAGGAATGTTAAAGTATTTACCAGAATAACCATTATATGAACAAATTCTTTCTCCTTTGGACCTTGGAAAATATTGATTGGAAAGCTGATTCCAAAAGTGATAGTGGTAATCAAAATAGCATAAACCATTGTCATAGCATTGTTCATTGGGCCAGGCAAATGACGTCCCCTAAAAGCTTGCACCAAACAAACCATTTGAGAAAGTGTTAAAATAGCTATTAAAATATTTTGATGATTTCCTGTATTGCAGTAATGAACTCGCTCCAGACTGTCTGTTTGTTTGAAGAATTCAAATTTTGGAGGGGTTTGGAAATACAGCAGATATAATATTGCATTTAATGACAAAACGAATATGATAACAATAAAAACTTGTGTTGCTATTGTTCGCCTCATCTCATTTTGTGTGAGCCTTACTGTTGATAAGAAAGCATTGAGCAATTTCTCTGATTTAGTGTACACAAATGCAACATTCAACGCGTATAATATAGTTACAATTAGATTACGTAAAATGCATTTGAATTCAAATCTAATATGATACTCTGAGTAGGTGTAAAGAATTCCTATAAATGTAAAAAACATTGCCAATAAGTGAATGATGGAGAGCGCAAAATCTGAAACTCGAACTGTTGGTGTATCCTTCTTTGCAATAAAGATTAACATAATGATGAATGATAAAAGAGTTCCAACTGAACTTAGTCCAAGAGTAATGTAGATTTGTTGTTGACCATGTTTCAGGTATACATTTCTGTATGGATCAATACACTTTGTACGTTTACCATTGTCAATGCTGAATAATCCAGTACATGGTTTGCAAGGCCCATCACCAAAGTCTTTTTTGATTGTGTTTTTTGGACAAATAAGGCAATATGATCCATGTTGAAAATCAAAAGTTGTGTTTTTAATTTCACCATAAAGTTTGAAGTAGCTAGGTGGGCAGGTAATGTCAGGGCATTTAACTTCCTTGTATTTGTGATGTTTAAGGAACTCTTTAGTTTTTATCTCAAAAAAGGTTAAATTTAATGGTAATCCATATTGATGAAATATTTTTGAAGAAAGTGGAAGTGTATATGAAAAACTGAAACCATGAACAATCAATTGAATAGACTTTTTCAATGTTTGATCATCTGACATACTGTAGTAAAGCTTTGTTTCTCTTAAAGATGATACCAATGATGAGGCATGGTTAAAATAGCTCATCAAAGGATCGATATCCATGATAGGCCGGTGGAAAGATGTAAAAGTGATCCAAGTATCTGGATATTCTGGTAAAAAAAGAGAAAACTCGTGAACTATGAATTTCAAATTTCTAAATTCAGGTGTTGTAATACGACTTAATAAACCAGTATTGATAAATGTTTCATCACCGAAAATAATCGTTACAGAATCTGGCTCAATCTCTCTTAAGTAAGGAATCAATGCTTTAATATAGATCGTGTCGTAAAATTGAATATCATATTTACTCGTGTAAACTGACTCGTCCCAATACAAACTTGTATTGATCACTTTTCCAGTCAAGCAAAATCTTTCCTGAGATTCAAGTAAGCTGTAGGTTTTTTCAAAGTATGCGTGGTATGGAAATAGTTTTTTATCATCAAAATGGATAAGAGATTGACTTTCTCCCATTTGAATGTCTCCAGAAGTGTCAGCAACCACTTAGCATCAGTTTCAAGATCTTCTGGTATCATTCTGTTATCGCAATACGACGGCATGCAAACTTTTGGTGTGTTTGTGAAACTCACAATTTCTTTAATCAATTTTGACATTTCCTCTGGAACATAAGCAGCAATATTTATGATATTCGATTTCTTTGTTGATGGTAAAATATATTTCTCATCCAGCAGAACATCCACCAAATACTTGATCAATAACTGTGTATTGTTACAGACATCAAGCACTGTATAGTTAAGTAGATTTGATTTCGTGAAAGATGTATTCAGTGTCTTATGGACAACCTCAGCTTGAAGGTTCATGGCTGTTCTGTGGCTAGCATTAGTGCAGTTAGAGTAAAACCCAACTGCAGTGAATGCATTCAAATCTGCTTTTACATATTCAGGTATATAATGACCTTTCAGCGTTGGCAAAACATTGGCCATTATGATAAACTTTAGACAAGTAATCAGATTCATAATTGAATCCTTGTAACAAAATATTTAAGTTCTCCGTTACCTTTTTGATAAGAATTGGTAAAGTCAAGCTATCAAGGTCTTATTTTTCCAATTCTGAAAATGAAATTAATATTGAAATAAAAATTAAAATAATGTGTTTTGGGCTTTTATTTATGATGTATCAAAATATCAATTAGTTTAAATAATATTATCTGATGAAAATATTGTATAGAAGCAAACAGATTTTAATTAGATGTATAACATGTCTAATAAATATTGTTTTCAACATTGTTTTTCTACTTTTAGAAACCTTTTTTTCTCATGTCTGTATGGGTTTAAACTTAAATTCTAATCAGAGAAAAATGAATAGCATAGCATAACTATGAAACGAGAACCAATAATTAATCCTGAACCAATCAATCCAAACGAAATTAGAAAAGACAACAATAACATGAAAATTGGAAAGGCTTCTTGAATTGATTCAATTACAGAAGAAGCCTCTAAGGCCGGATGAGATGAAATGGAATAATTCATATGCTATTCACCCTTAGACTGGTAAAAAATTTATTGTCGCTCCTATTCATAAGAGAGTTTACAGTCAGATTGACAGTATAAAAAGCTTGCAGAAATATAATTTAGAACGCCTTGACGTCGCCGAGAGTGTCGAGAAAGAAATAGAAACGAATATGTCTACATCTAATGAAAAAATAAATATTTGGCATTGATTTTGCAATTTCAGCACACAGCCTCATACATTTTTACAAATTAGCTTTAAGCAAGCTAGACCCTTCAAAATACCTCTCATCTTCTAAAACACTGTTGCTACCCCGGTGGGGTGGAGGTCCTATAAATTAACCTGTGTTCGTTTGTTCGTCCGTCCGTTCGACTGTTACCAACTTTTTCGGGATTGAATCATAGGAATCTTTTGATTTTTGGTACAAAGGTGCAAAATGGTAGTGGCCAAAATGTGACGGAGCCCGATTTTCAAAAAAAATTTTTTGGGCCAATTTGGGCCAAAAAACGGCTAAAAAACGGGTTTTTTGGACTTTGTGAAAAAATGGATCATTAATTTTTTCTGATTTTTTGCATGAAAGTAGGGTACCATCATAGGTAAAAGATGGATTAAGCAGACTTTTGCAAAAAAAATTAGTTGGCTCAAAAAACGCATGTTTATCTATAAGAACCACTATTAATAAGCATACATCAATGTTCTTAGTCAAATTACTCAATTTTTTTATGAGATATATGTTTTTTTTGCTCTTGAGGGCTTACTTTTGAAGAATATGTGTGTTTAGACAGGAAATTTTGGTTGCTTGGCGTGTTTTTATAGAAAAACTGGCCAAATTCGTTATTTTTTTATAAGCACATTATCAATTACTTAGGTATTAGCTTTTCTCGAGATTGGCTCTTTCATTCTTTATGATTTTTTGCACATAGATGCATAACTATAAACCCTTGAATGTGACGGAGCCCGATTTTCTAAAAAAAATGTTTTTGGGCAAATTTGGGCCAAAAAACGGCTTTTGGACTTTGTGAAAAATTGGATAATTAATTTTTTCTAATTTTTTGCATGAAATAATAAGCATACATCAATGTTCTTAGTCAAATTACTCAATTTTTTTATGAGATAGATGTTTTTTTTGCTCACAAAGTCTTGAATATGAAAGAATATTTCAAGAGCATGAAATTTTGGTTTCTAAACGTTTTTTTATAAGAAACAAACGACTAATTTTAATAGATCGTCACTATTTGTGTTCTGAATGATTGTTTAGGTCATGCTCACGTAGATATCAATTATAAATGCATAACTAGGTATGTCCATATAAGTATCACTTGTTTTTTTTGAAAGTGTTTGTTTGCTTTATTTCTTCTTTTTCTCTTCTTTTCCGTGCGGCCGCATGAACATGGGACTCCGACCCGGATTCTCGGTCAACTTTTCTAACCGTGTCTCTCTTTTATTCAACTACAATTTTTCCCCTTCTTTGAAATAATGTCTGCAGTATTATTTCTAGTAAAGATGACGGTTGACTCGCGAGTATAGTAGAGAATGCTACTCAATGCCACACCTGACTCTAGGCTCTGTCTTCATCTTGCCATTCTTTTAATTATTTGTATCTTTGATATGTTGATTGTCTATTATCTATCTGCGCCTTCTTCTTTTGTTTTGTATCTATGTACTTTTGTGAAGTAAATGTTCCATTTATGTCTGTAGAGTATGATCGTCAAAAATGGTTGAAATGATGGTTAGGTTTTTGTAGAAAGATATTACTCACGTCCTGTTTCAAAATAGATTTTTATTTAGATACCGTAAATCCTCGAATAAGCGCCCGGGCGCTTATTTAATTTTTCGGGCTCTAAGGGGGGCGCTTATTCAAGCGGGGTGCTTTTTCAAGCGGGGCGCTTATTTTTTTATTTCAGAAATTCGTATATCAATAAATTCGGAATCTGCTTAAACTTAACTGTTTCAAAGGGTTGATTTTTCAAAAAAGGATGAATAAAAGAAAAATTGGAAAAATCCAATTGTCAATTTCTATCATTTTATTCTTAATCGCTTTCTTTCTTTTTAAGACACAAGTATCTACTCAATATCTTATTCAATCAATAACAATATTCGAATAAGCGCCCCTCCCTGGAGGGGGGCACTTATTCAAAGGGGGCGCTTATTCGAGCGGGGCGCTTATAATATTATTTTAACTAATATATATATATAAAATTTTACTATTTCCTATTCCTAGAAAATAAGGACAGAGAGCCCTTTAAGAAGACTCTCTGTCTATCTTGCATTTTTCTTTGCAATAGCCAGTCCACAAAACTTTTCAATCGAACAATTCTCATTTTTAATTACTTGATCGAGTAGAGTCAAAGAAATTCTACCACGTTTGCAATTTTTATCATCATTAAACATTAACAATTTACTCAAGCGACCAGAAGGCATTCTCACAACATGAGCTGCGTAGTTTCGTTGTTGTTGGGGGGGGGGGGTCTTATTCGAGCAGGGCGCTTATTCAAGTGGGGCGCTTATTCGAGGATTTACGGTATAATAACAATGTCTGACACTCTTTGCTCTTTTTCATTTTTAACTACTTCTACCTTGAAATCTAAAAAATTTAGCTATAAACCTTTGATTCATTTGATTTGATACTTCATTAGATTGCTGGTATAATATTGGATAATGTTTGTCGAAAGAGGACAAAACATATTTGGTTCAGCATCTCAAGTGATCTAAAACACGATGCTGAAAGGTATTTTGATTTTAAAGGTTTTCTTTTACATAAGTGTTCCCATTTCATATCAGACACATATTTCATATCAGGACAGTGTCTGCCTATTGCTATATTATTCTGATACAAGCAAAAAAATGTTTTTCTTTTCCTCTTTCTGAGCAAACTTGCTCCACATCCGTGTCAATCAAATGTGAAAAAGCTTGCAAAATAAAACTGAAGATAGCAAACGATATCACTCTTATTTAAAAACAAAACCTTTAAGGAATTTAAATGTTCACTCAATACATAGCAAATGGTACAAATACTGGCTATAGCGTGGAACAACGTTATTTCAAAAGTGAGCCACCTAATTAAGTACTTGAGTCACAGTTTATCTCATGACAATCGTTTTTAGAAACAGCATACTCATTTGGTAGAGCAGATATACATCTTGAGCATATGCCTGGATTTCTTATACTCCTTGTTTGAATTTGTTATTCTTTTTATCACTGTAGCGTTTCAAAGAATCGTAAAAACATTTGTCTTTTAGAGATTTGCGAGATATCGGATGTTATGTTAAGGTCATTGATGGATGTCAGCAATTAGACCAAAAAACAAAGTATTTATGCTACTTCCTTCCTTCTCTATCCATTTAATCCTAAGTAATAGGCTCAATAGTTTTTACATTCTCTTATGAGCTTTTTTGCTGGTTTATTGTGAGATCTTTTTGGGGGAGTAGGTATTATTTACTGTATATTGAGGGTTTTATTCTTTTTCAGGACATTTGGATTATCTTCAGAGTACAAAGAAGGGGTTGTATTCTCGACTTACTCCACCCTGGTCTCCTCTAGTCAAAAAGGTATTGAAAGCTTAACAAATATTTACAACATAAAATAGGTATCAATCTAGCAGTTGATGAATCTTGATTTTCATCATTAGTCAAATTCTTGATATTTATGACGTAATCTTTAATACGGAAACACCCGAAAAACAACGGGTGTTTGCCACCAGTTTTGAATTTAAAAAATGAAAACTCGTGGCAAACACCCGTTGTTTTTTGGGTGTTTCTGTATAAAAGATTACACCATAAATATTAAGAATTGGTTAAGCTATTTTCACTATCTCGCATCTCTATTTCTATGGCCTTCATTTTTTTACAAATTGAAACTTTTTGTTTAGATTCCAAGAAAACATGTCGTCTGGACCAACTAATTGAATGGTGTGGAAAAGACTTCGATGGATGTCTAATCTTTGACGAATCACATAAAGCGAAACATTTTATGCCTGTAAGCGGAAGGATTTAGCTTGTCAAATCTTTTGGTTTATAATAATAACAAGAAACCGTTTTGGGAAATTTAGAGATGAAATTTAAAAATAACATCGTTTACCAGTATCACTAACTTTTCCTATATACTCGCAAGAGAATCGCTCCTACAAGCCATAACTAACTTTATAACCTCTCTTACAGCCCGTTTCCCGATTTTTGTTAGTTAGCATTGATTTACTTGTTAACGGATTTTTTAAATTCCGCCATACAAAGCCCCAACTTTTCTTGGTACTTTTTCGACTTTTGTTTTTCTAGAGTTTTGACATTATCTTTCTTATAGGGTAAAGAGAAATCGAGTACAAAAGTAGCAGTAGCTGTAACTAATATTCAAAGGCAAGTCGACTCATAATTTTTACACATAATAAAACTTTTTAATAAAGTAAGCCAAAGTAAAGTAATGCTCCAATCAGATGAAATGTGTTTCCCCTTTTTGATAGCAATGTCTCTAATAACATTTCAGCTCCTAGCTTTCCCAAAGCCTATCATAATTCGGATACTTTTTCTTAATTCAGGCTGTTACCAAAAGCGAGAGTGGTATACTGCAGTGCTACCGGTGTCACAGATGTCAAAAATATGGTTTGTAAATATTACACATTGTCTTGATCATTAATAATCAAACCATTTCAGTAAAAATCTTCAGTCATTGTCATTAAAATAATATTTTTTATTGAATTTTAGCTTGGTAAATTCACTAGCCTTGCTAGGCTGTAAAACAGTCCACCAGATTCTAAGATAGGGAGAAAAAAATCACAAAAATAAATATAGAATGATAAAAATAAATGACGATAGATTTCTGATTTGAAATAATAAGTCATAGCTATAATCTAATTAATTTATTTTTTCTGTTTAGGCTTTCATGGAACGTTTAGGTCTATGGGGAATGGGCTCCACTTTCACTTCTTTTGAAAGTTTCCTGGACTCACTCACTAAACGAGGTCTTGGTAAGTGTGTTCCACACTCATTTTGTTTTATAAGCATAACGTTTATAAGCATACTGAAGCTCAAATTTCCAGAAAAATTAAGCATATGCTAAGCATACCTTGAGGCTCAGCCAAAGAAATTTTTAGAATCATAATTTCCAAAACTTCAGAAAATAACAGAAGAATGAAGAAGAGAATTACAAACAAAATTGGTGATTTTATTTTTGTTTCATCTCTTATAAATAACACAACTTATAATAACAACAACATTCGAAAACAATAGAATGTCTTCATTTCTCTCAAGATTAAAGATAGGGGAAAATGCGCGAAATTTTTTACCCCCCCTTCATAATTTTTTTATCAAGCATATAGTTAAGCATAGTCGAGGCTCAAAATTGAGCTTTACTTAAGCATAGTGAGCTTCAGCCGAAATTTACCGTATGCTTATAAAACAAAATGAGTGTATTCATTGTTCTCTGATGGTTTGAATAAATCAGGCTGTTCATATAAATGGAAGTGTGTCCAGGAAAAGAGGTGACTATGGTTGTCAACAGCGAGATTTGAATGCTTTGAAATTCAAACTTTCGAAACAGAAAGCGGCATGGTGGACTAAGAACATAGAACTGGACTCACTTTCACGAGAAATATGTGACAGTTACCCTACCTAGTGAAAGAAATATGATATTGTGGTTTTATTGAAAACCTTCTTGAAGTTGTTTATTTTATTGATAGCAACTAAGTAATTTTTTGATTAATGTGACAAAATCTTTCGGTAACGGCAACGATAATGGTAAATAAAGTGCCAGGGTTAAAAAGTTGTAGATATGATCCTTTGCCAGGTCATGCAAATACAAAGACTTTTAAAGAGATTGGAACCAAAAAATGCTACATTTTACTTTAGGCCAAAAGCCTTGAATTTCTTCTTAGAAAGAGTGCTTGAACTCTGAAGTTTTTTGCACTGTACCGTTATCATTTTCATTACTCTTATTTTCTACCCAAGGTGCATTGGAAATGTTATCAATGGAAATGAAGGCTTCTGGGATGTATGTATCACGTGGTCTTTCATACCATGATGCAGAGGTATGGTGACCACTAAGGGGGTCTGAAAATAAGGAATAACCGCTATAATTATTTGAAAAAAATAATGACTAATATGCCTCGTATTCAAACAAAATTTGCATAGTGATTATGTCCCTTGAGACATTAAATGATTTTTTAATGAATAGAAAGTAGTTTTAATAAAATCCGCTGGAAGTTAATCACCATGACAATAATCTCAAAACGAGACAGGTGATGTTTGTGACGTAATTTATGAAAAGGTCTATTCGAATTATTTTTGTAAATACCTGATCTACATAGGGAAATTTCTAATCATTCCTAATAATAATTGATATTCTCACTGACTTCCCATGATTCATAACGATTCAGAAATTTCATTGACTCTATCAATGTTTTTTAGGCCTCGTTATCAACAAGTTATTTTTAGTAAATTTTACACATAGCCTAGATATAGAAACATAATTAGTTTTTTAAGTAAACCTATTGGATCGTTTCATCTACTTCACCGTGAAAATCTTTTTTTTATTTGAACTTTTTTCAGTTTCAAACAGTAGAAACTTCACTAACGGATGAACAAATCAAAGTTTACAATAAAGCAGTTGATGTCTGGTAAGTTCAACTAGTGGAAATAATGATTTTATATAGCCAACTCGCTCTCTGATATGAATTTCAAAGGAATCAGTAACTCTCTTCTAAGAGGAAAAAATGCTCGAATACGAAAGAATTCATTGACATTATAGCTGTTAGCAAAATGCTTGTAACATTATTAAGTTATGTTCAATAATAGTTATCTTGAAAGAGTTGAAATATTGTTGGGTCAACCGGACCCAAAGTGATATGATTTAGCAGGTCTTTTTGTTTGTTCTAAAGGTTTTGCTCCAATAAGAGGAAAAACTTGGAAATAACAAATGCTCGAATTCGAAAAATTTTGACACTGTTTGAAAGTTGAACTTCCTATAACATAATCAAATTATGGTCAATAATTTTTAGGAAAGAGTTGAAACGTTGTTTAACAGTGGCTTTGGGTCGAACGGGAAGTACCAACACACGAATATGGATCCAATATTGGGGATGTCACCAACGCTTCTTCAAACAACTCTGGTCAGTGTTTAGCAGCCATTCTAATTTTCAAGGAACTTTTTCTCATCTCTAATGAACTATTATTCTAATCGAAACAACGAAACTTACTCAAGTTGATGGCACCTATTTTCTGCTCATGCTGAGGTTCATATTCCTAGGTTTTTGATAGTAATCAGAAAAGATCTTCATTTACAAGGCTATAATGGCCGTTGCAACAAATAAGGAATTTTGACGATGCAAAAAGCTCTTTTTTCTTTCCGATTTAGAGATTTCATTATATCAGACGTAAACCGTGATTCTAAATGTCTAGAGTCCAAGAGATCAAATCTTCATTTTGTTTTTAGTATGAGTATGAAGATACCAGAGATTGCGAGACAGTCCAAGGAAGCTTTAGAAAATGGTTATGCTGTGGTTATTGGCCTTCAAACTACTGGGGAGGTTAGTAGCATTGTTGTTGTTAGTTGCACTTATTCATGATTTGCAACACTGGAGAGAGCCTTCCAAGAATTTTCAAAAATTTCCACCCAATACGTCACTTTTTCTATTTTTATAAGTGACGTATTGGGTGGAAAATTTCTCCGAAGACTCTTCAATGGTGCATATCATGAATTGCACTTCTAAGCTTCTATTTTTGTTTGGGATTATTTTCATTGGGAAACAGATTTTCTGAATAAATATTTCCTATCCTATAATTGGTATATCTCGGTAGAAATAATAATCTTTATAACGACTTTGGCATTGATCCTCCCCCTCCCTTCGGTAGATTGATAAATTGGACCTTTGGAGGGAGTAAAGAAGTGTTTCTAGTTACGCTCGACTTGTATTTCTGAATTGAGGTACAGCGCTCTTTATAGGCGCTAAATAGAGGAAATACGGTTTAATTTACTTGTGTGTTCTTATTGATTGTCATTAAGAATCATTGTGTACTTTTGTTATCTAAATCAGGCGAGTATGGATTCAGAACTTGATCAGAACGAAGGCAACTTATCATCCTTTATCTCACTGACCAGAGAAATCTTACGAAGATTTATAACACAATTCTTCCCAACAATCGTTCATGTGCAGGTTGGATTTTCTAATTTTTTAAACAAAAAACTTTGAACAACTGAACCAAATTTAAAAAGTTAGACCAAATTTTAGGTTTACCTTTCTCTTTGCAATTAAACAAAAACTTTCTGAAAATACCATTGTTACGGACACCAATCAAACCCTGATTCTTTTTCGTTAGTTACCCAATAATGATCACGTTTTTTCAGCTAGGATCTGAGAATGTCTGTCTGTGTGTATGTCCCAAAACTTTGGGGCAGCCTGGAGACCTCAAAATTGGTCCGATTTGGCTGAAATTTTGCACACTTGTTCCTTGAGTGAATATCTGTGGGTGCGAGTTCTTCCACACTATTATTTGAGCATCTACTATCGGGCCTTTGAGTTAGTTGGAAAAATACTAAAGTTGAGCCCAGTGCGTTGCGCACGTTCGACTATTTTTAATACTTATAAATTTCTCACTATAGGGAGAGGAACCACGCCCCGATGATTGGTCTGTGCAAGCCAAAACAGTCTTAATTGGTATTGTTGAGAAGATTTCCCTTCCAAATAGGTATCATAGGTTTTGGCTATCACGTTCTTGTATTTTGGTTGCTGAGCTTTGTATATCACCAAAAATAAAAATTTTTGACCTTGAAAGACCTCTTGGTGTGAAAAAGGTTACTTCTATAATTTTGGTTTTTGCAGCCCTCAATATATGAAGCTAGTATTTGCTCTCTTTTGATAGCTCTCTACTGAGTAAAGAATCTATCGAAAGTGAAACTCTAATAAACGTTGCTCTCTGGGGTGTGGTGCATTTTAGAGGACATCGACCTTGATTTTTAGTTTGGGTAGTGGTGGTGTTTATTGAAGGACGGCGTTAAATAGAAAAAATACGATATCCCCAAAATTTTCAACTCAATTTTTTTTTCTTCAGTCCTTTAGACGAGTTGATCGATCAGCTTGGCGGACCCTCTTGCATCGCTGAAATGACCGGTCGTAAAGGCTTTATAGGGCGCCACGATCGTAAATGCAAACCACAGTACATAGCACGTGCTTCTACGGCAAGTGGCAATGGAGGTGCAAATCATGCGGCAACCGAAAGTATTAACGTTAAGGAGGTATGTATCTTTTGAAATTGTTTTTGAATCTTCTAAAATTCGATTTGTTATTTTGATCTTAGATTGTCAGTGAAGATATAATTTGTTCAGTACTTTTTGAGGACAATTGAACTATTGAAAGGAAATGGGCGAAATGTGTAAGAAGCTGAATTTGTACAAAGTCCAATGTTGTTAATTATGTAGTCTGGCTTTCATATATTGCCATATTAAGAAGTCGACCAGATGATGTGACACTGTCCACTCTATATTTTCAACGAGAAAATAACCGCCATCTCTTTCGATTTCTATCAAAAATGACATTCCATCTTGTTTCCACTGCATATATTTTGAGATTTTTGATAATGCTTTATCCTTATAATATCAATTCAGAGAAACGCATTTATGAATGGTAAAAAAATTGTGGCAATCATTTCCGATGCTGCCAGTACAGGTTTGTATCTTCATCGAGCTTTTTACATTAACATTTCATTCCTTACGCTTCTTTTTAGTTCCGTATAGCTCGGAAACGAAATGAAGCTAGGCTAAGAGACTACTTTAATGGGATAAACTTTCGCGGGGATTAAATTTCGCGGTTGGGCCTATCCGCGAAATTCAAAAATTTCGCGGGGACTTAATTTCGCGTCTGGCACTATTGGGTGGTAATATTTTCACGATTTTGTGACTTCTACTGTCAAATCATGCATGTTGGTTGTTGAAAAACACATTATTTGCGCTTCTTTGATGCAAGTAACCATTCAAATAGTATTTATTTGACATATTTTGATTTTTGTTTAAAAATATTTCGCGGATGAGGCCCTTCCAAATTTCCAATGGGACTTAATTTCGCGGATTTTCGCGGATGACACCCAAATCCGCGAAATCCGTGAAATTTAATCCCCGCGAAATTTTATCCCATTAAAGTATAAGTTCTTAGCGTCGGGCTTGAGAGAGGACCCGTATAAGTTTTACGGTATAGATCATACTGTGCCGAAGAAAAAAATCATGAAAACTTCGCACGAGCCCTAGCTGCGCTGGAATTTCAGTCTAGAAGACTTTAAATGATTGAAAAAAAGTACAAATAAAGCGACCGTAGTGCAGTGGTAGAGCATCCGGCTACGGATCGCAAGGTTGTGGGTTCAACCCCCAGTCGGGTCATACCAAAGATTCTCAAAATGGTACTTGATGCCTCTCTGCTTGATGCTCAGTAATTATGAGAAGGATCAAGGGTAAGTGGAGAAATTAAGGGGGAAAGAGTGGCGCCCTCCCCTACCTTCGGGTAGATAGCTATCGAAAGAAGGCCATTCGGGTTGCCTCCGACTGCGGTCGCAGACTTACTTACTACAAATAAAAGATCTAAGTTTGTTAAAATCTGAACATGAAAACATGAAAAGCCAATCTATTTGGTTTGTCGAGTTTTGCTGACTGGACCTCCGAAAACCGACATCTTTAAAGGCTTAAAGTTTTGATGAACTTTTTTCAGCATTCGAACTTTACTACACACAATTTTTAAACACTCCAGGCTTTTGTGTTTTAATACCATCAAAAAGAACTCAAAAGTAAGCACGCAGTTTGTTTGGTTAGGGATATGATGTTAGTACCAAAATAAGCCAATATTTTCTCTTCCTTTCGTCTCGGAACATTTGAATGCGACCTTATTGTCGCTAATAATTGTTTCTGATAAATTCATATTCAGGTATATCTTTACACGCGGACATTCGAGCGGGAAATAAGAGACGCCGTATGCACATCACTGCAGAGCTGCCATGGAGTGCAGATAAAGCTGTGCAACAATTGGGTAGATCGCATCGCTCAAATCAAAAAAGGTAAAGAAATACACATTTTCTTCAGATTAAAAACAATTTTTAAAAAACAATGGGGATTACAATCACCTGGATATGTGAACAATCAACCCACCAGCCTTAACACTCCCAAGAGTATGAAAATTTTCGATAGAACATACATAATTTTCGAAAATACCAAAAACCTCTGTTCTACGATATTATTATAGAAGTACTATAATTGTCAGTCTTTCACTGCATTGTCAACCTTACTTGTTCCAGTGGACCAATTTACAAATTGTTAACATCCAATCTCGGTGGAGAACGACGTTTTGCATCCGCTGTCGCCAGGCGTTTACAATCACTTGGTAAGGCTTTTTTTAACGATTCGTCCAACTTGAAACATTTTGGAGCTCTATCTAGTGTTTTATTGAAGATATCTGTGAGTTTATTGCACAATTTTACTTGTATAAAAAAGAGTAGCTCTATCCAGTGTCTTATAGAAGATATCTGTGAGTTTATTGCACAATTTAACTTTTCACACAGGTGCAATCACAAAAGGCGATCGACGAGCAGCCACAGGTGCTGATTTGACGCAATTCAATTTTGATACAAATTACGGTCGTCAAGCTCTCAAAACCATGTATGAAGCCATCGTTAAGGTAGTGGCAAAATCCTTCATTTACGTATTTTTTCTAGAAGATTCAAGACCTCTAAAAGAAGATTTGAGCTGATAGATCTGAAAACATCACGATAATCCTTTACATTGGGCTTTATTGCAATCAAATTGACAATTTGTTAAATTTCTCTTAGAACTCTTTAAGAATGTTTAACGTATCTTTTACGTTTGCTTTTACAGCATTTTCAAATAAAAGTCCCTCTCTCGGGACGTAAATTCTCCTTTGTCAGCATGAGTGGCGCGCGCCTTTACTATGTCATAAAAAGTATGATTACTCTTTTTTAGGGGGAAATGTGTTTACGGATTTCAATGGCTAAAGTATTACATAGCTGTACAGGAGGTATTTCAGGTCAACTGACAACGCAGAATTTCCATGACGTATTGAAGGTACGTGGCTACAATTGTTTGAGGTCCACTTCCCGGACTAAGGTTCCACTGACTTTTCTGGAGTATTTTCCGGGATAAAATTGGAAGGGGTTTTTTCTAAAGGTACGGGAAATCTTGTAGGGAAAACGGCCTAAGTTTCCGAAGTTCATTTTTCAACTACCCGCATTCTTTGTCTTTTCGGCCAGAAAAGTAGCAGTTGAATCTTAGTTCGGGAAGTGGAATCATACCCATAGCGACATTTGCAGTAGTAGAGATTCCATTGTTTGTACTCCTCGCTTGATTAGAATATTGAAAATTGGAGAATATTTCTAAGCTTTTGTGTATTACCTGATGAAAATTTGAAAATTTACCTGCGTATCAAAAAATGAACTTGAAATAATTGCTAATTAAAGCGCCTGTTTTAAACCGTTTTCGTTTTCATATATTTCAGATTCTACGACAAAAAGTCATTCAATCAGAATCTAATATGTTGAACGGTGAAAAAGAATGCGGCTATTATATTTTTCCCGTCAAAATCTAATAAGATGTTTTTTTATTTTTTAGGATTGTCTAGTTGATATGGAGATATTGGAATCAAAAGGTGTTGGATTCTCAGTGGCTGATAGACACGCAAAGGATGTCGGGAAATTCCTTAATCGCATTCTTGGTTTACAAGTACACAAACAGAACCTGGTGAGGCTTCCAGTATATTTTTGCCATTGATAAATCTCAGAGTGATATTTTTGTACGAAAACTGTATCTTTTCAAGGAACTTGATCCTTTTAAAATCAAGTCTTATTTTTGAAATCATAATTGTTGCAATTAGCGTTAGTTCCAATTTCTTTTTGCTTGTAAAGTTTGCTGATTAGAGGAATTCGGGGCAGGGCTTATTACTATACCAAAAAGTCTTTCGTAGCAATCATGAGGAGGCCGAACTGGGCAATGAAAATTAAGCCCTATTTAATTTGCTCCAAAACTCAGCAAAACTCTGAAATGTTTAATTGATTTCTGTATGAACCCTATACAGTAACGGCATCACGTTGTCACGTGACACACCATCACGCCTCTGACTTTTTATGTTCCTTTCCATAGATTTTCTCATATTTTTGTCAATGTCTGGACGCAACAACAGAGTTAGCTAAACGAGAAGGAAGGTACAATGGCTCTCATTTTAAATACTATAGGCCATTTCATGGTTCGAAATTAATCAACAGGACTGATCGTGCCCCCATAACGGTTTTCTATTGGTTAGACGCAAAAACATCCAACGTTTTAGACCAATAGAAAGTCGTTATCAGAGCGCGGCGGTCCTAGTTACTCATGATTCTTTTCGACCGTGAAATAGCCCATCAATGAATTTGTGGCAGTTACTGAATTTTTAATTATCTCTCTTTCTTAAAAATTCGCCCTACGTGAAAAATGAAATCCTTTTTCAATGACGTGATATTTATAATCCCCTTCTCACAGACCCAGTTGGATTTTTTTCAGCCAGTGGGGATAAAAATAACGGACTGAAACTCGATGGGGATTTCAATTCTTTTGTTTTCAATTTGAAAATTCAGTGGGGATGGTAAAATAGCCTAATATTTTGCTTTGAGGATTGGTTTATTTTATTATTTTCAGCGGGAACAAAAATCGGAGGATAATTTTCCACCGGGACGATATTCCGGCCAATTTTTCCATTGAGAAGGGGTCCTAGTGGGTTGTGAGAAGTGGGTGAATTTATAGCCGACTGAAACCCTGTATTCTGCAGAATCCCTTTTTTTGTGGGACAGAGACTGAACACACAAATTAATTTTGATTGGGCTCCTTTTGCTTTAGCCCTTTGAGAAATGGAGATGGAGTATTTATAATCCACAATCACAGATGATGTTAAAGTTTTAAGAACGATATTTTGATTACTAAAATCTCAATATTATAAACAGGTACGAGCCGGGAAGTATCTTATCCATTGGACTAACTTTCTTGGTGTTTTTCTTGTTCTTTATGGTAATAAGAAAATTTTAAGCTTCTGGGCCACCTGGATTTCTCATCAGGAACTATTCATTGATAATTTACAGATATAATGATGGGGTATCAGATTTGAAAGGTAATTCCATTGTCATTGGTGAAGAACCGAAAATTGTTTTCAAAGAAACAGATCTTGGTGCTTCCATAACAAGGTATGAATGATATTTAACAAACGGATGAGAATGTAATAGAATAGTAGCAACCGTCACTAACCTAATGCAATAGAATAGTAGCAACCGTCACTAACTTAATGTAATAGAATAGTAGCAACCGCCACTAACCTAATGCAATAGAATAGTAGCAACCGTCACTAACTCAATGTAATAGAATAGTAGCAACCGTCACTAACTTAATACATTTTTCACGCGTCGGTCTTTCCATATGCATTGCCTTCGTTAATGACATATGCTTTCAAAGAAAATTCAAAATCCAAAATAAATCTATGTTCATTAATTTAGATAATCTTTTAAGATAGACAATATTGAATATAGCAAGGATCTAAATTTCTATTGGAGATTCCATTAACCCCCCTTGCTTTGATGTAAATCCCTGTGTCACAGACCCGCTGGGACCCCAGCCCCGCTGGAAAATTTGGCCAAATCTCGTCCCCGGTGAGAAAATACCCTGGGAATTGACTTTGATTCATTCCCATCCAAAATTCAATGTAAAAAATTGCACTCCAATACCATCCCACTGGATTTTTTCGACTTAGGAACAATATAATTTTTATCATCCCCATTGGGTTTTCAATAGAAAATTTTATCCCAACTGTGGGAAAAATTTTCACCAGGGCTGTGAGACAGGGGTGTTTTAAGATAGATTTAAAAAAATGGAAATTCCTCATTTAAAAGTCCAAAGACTTGCTAAAACTTGTTTTTAAAAGAAATGTACTATTTTTTTTTTAAATAGTACATTTCTTTTAAAAACAAGTTTTAGCAAGTCTTTGGACTTTTACATGAGGAATAAGCACCTTTATAAACAACATCTGTTACTAATAATGGCTATTTTTTGAATTTTAGGCACGTTAAACTACTAGTAGACCGCGGATACCCGTTCGAGAAAGCATGCAACATACTGAAAGCTAACGAGGGTAGTGACCAAACGGAGAGTGGGTTTTATCGGTCGCGTCGTGAACAATATGGGAAGAAGCTCTATCTCTTGGCTATCCAGAAACAACGAATGCAACATTTATTTACAGTTACAAGGTGAAAAATTTCGCTTTATAAGTCTTTATTATGCTTTGTACAATTTCAAAATGAGCCTTTTCTTTTACCTATGGCTATTGTCTTTTTGAAGTATTTCCTTGTCCCTACGGCCAATTATTGCACGAATTTATTATATAATATACGAACCGACTCTTTTGAACTACCCCTTTGGTATTGAGTATACTTTCACGAACTAAAACTACGAAACATGTTATTATTTTAACATAACTGGTAGTGGAAGGGAGGAGGAGGTTTTGACCGCTATAATCTCTTTCGATAGACCCAACACAGGGATGTCACAATTCGAAGAAGATCGAAACGATTTGTTTTCCAAATACGAAAAAATTGAACCTGAGCAAGCTGGTAAGTAAGATGTTATTCTCAACTCTTTTTGAGCTAGAATCAGACAATGTCTGTAAAGGGTGTATGTGTGTCACAGAATTTCAGACTACAAGATTCTCTTTCAATTTTGATGCTGTGCCTAGGAACGATTTTCCTGCCTTTATAACCAGAACGAATTTTTAGGGTCAATATTTAAGGGGCTTACGAGTTGCAATGTTGCAACAATACTGAACTTGAGACCGATTGTGATGAGCACGGTCGACTTCGTTGCATGTTTTGTTTAACTCTGATGACATATTGGCGGTCGCTCGTTTACCGGCCTTTGTCAGTTTCTTTAATGGGATAAATTTTCACCGGGATTAAATTTCGCGGATGGCATTATTGGGAGAAAATCTTTTGATAATTTGTGTCTTTTTACTGCAAAATTATATTTATTGGTTGTTGAAATACGCATTATTGACGCTTGATGTCAGTCAGTAAAGCTGGGTGTCCACTGAAAGAAAATAAGTTCGTCGCAAATACCTGTTGACAAAAAATAAATCCCGACATACGTCTGGAATTAAAAATCTATTGTTCTTTTTTACGACGAAGTAGAAAATAATAAACGATGTAGAATGAAAACGTTTTCATTTTTCATCGCTTATTTTTTTTCGCCCTATCGCAAATAAAACAATAGGTTTTCAATTCCAGATATCTGTCTGAATTTATTTTTCCTAGTGGACACCCAGCTTAAACATTATTACAATAGTTATTTCACATTTTTTGAGCTTTGCTCAAAAACAATTTCACGGATAAGGCTTTTCTAAATTTCCATTGGGACTTCATTTCGATGATGACCCAAATCCGCGAAATCCAATCCTCGCGAAAATTTATCCCATTAAAGTAGTCAATGATTCATCTTTTAACTTTTTAGAGGAAGGTTGGACCGAGCAATACAACAATACAAAAGAACACTGTATACACGGAGAAACTTGTAAACATAAAGGCTCTTGTTTCAGTAAGTCATGGTTTTAAAGGTACAGAAAGGTGAAGGGTATATTGAAGATATATAACTAAGTCACAGTGTGGAAATCACACTGAAACGACCGCCGGCAAATTGATCGTAACAACGCTACCATTTTGATAAAAAATCGATCGTAACAACGCTGCCATTTCAATAAAAAAATCGATCGTAGCAACGCTGCCATTTTAATTTAAATAGATAAAGCTCAATTATTCATTTTGAAACGAAAAATGTATATCGAAATCAAAGAATAATGGCCGTCAAAGTAGTGAGCCTAAAACCACAACGAGATTAGAAGACCAATGTGAAAAACCCGCCTCCGGTCGAATATAAGTATGTATAACTTTTCTCAAAATGAAATTGTTTAATCGATTTGGAGCAGGCAGAATATTTAAAGACATTCGAAAAGAATTAAGATTTTCAACCTCAAAATATCGCTAATTCTATGTCTGTGTTTGTTTTTTCACATTTTTATCGATGTGATTTTTCCTTGATTTGCGATAAGTCTTCCTAAGAAATTTGATGATAACATGATGATAACTCGGAATTTGGCTTTTTGATAACTTTATAATGCTTATAAGGATTATTCTTAAAAAAGATTTTACGAGACGACATCAACTATGGTATCTTTCATTCAAATAACTTAGCAATGATATTAATATTAGATGTTTCCAAATTTACTAGGGTTACTAGCTCTAGCTATAGTAATTGATTATTGATATCGTCTGACAAATATCATTTAAATTTCCTGAAAATTTATTATATATTCCTATGAATATTTCATTAAGTCAATGGAAAAGAAAATAATATGCAGAAAATTCTTTTTCGACGATTCGTATCATCAGGAGTGTAAAAATGTCTGGAAAGAATATCAAGCAAAAACTGTTAGATTTGAAACCAAGAAGAATCGATTCAACTAAATGTACTCAACAAAAATCCCTTTATGAGCAGATTCAAAGATCCAAACAAGCGAGACGCGATCACCAAGATAAACAATGGTTCAATCTTGGTAATGGCCAAACTTTTAACGATCCAATCAATGCTGCTGAATATCTCTTGGAAAGAGAATACGGTGATACTTTCCTTTTCAAAGCAGATTGTCATGATCCTGTCTTTATACCATCTGAATTCATGTCCAAACAATATTTCAAAGACTCTCCTGTTCTGGATTTTGATATCGAAGAGCAAGCAAGAATAACCTTGGAGAATTTGAAACAAAATGAACCTAATCTTTGGTTTACAAAAGCACTTGAGGATTTTATCAAAACTCAAACCACTGGTGCTGTCTTTAATGATAAAGACTTTGAAAAATGGAAGTTGAACTGTAAAGTTTTGTATCTAATGGTTAAAGAATTAAATGATGAAAATCTCAATTTATCATCAACAACTTCTGAACATTTCTTGGATAAATGTATTGATTTGTTATATAACTGCACACCTTATTCTGATTTGAAAAGAAAACTCACTGATAGGAAAGTCAAAGCCTTGGTAAATCAGAGCATCGAAAAGAATCCACCGACAGATCCTCGCGTCCACTGGTTCTTTGACTTACAATTATCTGAGCGTGGAGAAAAACTGGAAAGAGATTTCTTCGAAAAGCTTCTCGAGATAAAAACAAGTCCCGTCCTTAAAGACATTGTCATTCTGAGCTCAATGGAGATCTTGACTCACATTCCACGCAAAATGCACCAAGAATTTGACTATCTGATCATCTCCTACTCTAGGAAGTTAATCATAGGAATGGAGTTAAAAAGAAATTTGAACAGCAATACTGCTTTTGAACAGTTAATCAAGTATCAAGCTGTGTTTGAGGAACGACTAGCTGATCAGCTTGGGAATGGATGGACATTTCACCCAGTTTTATGCGTCGAGAAGGATCAATTTTCATGTTCAAGTCGACATTATATAAACATAGCGGACACTGATATCGAATCATGGCTGGAGAAGACTACGAACCGATACCTTGAAGTGCCATTAAAGCGCCCTCTTGTTCACATGAAATATCTCCTTCAAATCATAGTATTTACAGTTCACATATCGAAGAAAGACCAACTGAGACCAATCACTACATCTTATTGGGATGATTACGTCACAGAAGTGATCAACACCTTATCAACCGTTGACAACATTGTTTTCTACTCCTCAAATCAACTTCCTGTAATGACTAGCAATGATCCCAAGTATAATAAACTATTAATTCTAGGGGGATTTGGATCAGGAAAAACATTTCTCCTCCAAGAAAAAGCCATTTTGCTGAGTAAAAAAGCTGAATTTAAAAACAGTGTTCTATACATGGTGTGTTCTGGCCATGGTTTGCTATACCACGAACGAAGTTTAGAACTTGGACATGAAGGCATCACGGTCTTTCCAGTAAAGCAACAAGAGCTTGATGGATTAGTCCGATATTCCAAACCGAAAATGGTAAATGCAATAAATCTTTTTCAGTTTAGCTGTTTGATAAGAAGGGAAATGCAAAATTATCGACCAACAAGTTTATTATATCCTGTGACAAAGTCAAAAGGTTGTTTTATTGATCCCTCATTTATCTCTTTATCCTTTTCTAAAGCTACTAAGTCATTGAATCAAGGATTTCGTTTATCATCTACACAAAGTATTGTATTGAAACTTTCTTTCATTTTCTTTAGGAAAATCTGAAGCGGCGGATTGTTAAGGGTAAATATAAGTGCATTTTTTTTGACGAATGGAGCTCCAAACAAATGCTGCTTGAGATGGGATTACCTGGAACTATCATGAACACTCTTCTTTTTAAAAGCCACCTTTGTTGGATAGCTCCTGGTGCAGAATTCCAAGAAAAAATAAATGACCCGGATTTCAAAATACTGGATCATTTGGGTGATTTTGAGAAACTTATCTTATCCACTAATTTAAGAAACTCAAAAGAAGTTGTAAACAAATCTCAATTGATTGCTGAAGAGACATTGTATAGATACACTAACGGATTACTACCACCAGCACCAAATTTCCCAAACGGTTGCCAGCCAGCTTATCCAGAATCTATTGAGGAGGCAGTTTTTCTAGCACGTCTTGGTAATCCAGATAGAGGGATTTTGGTGATAGTTAGTACCCTTGAATCGCTTCAAACAATAACCAATGTCAAGTTCTTTCATTTTGGGAAGAATGATTTTCGAAGTAGAAATCCTGTCGAATATTTGCGACAAGGAAACGTATTGATAACTGCCCCACAATTGGTGACCGGTTTTGAATGGCATACTGTTGTTTATAAGTTTGATGAAAACCAACAAATAGGTGTAGAAAATCATGAATGCAATCTAGTTATGAGATGCACGACAAGACTCTTCATCGTGACCGGGCAATCTCATCCGAGTACCAAAAACCAAACATTCCCTTACAATGATATCATGAAGATGGTCGATACTAGAAATGATGACTCCGATAATAAATTTTTGCTACTCTTCAAAAAGCATACTCGAAAATTGATTATTGATTATTTTTGGGATGGTAAAGAACGGGAAAGACTCTATGAGCTTTCAGATGTTTTACAAGAAACACTGGCTAACTTCACTCGTACTGAATGCCTTTTATTAACAAAGGAGGAAATATTAAGATCACTTGAAAAGTTCCTCATATTTTTTATAACCAGTGGTGAAATAATAAAAACTGAAACGCAAATTGCTCTGGAATTGCGAATACTTCAAAAGGAATTCCTAAATAAAAATTCTCTCTCTTCGAATTCACCCTTAAAAGACTTGGGTTACATTTTAACGCAATTATATAGAAAGACTTCATTACTTGCAACATTAATGCCGTCTCCTTTTCGTTTTCTGTCACCTTTGAAATACGACTGTGTGTTTTTAGTATCACTAAAAATGTGCATCGCTAAATACATAATCGACCTAATGGACGGAGAAGGTGATACAGACGAATTGGGGTTAGAGGGTGATTTTGAAAACCTTACACGCATTGTTTTCAATAATATCTCGTGTCAGATTGAAACTAAAACCTTATCAAAGTACGTTATTTTTCAGTTGGTTGAAATTTTTTTCATTTACATTATCGAGTCTCATTTGCGGGTGCAAGGATTGGATATTAACGAGATCCATGAAAGGAGCGAGGCTATCATAGAAGATATGCGACTTGACTTTATTCACCGTTATAGCTCCGTCTCACAATCGACGTATTTCGTCTTTGAAAAGTATATCAATCTTCCATTTTTAAATGGAACAGCGACGGAGGAAAATGATTCGTATGTTAACGAGCACGATGAAGGATAACTTAATGAAAATATGGCTAGATTATCTACATTTTCTACTAGCTTGTCTTGTCTTGATCTTGAGTAAACAGTATCTTCTTTACTCAAGTAATAAATAACTGATTGACTTTCTGTCTAATTCAGCTGAAGATTTTCACAATCGTTCCCTGGGATAACTACCTTGGGTGTTTTTCAAAGACTTTAAATATTTGGATCTGGGCTGGAGTTTTTCCGAAATACTCTTGTGTTTTTAATTGTAGGGGGTGGAATAAGCAGGGGCTGGGTACTCCAGATAAAAATCAACAAAATGGGGGGGGGGTCATAATTAAGTGCTATTGACCTGATTTTGCTAAAAATCCCTAGGAAAATGGCCAATTTTGGCACTTCGATAATAAAGATAATAAGATGGGAGGGTCATCATAAAGTGATATGGGGGTGATTTTTTCCAAAAATTGTAAAATGACCCCTTCCCCTACAATTAATCACACAAGAATAGCTACAATTAGGTGTTATGATAAATTGAGTCGGAACTGCGTGTGAATTTGTGAGTTTATTTATTCAACGATTTTATTACAGATTTTCCTGGATGATGTTTTTAAAATTCTAAATTCAGCCACGATTGATTCTCATTAATTCTTGATATTTATGGAATGTTATTTTATACGAAAACACACAAAAAATACCGGGCGTTTGCAACCAGTTTCATTACTTAAATTCAAAACTGGTGGCAAACGCCCGGTGTTTTTCAGGTGTTTCCGTATAAAAGATTACGTCATAAATATAAAAAAAAATTGGCCAAAACCTTGCGATTGTACCTGGTGCATAGGTCAATATATTTTTGCTGGGTTGCTAAAAATTGCTGACATCCGATAAATCGCGTCCGTAAAACCGATTGAAATTAAAATGTTTTTCAAAATATAAACCATTTTGAAAGTTAGTGATGAAAGAATGTTTGATAAATTCCTTTTCGAAATAGTAGATGTTTAAAGTTATTGATTCGTGAACTTCTGATAGTAATTCAACACCTGCTCGCTTTAAAGCGTCTTGTAGTATAAGCACCAAGAAGTTTTTGATCAATAAGAAATCTTTTTGTGTCATTATTGTTTGTTCATCTATATGTGCCATATTTTCCAGAGTTTCTTTCAAGACTGGTAATATCTCCTCCAGCCAATGGCGATCTCCATAAAACTTAAGATGATCACGTATCAACATCTTGGTATAATTTTTGAAATGTAGTAAGAATGTCCCTCCAGGTGGCTCGTTTTCCACATTATGAGCTAGTAATTTCATAGTTTCAATGTAACTGTAGCTCATATTATCCGGGCTCTTCTTACCATTTACAATATAAAGTTTAGTTGTGCATCTTAAAACTAGATTACATTCGTTTTCTATTTGTGTTTTATCTTTTTCATAAATCACAACTGGCCATTCAAAGCCTGCCGCTTCAAATGGCATGGCAGTAACCACGCAACCTTTCTTTAGCGATTCGTAAGTATTTTCCGGTCCTGATAACGAAACGGCTCTGGATTGTGACGATTTAAAGCGATTACGATTAAAAGGATTGTTTGAGAGTACTAGAATCCCTTTACTTTCATTGCATAACTTCTCTTTGTCTAAAGCTTCTTCGATCGAGTCTACGTATATTGGACTACAACCGTTTGGGAAATTCGCTGGTGGCTCCGACAATCCTTCGATATATTTGTAGATTTGCTGTTCAGCTATCGATTTCGACGTTTTTACTATTTCTTTTGTATTTCTGAGGTTTGCACATAGATTGATGACAGTAAAATTGAAATAACCGTCGAAAATAGAAGTTATCATATTAAATTTTGGATTTTCTTCTTTCAATTCCCCTTGATATTGTATGTCAGGAGCTAGCCAACAAATACGGCTCTGTGATAGAATCTTCTGTAGCATTGTACGTTGGTCGTCAATAATTGTTTCATTCTCTTTGTCCCATTCATCGATGAAGACAGCTCTGAAAAACTCATCTTCGTCACCCTATAAACATAAATAAGTAATAGGTATCGCACGGTACAGAGTACAATATGGGATATATTTTTCGAGTTCAGAATTTTCGTCATATTTTCCGAGCCTTTAGGCGAAGAAAATATAGAAAACTAAGAGAAAACGAGAAAAATATATCCAATATTGTACAAGTGAAAGTGTGATAACTGGTTTATCGTCAACTTGAAAAATAACAACTTTCTCTCTCCATTTGTCTTTCTCTATGTTTTGTTTTGATTTCACTTCCTGTATTTTGGTGAAATCAACATCAAAACATTCGAAAACGATTCGAATGCTCATGAAAAGATCAAAACACTCTTATTTGACAACTTAAAACTCAATCATGTATATACTCAGAATAGTTTTGAATAAAGAAAATCTATATATGAAGCAAGGCAAGGCGCAATTTATCAAAGCTAGATGAAAGAATGGAAAATCTCCTGTTTATAGATCCGCACCCGAAACAAAAAGAACCACAACAAAAAAAGAGCATTTTTATAGTCGGGAAAAAATCTTATGCTTTGACGAAAAGAAAATACTTTTGGAAAAACTACTTTAATCGGATTAACTTTCGCGAGATTAAATTTCGCGATTTCGCAAATATTTGCCATTTTCGCGAAATTAAAACTCGTGAAAACGCATGAGATTCCTGACTCGCGAAATTAAATCCACCACAAAATTTTGAAAATCGCATTTTTGGCTGAGAAACCAGTCTAAAGTCACCATTTGTGGCAAAAATGGGTATTTTTCAGCTGTTTTCAAGCTTCTTCGCGAAATTAAATCCACGCGAAATTTTTCAAAACTCTGACTCGCGAAATTAAATCCAGAAAAATTTCGCGATATTTTTCGCTCGCGAAATTTAATCTCGCTAAATTTAATCCGATTAAAGTATTCACAGTTGTAACATTCTAAGATTGAAACAGCATTTATTTTTTGTTTCTGCGTTATCGACTGTATAGCGAGAAAGTGAAAGAGAGAAAGTTAGGTACATTCGAACTCGTAAATCTCATTACATTACCTCATCACCGACATATTTAATGTATTCTGCATCATCGTCAGAATCAGAATCATAAAATACCCAACATTTCTCATATCTTTCCTCGAAAATTGTCAAGTATTTGTTTGGGACAACGGTTATACCGTAAGGTTCAAGTTCTGATTTCATCTCACAGTGAAGTAAAGTGCTCTCCATTTGAACTATATACAAAATACGACCTTGGTATTCAGGTTGTTCACTCAGCATGATGGCTTTTTCTTTGAGAAGGAATGTTTTTCCTGTACCAAATCCCCCTAGGATTAAAAGATTATTATACTTAGGATCATTGCTAGTCATTACAGGAAATTGATTTGAGGAATAGAAAACAATGTTGTCAACAGTTGATAAGGTGTTGATCACTTCTGTGACGTAATCATTCCAATATGATGGAGTGATTGGTCTTAGTTGGTCTTTCTTCGATATGTGAACTGTAAATACTATAATTTGAAACAAGCTCTTTATATGATCCAGAGGGAGCTTTAATGGAGACCCATATTGAACTTCTGGATATGGGTTCAAAGTTCTCTCTAGCCATGATTCGATATCAGTGTCCATGTTTATGTAATGTCGACTTGAAAATGAAAATTGATCCTTCTCGACGCATAAAACTGGGTGAAATGTCCATCCATTCCCAAGCTGATCAGCTAGTCTTTCCTCAAACACAGCTTGATACTTGATTAACTGTTCAAAAGCAGTATTGCTGTTCAAATTTCTTTTTAACTCCATTCCTATAATTAACTTCCTAGAGTAGGAGATGATCAGATAGTCAAATTCTTGGTGCATTTTGCGTGGAATTTGAGTCAAGATCTCCATTGAGCTCAAAATGACAGTCTCTTTAAGGACGGGACTTGTTTTTATCTCGAGAAGCTTTTCGAAGAAATCTCTTTCCAGTTTTTCTCCGCGCTCTGATAATTGTAAGCCAAAGAACCAGTGGACGCGATGATCTGTCGGTGGATTCTTTTCGATGCTCTGATTTACCAAGGCTTTGACTTTCCTATCAGAGAGTTTTCTTTTCAAATCACAATTAGGTGTGCGGTTATTTAACAAATCAATACATTTATCCAAGAAATGTTCAGAAGTTGTTGATGATAAATTGAGATTTTCATCATTTAATTCTTTAACCATCAGATACAAAACTTTACAGTTCAACTTCCATTTTTCAAAGTCTCTGTCATTAAAGTCAACACCAGTGGTTTGAGTTTTGATAAAATCCTCAAGTGCTTTTGTAAACCAAAGATTGGGTTCAGTTTGTTTCAAATTCTCAAAGGTTTTTCTTGCTTGTTCTTCGATATCAAAATCCAGAACAGGAGAATCTTTGAAATATTGTTTGGACACGAATTCAGATGGTATAAAGACAGGATCATGACAATCTGCTTTGAAAAGGAAAGTATCGCCGTATTCTCTTTCCAAGAGATATTCAGCAGCATTGATTGGATCGTTGAAAGTTTGGCCATTACCAAGATTGAACCATTGTTTATCTTGGTCATCGCGTCTCGCTTGTTTGGATCTTTGAATCTGCTCATAAAGGGATTTTTGTTGAGTACATTTAGTCGAATCGATACGTCTTGGTTTTAAATCTAACAGTTTTTGTTTGATACTCTCCGTCATATTTCACAACCTGCTTCAAAGCCTCATCACACATTAAAATCAAACTAACCTTTTTGAAAGAAATATTGCTTTTACTCTAAAAAAACCATTCATGAAATATTTATTGATGTTTTGGAATTCAAAATTGTTATCAAACACGGCAATCAATAATTCACTACTGTAGTTTAATTTATATATTATAAATGTTGAAATCTTCAAGAAAAGTGACCAATTTCTACCCGAGGGTTATTTTTAACAACATTGTGATTCAAGCAACAATTTTTTTTGCACCACAAAACTGTGATAGCGTTTTTGGTCTATGACGAAATTCTTTATTTTAAAGTAATGACAAATGATGGTAAAGTCAGATGCTTTTTTATTTGAAAGCTTTTTTATATATTTGTCTTCAATTCAAACGTTCGAATACTGAAAAACGTAGAAAGAGAAAAAACGGTTAATTGTTTGGTCAAAATTATGCCATTAAAAGTTTTGGTATTCTCAACTTTCTTAAGATTCGCAATGATGGTACATTAATGTAAGTGCTATGAAGTGTCATCCCTTGAATGAGGGTTACCCACTCAATGAAAAGCATACCGTAGTGATTCTAAAAATAGACATCAAAATTACTGTTTGTCCGAGTTTTTATCCCATCACTCTTTGCATTAATTGCTGTTGCAAGTCAATTACACTTAAATTGACAATACAAAAGTAATAACTTGCACGCATTACGAATCAAGATGAAAAGTATTGTAGGATTGAATTTCGGTCAAATGTTAAGAGTAATAATTATGATGGTGTGCTATTATGAAAAACAATCGTATCCTTTCTCCCTCAGAACTTAGGAAGTTTGATCACCATTTTTCTTTTCATCTTTTTCAGTCGGTTCCAGGATCAGTGAAGTACACTTGATAACTGGTCGCATTCTCTCCATCCTACCAGCTTTGGAATTGACCGTCAATAAATTCGCGTATGCTTTACAATTACCGTGAGTGCCAAGTGTTTTTTAAAGTTGAACTATCCCAGGAAGTGATAAATTATAAAAGTTTTTATTTTGACGACTCTTCAAACCCCTATAACTGAAATCCTCTATAACTGGAACTCAAAAATTATTTAGTATTCTGATCACCTTCGATTAACAAGCCTTTATAACTCGTACTCTTCATAACTCGATCAAATTTGCACTTCCCTCTCTTTGTTCGAGTTAGGGAGACTCCACTGTACATTTTTGAAAAGGAATTTGTGGATTGACGCTGTGTATCGGGATCGGGATCGGGATCGGGATTCAAATTCAATTTAGAATATAAATCAATATGTTCTGAAACTTTATGACTAGCAGGACAGACTAAGAGAGTATTTCGAGTATTTTTATATGTTATCGTTATATCTAGTCGTGAATTGCGGAATTTGAGGGTAGTCCGTGTCGAGCTAGACAACGGACAACGGTTGGTCGGACTCCGGTATCCGCATTCTTTGATTTCGGAAGCGGAACAATATTTAACGGAACAGAAAAGAATCGGAAATGCAGGAACGGTAAGGAATAATTTATTTTTTTAATTCGACACGTGACATTTGTTTTGATTTTGTATCCCGTTGCATACAGTTTGTTTACAAAGTTCGTCAGTACTTTTATGTCCCTTTAATTCCAGTGGGTATATATCCAGGAATTTTCATATACACTCATCCTTTTTTTTGAGGGAGTTTAGATTTGAGTTAACCTCAATCAAATATTCAGTTCAAATTAACTCCACTCTCTCATCGCCTCATTGCAATCTCCTCAAAAAGATATTTAAACTTTTAAGCCTTGTTTCCTCCATACTGCTTTTTTTCATTGCCTAAAATTCCTAACTAACATGGATTTTGTTGGAGTTCTCCCATTTCCTATAGCCCATATTTCGAATCAACAAAATATTTTCAATTTTTCAGGTATTCAATCCGAACGCATCAACGGAGCCAATCACACCCGTCGACAAGAAAGCACGTCACAAAGCTCTTTCAAAACCTGTCACATTACACAAGTTCTTTGGCAGCACTTCAAAACTGAAACAGAATACGTGTTCTAACACCAAGGACGATACATCTATTCCAAATAGTTCCAATTCAACAAATTGCGATAGTAAACTTTCTGAATCAAACAAAGATTCAAAATCATCTCACAAACAAACGCCTGAATTGAACAATAATGAAAATACTCCCATCTCTGGTGAAACTGAAACTAACAAAACTCCTTCGAGGGCGATCAAACGTGCCCTATCATCCACCCAAACACCGCCAAACAAACGCCCTCGTAAACAAGAGAGTATTTTCACCATGATGTCAAACAAGAATTTGTCTAATAGTGCTCAGAAGAAACGAAAGAAAAATTGTCCCATTTGTCAAAAAGACTTGGAAGGATTGGATAACCTAAAAGTTAATAAGCATATTGATTCGTGTGTTATTGAATAGAGAAATTGTTGGCTTGTATTCCCCCTCGCTCCTGATTTTATACCAGGATCTTTCGTTCGTTTTTGATGCGTTTTTGAGACTTTCCGTACATCCTGCTACATCTAAACTAGACAGTAGACCCTTTCAAGATCATATGTTGCAAGCTCGAAGAAGCTTATTGCAAGCTCAGGAAATGGTTTTTTTTTTAACCTACAATAGCTTGTTACCCAGCTTGAATCTCTAATTTACACTCCCCTCTGACCTTACGTTATTAATTTAGACCTTATCACCACGTTATTTTTGCAGCTATACGTATAGTTTACCCCCTTCTCACAGACCCGGTAGGATTTTTTCGGCCAGTGGGGATAAAATTATCGGACTGAAGTGAAACTCGAAGGGATCGATATTCCCATATTATTTATGGCTGGGGATTTCAATTATTTTGTTTTTAAGTCAGAAAGTTCAGTGAGAATGGGAAAAATTGTAAATATTTTGCAATGAGGATTGTTGTATTTGATTATTTTCAGTGGAGACAAGAATTGGAGGACAAATTCCAACGGGGACCATATTTTGGCAAATTTTTCCAATAGGAAGGGGTCCCAGTGGATCTGTGAGAAGGGGGTGTTACAGTTTATTAGTATCATAATATAGGCTCGTAGGAGGCCTTACCTTTATACAAACACATTTGATATTTTTTATAGTTTTTAGATGTTATTTATGATCTGTTTATTTTGAACAAGAGAAGAACTATTTTATTCACGTCGTTGTAACAAAACTCATCTCGTTTGATTCGAACTTCTTCCTTTCCTGACCGACAGGTTTAACTCACATAGAATTTCATTTTTCATGATTCGATAATTTCATTATTTTTAATTTTCTGGCATGTTTAGACATACAAGGCAATCTAAAAATAGTACAACTCTTATAACTCGGAATTCAAAGATATCGTAATTTTTGACGCCACTATAAGAACACTTTGAAATTGATTGATTTCTGTAAGATTCTTACTATTACATTGACTTTTTTCTCATGTAATTCTACTCAAGGGAAGAACTTAAGTAATTCAAGGTTTGCTTTTTATTGGAAAGAATCTTGAATGTAGAGTTTTTCATTTCGGAGTGATAATACCATGATGCCTCTTGGCATAACTTGAATTCGGATGTTTTGAAACATTGAGTTTCAAGCCCGAAGAGAAACTTTAACCCTTCTCAGGCAAGAGAAATTGAAGCCACTTATTTCCCATCCAAAACACGCATAGAACGTGCCGTAAATCATGACGACGGATTGTATATAGTGTTCCTTTGTTTTGAAGGATTACATTTTTTGAAATCTAGCGTCTTCGGGCTTGAAACTTAATGCTTTGAAACTTCCCGGTTTCTACTTTGATTATGCTTACATATCGAGCATCCCATTAATTGCGTGCACGATATACTTGTTGTTGCCAGGGCAATAGTAATGAGAATCCAAATAAAAAACACAGCACTTAAAACAGCACGCCTGTTTTCTTTAAGCAGATGACCACTTAAAAATGTGGTTTTTTTATATCGTGTTTACTAACAAATCAAGCGGAAACATACGTGAAGGAGCGCAGAACTAGCAAATATGGTATCACTTCATGGAGAAATTGCTCTCCTCCAATGTGGTTTTCTGTAAAAATATTAACGCTAAAGCGTCACAGTGACGATTTAAAAAACATTGATGATAAAAGATTTGGGTAGTATTATAGTGATCGTAACTGAAGGTATTAGAAAAGTATTATATGAAAGTTGATGACATTATCCTGTATTTGGAATAACAAAAATAACTTTATTTTTGAGATTGTGTTTAATTGCATGATGTGGTTTATCTACGGTTAAATCTTTTTGGATGACAGGAATTTTAAATACCTCGATAATCGAATTTTATAGACACTTCGTTTTTGTTTCTTTGGAATTTAAAGTTTTGCGTGTGTAGTAAAAAAGACAGCGTCAAGAAGGGATATTCTCAAGAAGTTTTCTGACAATTTCCATTGGTTTTGTGTTAACATCATTCAGGTATAGCCAGTACCTGCCTAAAAGTACCTCGAAAACCAGATACATTGTTATTTGCACATCTTCGAAATAGTCAGGTACTGACATTACATTATGCCGAGCATAGCGCATTACAGTCACGATCGCCATGATAAAAAATCCGACAAACACAAATCATCGGACGGCGTCGGTGAAAATAGTTCGAAACGCTACCAAAGCAGACGTGTCTCCATCCAACCCAAAGCTGTCAAGAAGAGGATCAACATTGATTTGACCAATAATAAACCTAAAAGCTTCAAAGCGCCTTTATATCATTTACAAGGGCGGCACGGGCGGCATTACGTGAATTGCACCCTTGAGACTCCAGTTGAAACGAAACAATGTATGTTTAGAATGGCTCTTGAAATCATGAACCGCCGTTCCGTCCGGAAATTGAAAAAGCCGGGCTGTCCGTTTACAGATACTGTTTCAGAGTATTTCTATGTGTGTATTGGGGAAGTCAGCGTTGCTCTTAAAGGCTGTATCATGTGTCGAGACCAAGGGAAAGAACGGAACGGTATGGATTTCTATTTTATGGACTTGGTTGAAATATCTAAAGATCGAACTATTTTATGTGTTGGGTGCTTTTCGAATTTGGTGAGTTTTCATGTACCTATGGATTATTTGAGTATGAAGAACGAACTTTTGGATTTAAGAGAGAAACAACCGGAAGGTGTTTACGTTGATCCGTTTTTGATTACTTGTGGTTATTAAAGCATGCTGCGTATGTTAGTGGTATGTTTGGAGTGATTTATACCAATGGAGCTAAAGAAAGCGGATATCGGTCTTGTGAAAAACACGCAAAGAATATTTCAGTGGTTGGTTAGTACTAGTAATTATATCAGAATCGATTATATCTCAGTGTCTTTAAATTTGGAATTGATACCCCCCATTTTGATTTGATACCAAAACTCTAAACAGTTTGGGGTATTTTTCAGCTTCTAAAGTATTTCGTGTTATAAAAAAGCAAATTGTTGATTATAATTTTTCAATTGCATGTAGATGGTTTTTTTTTCAATAACATTTATTAATTTTCGTTTTAAATGAGTAAAATTTAAAATTTGTACATAAAACACTAAACAAATGAAAACTATGAAAATAAATAAACAGTTTGTTTTCATGTAAATAATTTTGATGTTACATTATTGTTCGTACATAATACACATATCAACCCTCAGCTGCGCGATTGGTCTTGAAGGAGACTGGTAATGAATTTTACATGACATTTTTAGACTGCATCTAAACCAAATCAAGAAAATTCCCGTCAAAACTATATGACTATGAGAGGCATTTCCTTGCGGTGAAATTTCATGTAAGAATATCTTAAATTCTTCGCAAAAGGACTCCCATAATGTGTTTTCGAGCCCGTCGTCGATTCATTTAAAACGAAAATTTTCTTTGTATTTTCGCTTCATATATTTCTCTTCAAATATTAAAAAACAAACATTACACAGTGTTTCACGCACGAGGCGATCATCAGATGTGGATAAAAATTTTTCTACGAACAAATTCTACTTGTAGAAATCGAAATACCTAGTCCCAAAGGGAATATCTAAAATAAAGCGCTAAAATATAAAACATAATAGGATAGTGATTACATAATGTACATGATTAAAAAGTTGAAAAGGTGCAAATAAAAGCTATTTGTCCGGAGGGACTGATTTATGCTACAAGCCACACCCAGCTCTCAAACTACTATTGGGATTTAAAAAGATCAGGCGTTACTGACCCAATTCTCTCCTGGGAAATTATTGATCAAGCTGCATCCTACAAAAATGGAACAAAAACGTGCAACCTTTGTTTGGCAGAAAAATTTCACATTATCACTTCCAAACGCAAACTAGTGAACAAAAAAACTGAATTAGTCTCTAAATGCAGGCATACAAACAGATTCATTCTAAAGAACTATAAACCAGTCCCTCCGGACAAATAGCTTTTATTTGCACCTTTTCAACTTTTTAATCATGTACATTATGTAATCACTATCCTATTATGTTTTATATTTTAGCGCTTTATTTTAGATATTCCCTTTGGGACTAGGTATTTCGATTTCTACAAGTAGAATTTGTTCGTAGAAAAATTTTTATCCACATCTGATGATCGCCTCGTGCGTGAAACACTGTGTAATGTTTGTTTTTTAATATTTGAAGAGAAATATATGAAATGATTTAGCTCTACTTGTTATTGAGCACTATCTTCTTCACCGTTCTTCATGATTTGATTTGATTTGTATTTTCGCTATCAGTCCCCTCAAACAAAGTTTATAGATGTGAAAAGTTTAGCCAACCTCGCATCTCGTAGTGTATTCGCGACATTTAAAGTGTACCGATACTCTCATGACATTATATGACTACTCTCGGGTACCTAATAGCCGGGGGGGGGTTGGAATAAGCAGGGGGGTTGGAAAAAATTTCAAAATTTAATAAGCGGGGGGGTTGGAATAAAAATGTCCTGGACATTCTTATTCCTACCCCCCCGCTTATTAATTTTTGGGAAAATGTTTTTGAAAGTTCCCTTTTTTGTCTTAATTCTGCTGTATTAGCCTCCTTTTCAAACATTTTCCACCCAGGACTCCTGGGTGGAAAATTTTCGAAAAATTAATTAGCGAGGGGGACGGCTATTAGGTACCCGAGAGTAGAGGTTGCGTTTAGCCTCTCACTAAAATGTGAGAGTTGTCTTGGTCTGCTGATATACTGTGTGTCCCATAAAATTTTATATAAAGTAAAATCCTAATGATTTTTGCGAAATTTTATCTCCAAAAACTGTTAAATTATCTTGGGAATTGAATTTCTATTGATTGAACAGAGAATTGTCATCTTCTTATTTCAACCATTCTAAGCCCAGTTAAAATGATAAATTTTGATAATTTTACTTTATATAAGCTTTTTTTGGGACACACTATCGAGGATAGAAGATGAAAATTATTGCTCTTGCTGAATCACAATAAAAAACCTTACATTGATACGAAAGACAATGGAGTGAATAATTCGGACGTACGAATTCGTTGGAAGTTGCCAGTCATTGAGTTTGGAAAGATCTTCAACTTTCTCAAGCAAGAAAAAAATGGAGCCGTTAGATATTAGCGCCACTTTTAAAATAAAGAATTGAATTTCATGTTTTTTTTACACAGCATATTTTTCGAAAATCTTGCGATGGATTTCATTATGAACATGGCGTTTTTGTGAATGATGCGTTTCAGATGGGAAATAATACGGTCAGTGACTTTATTTCCTATCCAAGAGTTTCAACTTTAGCCCTTAAACTCAACGATTGCAAACCGTCAACCGCAACTTTTCTATGAAATCCTTTCGATTGCTAAAAAAAGTACATCTTTTGGTTTCTTGAAGTACATTGTTAAAAGGCTCATTGGAATGATCTCTGTTCTCTAGTTCTCCTTTGTCACCTGAATACTTTAGTGAACACTTTCACCGGATTATCGAAGGCTCTCTTTCTCCGCCATGTTTCAATACCATAGTTCCCATTTTTAGTTCTCATAAAATAACAATCCCATGAAGAGTCTTTTAATCTGTTTATAGCGACTTGCCTACACGAAGGCTCAAATTGACATTTCATTTTACATTGGATAAAAGACCAAACATTGATCTTCTTGCTTGCGGATATTTCATCTTGATAAACGATTCGCTCAATGATCTTGAACTTTTGAGTGATAACTGAAAGACAAATGAAATTTAAGAAAGGTCGTCGTATACCAGAGATTCAAATTCTTGATCTGGAACCTTGACTTTCAACAGGGATATCGTCCCTCACATGACTTAAGGTTTAATCTCAAAATTAATACCTTACGAAATTTAGAGTTTTACTGTGGTGGTCATCTTTGAGATTGAGATTGCCCTTTTTTCATATAGAGGAATAGTCGATGTTTTCATATGACAAAAAGGCCAATCTCAAAGGCAGAACAGGATTACAAGATTTCCAATTTTCCAAGACACTTATTTTGAGATTGAACCTTTTGTCATGTGAGGGACGATATGTAATAGCAAAGCCTTTCAAATATACCAAGTGATACATACCACTTCTCATCGATTTTTTGCCCCATTTAAAATTTTCTTCATTCAAATTTTAAATAAAGCTGCAGATTATAGCTGGAGATAATAGACCCATTATTGAAAAGGTTACTTCTACCTCTGCTTGACTAACTCGAGTGTATCCAGAGAATAAATAATTTCTGTTTTACCTTTTTTGCAAGGTTTGAACGTTGCTTGTTCTTGTACTTCTTCACATGGTTTCTTGCAGACTCTGTGACGCCTTCTAAACAATGTGCCACAAGGTTTTCCTTTGTTTTCACTCCAGGAAGACCATGTAAACCACTCAGTTGATTCAATCGAAGGTCGGATTGTTGGTTGAGTTTTAACTTTAGTAGGTTTGGCTGGGGTACTAGTACCGGTGGAAGCCGTCGGAGTCGAAGTTTGTATTTTAGTTGTTGATGGAACTGTCGTTTTTGTGGTTATCAGAGTTCGAAATTGTTCCGTTGAAATATCTTTATCTTGATAATTGGTTTCCGTTGATTGGCTTTCTGTAGATGTAATTAGTGATAATGTTGTTGGTAGAGTGCTTCTCTTGTTTCTCATGTTTGTAGTCGTTGATTCTCTTGTTGATTTTTGTGGGGTTGTTTTTGTTGAAGTAGTCGAGGGTGTAATTGATACTGTGCTGCTTTCTGTTTTTTGTACGACGATTTCAAATGTTGTTGATGTTTCTAGGGTTGTTTTTGTTGAAGTAGTCCTAGGTCTAAATGTTGTTTTGATCTCTTCTGTTTTGAATACGGGATCCGCTGTTGTACCTGTAAAAGGTCGAGGGACACTGATGACTTCTGACGGTTTAACTTTTTGTGAAGAGGTTTGAACAGCAGTCGTCGCTAAACGAGTACAGAATAAGTAGATGTCATTAAGTCATGGAATTTCTTGCTTTAATTTTATAGCAGTTTAAATATCCCCCGCCCTGGGGTACCCAGGCTAGAAAACGTACTGTGTTTGTGAAGTTTTTCTTTAACATTTTCCGTCTCTTTAGGGGCTCGAAAAATCAAGAAGAGAAAAGGTCAAAATTGATTCTTTGAGAGTCACGTTTTTACCAAAAATTTAGTCCCCATAAAGCAAAGGTCAGCGTTTTGGAGATTCAATCCGCACATACCCGACAATCTCCAACCCCGACAAGGCAAAAGCGTTTATTACTATATCGAGCGCAGATCAATATTCCACGTTTCCTCAACTTCAGGGGTACTAGGGAGGACTTCCTTCGATTACCAATTGAAAGTTGCGGATTTTACTTACGGCATGGAATATTGTTGATAACTTGTGTCGACATTGAATCTCCTATACATTCGTCCCATGGAATTTTAATGATACATTTTCTCAATCGAAATCTTGTCTGTGGACCACAAGTTGCGTCGAAAGGTCCCCAAGGACCCCAAAGTGTCCATTCGTTGCCCATACCATTTGCTGAAAAGTAACAAAGGAGAAATTAAGATACCTCATACGAGATAGCTGCATGATTCCTAGGGTTTTTATCAAAAATATGGGGAAGAAAATTATGAAAATCTTTATTCTTCACAGTTGTCTATTTTGAATTTCTTTTGTATGCATATGTTTAAGATATGAATAACCAGGTAGCTTTTAAGAAAACGCCCAGCTGGCACACAAGGTTTTTTCAACGTCAATTTAATGTTCTTAACGTCCATTTAACGTTAGATTAACGTTGAAACAACGTTGTGTGTCAGCTGGGCGTAGATAGAATTGTCTGGAAATCAGAAAGTAGAGAGTAAAGTAAGTTAGGTTTTGTGAGGAACTATTTTCCTATTTTCCCCGGGGCTAATTCGAACTAGCCCAGGTAAGCTGGTGGTCAAAGCACAAACCTTCTAAATTACTGTTGGGTTTGCTCTTATGTAAATCTTTAAAATCTTATGATAAAATTCCGTGTTTATGTTTCTATTGAAGTTGTTGTATGACAAAATATTTGACTAATATTCTTAAAGTTTGTGTTTGTTGGTTTAAAACAAGTTGCCTTTTTTTTTTGCAATTTGTGCAAGTTCGAGCTGTTATGTTAACTAACACAATATAATTCCCATCTATTGGTTTCAGGTCAATAAAAATCTTTAGGCATTTCTGTGCACTGTATTCATAATCTATTTTTTCATATTTTTCAGCTAAAAAAATTACCAAAAAATTAAAAGAAAATAAGTATGATATTTGAACTGGTTGCATTTGGCTTATTCGCATATCTGGTATTGAAATTTTATTGGTTGCACGTTACACGCCGGTGGAGCCATATATCTAATATACCACTTCAAATATATCCCATTCTTGGACATATACCGTCTGTGATTGGCTTCACAGCTAACGAATTTCATCATCTTTGCTTGGATTGGTTAGACCGTTCTCCAATCACAGCTCTCTGGATCGGACTTCGACCGAATGTTTTATGCAAGGATGTTAAACTATTCGAATCCATTATGTCCAGTAATAAAGTTCTTACAAAGTCTTCTAATTACTGGGTGTTTGATGACTGGCTTGGATTGAACTTATTCACAAGTACTGGGGCGTTTTGGAGAAGGCGTAGAAAGTTGTTAACGCCTTCATTTCATTTCAACATTTTAACAGAGTTTCTACCAACTATGGCGAAACATTCGCAAATCCTGGTTAAAGCTTTGAAAAAACAACCAGATTCATTCAATGCGTTTAAAGTCATGAAAACCTACTCTCTCGGTGTCATATTGGAAACATCCATGGGTGTGGAAAATGACTTCATCGATATCGCTTTGGATGTTGCAAACAATGAAACCGTTAAGGATTCACCAGGCGAACACCAAGCAAACATTTTCAGATTCTTAAAAGCTATAGATCGCCTATTGGTCATTCTTGTAAACCGCAACGATCGCCCTTGGCAATGGTATAAAACAACATTCCAGTTCACACCAGTCGGTCAAGAATTTTACGAGACGTTAGATTTCGTGAAGAAGTTTGGTACCAATATCATAGAGAAGCGTATTGAGCAGCTAAAGGAGAAACCCATGTCAGATGAAAAGCAAATTATTTTGTTAGATAGATTGTTAAAATCATTACAAAATGGTGAAGTAAATGTCGAAGATGTATTGAACGAGACGCAAGGTTTTATGTTCGCAGGTTATGATACAGTAGCCACAGCTCTTAGTTGGTGTCTCTTCATGATTGGCTCACATCCGGAAATCCAACAAAAAGCTTTTGAGGAGGTCAAAAACGTTGAAAAATTGAATCTCCCTCTACATGAGTTGGTTAAGGAGTTAAAGTATGTCGAATGTGTAATCAAGGAGACATTGAGGATTCACCCATCAGCACCAATCGTTAGCCGAGAAATCGAAGAAGAAATGGTTTTTGATTCCTGGAAATTCCCTAAAGGAACCACTTTTAGTATCTGCATATTAGCTATGCAGCGTGACCCAAACAACTGGTCAGATCCGATGGTTTTCAAACCCGAAAGATTTGCTTCTCCCGAGCACGACTGGAACCCGTTCGCTTTTATACCGTTTTCAGCTGGACCAAGAAACTGCATAGGTCAGCGTTTTGCAATGATGGAGATGAAATGCACCCTGTATCATTTGTTATTGAATTTCGAGATTGTGGCCAAGCAGCGAGCGGAGGATTTATTGGAGACTATTGGAGTTATTCATGGAGTGATGAATGAGGAAGGACTTCAGATTGAAATGAAACCAAGGAATTTATGATTTTTTATGATATTACCTAGTTGCTGGAAGACCAAAAGTTTATAACAGTCTCTCTTTTACACTTATGGATTTGGAATTTTCACTATATTTAGACATTTAGGATCAGGTTGACATTACAGGGTGAGAGTGACTGATACGATTGGCGCCCAAAGGTAAATTTACTGACCGAAAGTAAACCCGCCTACTTCTCTCCCCAGTTTCACTGATACGCCTCGCATCCAAAACGCCTTATATACAGGTACGAGCCGGGAAGTATCTTATCCATTTGGTGGACTAACTTTCTTGGGGTTTTTCTTGAACCTTATGGTAATAAGAATATTTTAAGCTTCTGGGCCACCTGGATTTCTCACCTGGGTATCCATAATGGCGGATTTTTGGTCATGTGACCCCCGTAGGCAAAACTGAAAATTCTTCCAACCCAAATATAGGCATATCATATATCAATCGATCGGAAATTTGATACTGGTTAATTTTGAGATACAAAGTTGGGTCTGAAAACTTTCCTATCTCGAGATATAAATCACTTTCGTTTTCTCAGGTTTGGCTGCAGTTGTAGGCGGGCTTTCATGGAGTGAGGCAATTCTTTTAGTCATATCTCAAGAAATATGCTTTTAAACATATCAAAACTTTATGTGCTCCTAGAAAAGGCATTAAAAATTGTTTGTGCAAATTTTCAAAAATTTTGCAGTAAAAATGTGTATTTTACAGACCAGAGTACAATTTTCTTACCGTCGAATAAAAGATCTTTTTCTCTCAAAATTGGTCTTTTTGTCTGAAATGAATTAGTGAAATGATGCTTAATAAGGTTTAGAGCCACTCAATTCCTCATATTATACTCAGAGAGGTACCTGGGGAATATATAAGGGCTAAGTGTGTCTGGTCAGCACTTTACAAGCATGTTTTTTTGGTAAGATTTGATCCAAAAAACGGTAAAACTTACAAGCTGTTACTCAAATATTTGACAAAGTCTCTCATTGTATCTCGACATTAAACAAAGTTGAACCTTATTCTTTAGTTTGACACATGCAAAGAATCAAGAATACATGTAAATCGCTGTGTGTATTTTACAGACCAGAATTAAGTGCTTCTAGGTGGTTATATTGGCCTAAAATGTTTAGACTTACCACGGAAAAACCCGAGCTGGAGAATTTTACTGAGTAAAATCCGTCAAGATCCTCTAATTCCTATATCTTTATTATTGAAGATAGTCTAGCCTGTCTTTGAGACTTCGAGAAGTGCTTAGAACTTCCAGAACTGCGTGGCTACATAAGCATAAAATTTTTGGTGAAATTAGTCTGGCTTTGAGACCACTAAGCCATGATAGCTTTGTATGCGCCAGACGTCAGACTTTGAATTATTTTCCTAAAAAAGAACAAAGCCCCAATGTTTTTATTTCTTGCAAGCTTGCTAGACACTAGCACAGATTTTTCGCACAGTCACTGAACGGCCTGTAGAGTTTCTGTCCACCCTACGACCATCTCATGGTATGGGTTGGTCCTAGCAAAGTAGCATTTACTTTTCATTAAGTGAAACACAGCACCGAGTTGGAGTTAGTCCTGATCTCCTAGACGACGGTCAATACTTGGTACACTACTGCGCCTTCACATGGGATAAATCATAACTGGACGTCTATCTTCCATTGTGTCTTTGAAGCGAGCTTCGTTGCCGCCCGTATTTTTAAATTGGTATAAAAAACCCGTTGATATTCCGTCACAATGCTATTTCGTTGAATTACTTAGGTAAAATGATTGATAGATAGCTTGATAGTTTGAAAATCTATATATTAATATGCTAAAACGTGTGTGTTTACAACGTTTTATAAAAAGTTTTCGAAAATCTAACAAAGCTCTACAAAGCCTCCTCTTCATGGCGTTGAACTTTTTTCTCCTTTCTTTTATAAAATCAAAATCTTATCATCAATCAGCAGCTATCTTTCTTCAGGGTCGGATACAGGAGGTAGGCTATCTTATCCATGAAGAGTAATTAGTTTCCATATAAGGTAATACGATAATAAAGTGCGCTCTCCTCCATTGGTTATAGCCTCCCTCTGTATCCGAGCCTGTTTCTTCCGTTGGGTTTTTTTTAGATGTATAGTGATTTGCTGGATTGGGACACGCAGCGTGCGACGCTGTGCATACAGCTAGTTACTCTCAAGTCACAAAATAATTATTTTCAATTTTTTTTATACGCTGAAATGGAGAATTTCAACTGCGTGTATACTTTTGAATCACTTTTGTCATTCCAATAGCATACCGTAGCGAATCTAAAAATAGACATTGATTTTTCTGTTTGACCGAAATTCAATCCCGTCAACCTTTGCGTCAATTATGCTTGCACGCAAATTACACTCAGTTACAAAGAAAAAGTAATAAATTTCACGACTCTTGAATTAAAACTAAAAAGGATTGTGGGATTGAATTTCGGTCAAATGAGAGGGACAAGCTGAGTTTTTACAAGCTCATATTTGATTTGGTTGTTCGTTAAGATGTAATAAAAGAATCTTATTACTTTTAAAGAAAGCGTCATCTATATCACTTTAAATGACCAATTAGTGAAGTATCTTGTAAAAACTCCAAGGAATCTCAAATGAGAGAAGTAATAATCGTGACGTTTGCACGACGACGCGCTATTAGTTTTTTTATTGACTTGAAAAAAAAAAGTATTCCAAAGTTGTGAGCCTGTGTCATAAGAATATCATAATTTGAATCCTATACTCTCAATCCTATATACTCGATATTATTTCATCGGAGTTTTGAAAAATGACGATGATTTCGCATCTGTTATCTTTGTTATGATATAGATAAAAGACTGGAGAAGAGTAGAACAACATGGACTTTGTGTAAGTTTTGACGTTGTTAGCAAGGTATTCCCAAGGTAGATCATCAAAACCTATTGTTTCATTTTATGTTTTAACGAGGCGGCAACGAAGCTAGCAGTGCTTACGAAGGAGAAGGATGTCCAGTCGTTTGTTAATGTTCTGACAAAGCCACAGAGACCAGATTATTCTAAAACTTTAAAACCTCATGAGGGGAAAGGAAAATGGGATCACCATCAGCAAGCCATGTCCAAAACAAATAAGAATTTTAAAATCAAGATTTCTTAATATTATACTTAGATTTTTGTAAGAAAACGGGGATATTTTGGACATGTAGCTTAAACCATTATTTTATATGGCAATAACTTCTTTAAAGCGCTTTAAGTTAAAATTCCTACAGTCTGACTTCTTCAACTAGCTGAAGGCTTTGTGTTGCATTCATGTAGTTAAAGCGGATATACAATGATGCATTGGAACATTATACGCCTCTTATAATTGTAACAGTAACCAGAATAGATCCAAGCAGGTTCACAAATATGGCTCCATCACTAGGCTTCCTACAATCGCCTAGGATTATCGCCTCTCGAAGCCATATTATGCCGACGTTTTTTGGTCCTACAGACAACACAGATTCTAAGCCCTCTAAATCTCGTTTCATGCATGAACAATAAAGATTAAGGAATTGGCGAATTTTGACGGATTAACTCAGTAAATTCTGAAGTTCGGGTATTTCTGTAGTAATCTAAAGCGTTTTAGAACAAGACAAGCTCCTAGAAGCACTTAAATCCTGTCTGTAAAATACACACTGTAACAATTTACATTATTCATAATTCTTTGCATTAATCAATCTAAAGAACAGAAGGTTCGCGTTTAATGTCGAGATGCAATGAGAGAATTTTTCATTAATTATTTGGAAATTTCACCGTTTTCGGGATCATGTCTTACCGTAAATCATACTTATAAAGTGCTGACCAGACACACTTAGCCCTTATATATTCCCCGGGTACCTCTCTGAGTATAATATGAAGAATCGAGTGGCTCTAAACCTTATTAAGCATCATTTCACTAATTCATTTCAGACAAAAAGACCAATTTTGAGAGAAAAAGATCTTTTATTCGACGGTAAGAAAATTGTACTCTGGTCTGTAAAATACACATTTTTACTGCAAAATTTTTGAAAATTTGCACAAACAATTTTTAATGCCTTTTCTAGGAGCACATAAAATTTTGATATGTTTAAAAGCATATTTCTTGAGATATGACTAAAAGAATTGCCTCACTCCATGAAAGCCCGCCTACAACTGCAGCCAAACCTGAGAAAACGAAAGTGATTTATATCTCGAGATAGGAAAGTTTTCAGACCCAACTTTGTATCTCAAAATTAACCAGTATCAAATTTCCGATCGATTGATATATGATATGCCTATATTTGGGTTGGAAGAATTTTCAGTTTTGCCTACGGGGGTCACATGACCAAAAATCCGCCATTATGGATACCCAGGTGAGAAATCCAGGTGGCCCAGAAGCTTAAAATATTCTTATTACCATAAGGTTCAAGAAAAACCCCAAGAAAGTTAGTCCACCAAATGGATAAGATACTTCCCGGCTCGTTTTATTAGCCCTTTACTGTTTTCCATTACGTGTGCTAGGGTCGCGTGTCATGAGAATTTAAGTTTTTTTTTGTTACAAAAGACTGAAAATGGGCGACAACGTGTCGTGAAATGTTTGACCGTAATACGCTTCTATCAAAGACTCGTCGTAAATTTGTCTTCAAACTCAAAACTAATCCCCATTGGAAAAACGAACTCGTCATTTGGAAAGGAAATATTTGGATTTTTTTTACCAAAAAATACTATAACTTCCAAATTCAACAAGACAACCTGAGCTCTATCCTCATTGGAATTTTCAGCTTCATTTTATTCCTACGATTTTCTTCACACCTATCAACCCTTGGCGACGTGGAGACTAGTAACGAAAATACAAGGAAAGGCACCGGGGGGGCCGTTGGGCTAAACAATGGTGGGTCCTCCTTTATACTGAACATGTGGGCCCCCCTAACGCAAATTTTGTGTCTACGCTACTGTAATTGCAATATACTGCAATCATCAATTTTCAAATTTTGGAGAAGAGGAAAATCGATGTTAAATAGATTATTGAAAGTGGATTTTTTCTCTCTAGTTAAGTATGTAATTACGACACATTATCACGCGTCATAACATATCTGTAATTTTATTTGTCACGCAAACTCTCTTGACGCCCGCGGTAGTGTAGATGGTTTATCCAAAACTGGGAAACATCTAAGAAATTTGTAATTTTCATGCTCAGGGATGTACGTTTGCAAAGGCTGCCGGGTATTTTCATTTGGTAAAGTGAATGAGGAAATAACCCGCCAGAAATTTAGGTTAGAAATAGATTAAACATTTATAAAAAAATCTTACCTGGTGTAAAAATAGCCAGAAGTATTAACATCAAACAATCCATTTTTAGCATTCTCCCTTCCGTCCAACGTGGACACCAAATCTCCGAAAAGTTTCTTATAGTATTCTTCTCTCTAAAACAAATATCAAGGAGTAAAGCAAAGTCAGAGAATCGGAGTTAGCTGGAATTGAATTTGTGTAGTACCATCGTTTTGTATAAGATTATTTTTTCCGCACTAAGATTCCTTTGCCACTTTTCTAGCGGAAAAAGACCAGGACTTCTGGTAGTTGAAATATATATAAGCTTCAGAAAGTTAGGTAGTTTCGTGGCCAAACACAATAAGATTTTCCGTTCCTTTAGAAACAGACCTTTTCCAATTTCATGCTGGTTATCCCAGGAAAAATAGCGGAAATGTTCCGGAAAAGTGACAAGAATCTTAGTACGGAAAGGGGAATCTTATACAAAACGACGGTAAGAAGTAATAAGATTCTCATCTAGTTGTCACATATCCAGTCAACCTAAGGAGCTTTAGCAATAACAATTGTCCGTGAACTCGAACCAAGTTCTGTCATCCTCTTTCTCATGATTTCGATAGTGCTCACTCATACTTCAATTAATAAAATCAAAAAGCGGTGCAAATGATTCTGGGTTGCTTGCATTATCCGATTCCAAAATCAACAATCTACTCAATAATTGAACTATACTTCAATGCACTTCGACTCAAAATTCAATCTTTGGTCAAACATGAAAGGATGAAAATCTCCACATCATATTCTGTTCCGGCTCAATCCCTATTTCTAATTAGGAATGCGAAACTCTTTATAATTCTCATTTTACTCATAAATTCTTAATCTTTATATTGATTTCATTAAAACCAATCAATAATCTTTTATCAATTGAGCTTTCTTTAGCTCTCGAGCCAATTAAACGTATTTAAAGGACTGTTTGTTTTTCCTCAGTTGGATCGTAGGATGACATTGAGTTCGTTTTCTACACTCAAAATAAAAATCTACTAAACCTTTTTATTTGACATTGAATTCAGGCTTAGGTGACTTGGAGACCTAGCCAAAAACGAAAAAATTGCCCTTGACTACATAAACAGAACTCGTGGGTGTCATATTTAATCGAACACTTCAAAAAGCCTGAAAAAGATAATTTTGGAAATGTATATTTGGGTTGGGTCTGAACCTGGAGGGGGGAGGGGCAAATTGACCGGGGTGAAAATTTCAGCGAATCCAGGAAAAATTGCTAATTTTTGCTCGAAAATATTGATTTTTTTGCTCTAAAAGAGTTGAAAATGTACTGAACGGGTATGAATTTCACCGATTTTTTTCTTTACTGTAAGGGTGCGATTCTAAAAGCCAATTTTTCGCCGCACATACCGTCAGTTGGCCATTTCACCACCTTTTTGAAATCTCGCAGGTTTATTTAAAACTGACAGACAGGTTTATTCAAAACTTGTAGGCACTACCTTCAAAAAAAGTCTTACACTGAGTTTTGATGCGCCAGTTATTGATTTATTATTTAATTTATTGGGTGTGGTCAAATCGATTTTATTGAAGAGCACCCGTGGGTTTTTTTTTAAATAGACTCAACTTTTCTCAAAATGCTTTTCAAAAGGGCCTGGGACTCGCCCTGGCGATGATAATATCACCCTCTGATCATTATTTTTAAATGAGCAACTTCTCCTTCTTACATTTGATATGGAAACGAAAAATAGAGATATCATTGATATTAATTCATCGGTATTTCAAATACACCAAATAACATGAAATAAAAGTGTCATACACTCAAAATAAACCTTCAAAAACAAAAACTAAAAACTGCAACAATAATCTGGAACAAGAATAAAACAAACTAAAATGAAAACACAATTTCTTATACTGTAATTATAATTGAATCGATGATGGACAAAGATGTAAAAAAACAAATTTTCAAGGTATAAAAAAATTAAAATATGATCCCTCTTTAAATGATGGAAATTTTCAACATTTTGTAAGATTTCAAAAAATAAATCAACATTTCATATTGAAAAAAATCTATCGTGAGAACGATTGAACGATTCTTGAAATTTGCAATAATACCGGTCCAATTTCCGGATCATTTATATACTGTCCGCTGTTATTAGGGTTTTCAAGCATGTCCTCAAAAGCGTGTAAAATCCGAGGATTTGTTAACCCAAGTTGTACGACTGGATGATCCATAATGGCGCTATACAACGGGGAGTCTGGGTCCAGCCCGTCGTCAGGGATACGGTCAGGAACTTGTCTATCCCCTAGCAACCAATCTAAGGCACGTTCTTGATTGTTAGACGAAATCTTTAACGCTATTACAATGTCTTTTTCCTCGAATCCCATTTCTTTCAAATTCGAGACACATCTTGGGTACGGTATGAATTCCTTCTTTCGACCGGGCACTCGTTTTCGTTTGACGTTAGGATTATTTTCAGCCGCTAGAGTATTAATTTCATCGGAAGTTAACGGTTCATCAATATCTTCGTCATTCGAATGTTCCAGAAGCCATTCCATTGCACGCATTGGAATCATCTTTGAGAGCAGTAATGCTTTGCGCGAACGTACTTCTTCGAAACCCATATCTAGTAGTTTTTGTAAACATAAGGGGTCAACCTGAAAAACAAGAATAATAGGTCTTTTCATCATTTTGAGTGCAACGACTGAATCATTCTGAAACTACTACCAAGGCAATTTTAAATCCCTTGAGTCTTCAAGTGTACCCTTATAAATATAATAAATATTTTATGAACTCCTCTGGGAATCGATTACCATAGCAATATTTTGAAAACAAGGTAAGCGTTGCTCATGACGTAATTTATGAAAAGGTCCATTAAAAAAAAAGAATCAAGATAATTTTTCGCGAGGTCTTTCACGTTTCATGTAATTATATACCTTGACATTTGAATGACATTAAGCACGAAAAGTGCTTGAATATCTCCCCACATACAGTGAAGAATAGTACCCAACCCCCCTCAGATGGCAATTAATTCCCTTCAGATGACATGACCTCAATCACACGGTTGGAAACCGTATTCGAGCCTCCAAGACGAGAGTCTTGAAAGATGAAACCTTCACCAGTAAACCTGGGATCAACAAAACTGACTTCAATTTAAAACCTACGTTAATTTCGATATCTTCGGTATCCATTTCGTCGCTATTCGTTGAGGAGGCTCCACCAGAACTCGAGGATGCTCCTTCTTCGCAATTAACATGTTGAACCAGACTGGCAACTTCAGTTAACGATACCAAGATTCTCTTCAACTCACCGAAGAAATCAAACATGCCAGCGAAGCCAAGAGGTGGACTGGTGGCTCCTGAGCCTTTTTCTTCCTCTAAAAATGAATACGGAGCTAGAAATAGTCGTGTTATAATGTGTACCCAGATGT